>NW_021620689.1:3366510-3426549 GCF_004785775.1 Grammomys surdaster | reverse complement strand
CCACCCACCCACCCACGGAGACCCACCCACCCACACACACACACACACGAGGACTATCTGTAATAATGGAGTAATAAGATTATGTTCCTCCTACACTAGAATTTAGATTTTATATAGTATTACCACATGAAATATTATACTTGATTTTCATTAGCATCTCTTTCCCATTAGACAAGGGACTGGAAGCACCGATATAGACCGGTCAAGCTACAGAAGAGGTGGCCTGTCTCCCACCCTAACTCTTCTCTTTAAGGCATTCCTGGCTGTCTCTTTATGGCATTACCTACATCAGCTCGTCTCTATCACTCCATGGCATTTGCTGGGTAAAGGTCTACTTCATTTAAAAGGATCTTTTTTAAAATCTCAGAAAGGATAAAAATCACAGGGAAGTTGGCTTGGGAGAGCTGGTTCCATGGGCATGAGGAGCCAGGCTTGGAGCCCTAGAAGCCATGACTTGAAGCTTACTGGTCAGTCAGTCTTAGCCCAGAGAGCAAGCTCCAGGTCCAGTGAGAGGAATGACTGGGGCAGAAATCCCACACCAGCCTCTGGCTTTTACAAGCTTTAGCATGCCAGCATTCTTCCTCTGTCAAAAACAAAAGTTGCTCGCTCTCACTTACGATGTATGAATTAACATACTGGCATATCTTTATTTCCTTGAGCAACTGCATACATACTTTTTATACAAAGACATCAGTAATATTCCTCCATTTTCCAGATGTCCTATGTCAAACTTCAGTTAACTGTAAAGTATAATTTCATCATATATGTGTCAGTTTACTGGTTAAATGTTGAACTTCTAATTTGTTTATATGTTTAAAATACTGTATCTAATGCTATGACAACTTTGAAAATATTTTTGTATGTATCCTGATTTTTCCTTAGGATATATTTCTACAAGTAGCTTTGATGCAGGAGGGAGGGGCATTTACTTCAGTGGTATAACAGTTTGTAAGTTGTCTATGCTCCTTAAGTAACACTAATTAACTCTGGTACTATGGGTCACATATGTGCACAAACACAACGCCCCACCACAGAGTCATAAGCCAACTGCTTTTAGATTTATGTATGAGTGTCCTGTCTGCATGCATGTGTACATACCAGTGTATCTAATCCCTGGAGGTCAGAGGAGGGTGTGGAATCCCCAAGAAATGCAGTTACGGATGGCTGTGAGTCACCAGGTGGGGTTCTGGGAACTGAGTCAGCTGCCCTTTGTAAGAGCAACTCTTGAGTGCTGGCTGAGCCAGCTTTCCAGCTCCTTATTTGTTTGTTTTCAAGACAGGGTTTCTCTGTGTTACAGCCCTGCTCTTATTTTTATTTTATATTGTATATACATGTAAAGAGTGTACATGTACATGTATATGAATGCAGGGGCTCACAGAAACCAGAGAAGGCTACAAGTCTCCTGATGTGGGCACTGGGAACTGAACTCTGGTCCTCTGCAAGAGCATTATATACTCTTTGCTGCTGACCCAGTCATTTCTCCAGTCCCCAAACCTTCTTTTAAATTTCCATAAATGAAGATTCCTAGATTTTTACTATCCCAGAAGTATTAATACCAATTCATGTTACTTCCTTTTACACACACACACACACACACACACACACACATACATACATTTTTTTTCCCCCAGGGAACTGTACAAATGGCAAACTTTTAACACAGTACATTAGGCACAGGTATACCCATTTTTTAAAAGCAGGAACATGAATTAAATTTAACTAATTTAATTATTTTGTGCATGTGGGAGTTAGTTCTCTTCTTCTACTGTGTGGGTTCCGCTCATCAAGGCTTGGCAGCCAAGTGCCTTTACACACTGATCCATCCCATCTCACTAGGCCTACAAGCACTGTTTTTATCTCCATTTAAAGCATCATGTATGGTCTCCTTTGCAACAAATGAATTAAAAAAAAAGGAGAAACAAACAAAACCCTCTGCAGTATCAGAAAACTATATAAACAGCAAGCCTACCTAGTGGAATGTTATTTTATCTGTCTCATCTATTTTTTGATGAAGGATCTTACTATGTAGCCCAGGTTACAATTCTAGATCCTCTGGACTTTGCCTTAAATAGCTGGAATTATGGGCAGATGCTACCAGGCCTAGCAAGTAACGGGTCTTCTTGAAGCTTGTGTCCCTCCAGCTCACTGTCCTTGGGTGTCTACTGCGGCGTGTTTCCACCGACAGCAGTTACTGAAAGCTGCTGGCGAGTTCTATTTCAGCCAATGGAGAAAGGTGATTGCTGAGCTCCAAGAAGGCATTCCTGGAGTGTTGGGGAGTCTTACCTTGCTCTGAATGATGAACAAGAGGGTTACCTACAGAAAGCCTACAGAAAATAGCTACCCTCCCAAATCTCCTTGGAGTTACAGTTCCAACTGTTATGGAGTAAGATAAGCAGGCAGTGTTCTGGCCAGCCAGCAGCATTAATATACTTGCGAACAGAGCAGGGAGCAGACAAGCAGGCAACCAAGGGTTATAAACGCCACATGCAGCATTGCTGTTGCTTAGTGTGACTTGATACACCGCAAGAAAAATGGGACCATAACAGATTTATAGAACATTGTTTTTGTTGTTCTTACAAAGATAAAGGTAAAAAGATATATGTGTATTGCTCCTTATTTAAAACAGTGAAAAAACTTTTAAATTAATGATTCAGGTTCATGATATGATTAAATATTAAAACTGACTAAATCCTTTTAGAATTTATCAGAAAAGGTATTGTCAAACCTAAATTTAAAAACTTCTGATGGGAATTATTATCACTTAGTTATTATACTGGTTTGCTGTAGTAAGTGCAGAAAGAATTGCATTTATAGATACCCAGCACTCATGTGAGAACTGCATACCCTTTGGGTCTCTCTAAGTCCTTCAGAATAATAAAAAAAAACGAGGTACAGGGTGGTGCTTAAAAGCCTAGCTCGTTCTGACTTTGCCTGGCTAACCCTTCAAGTTATTTAAATTTCCATACCTCAAGTTCCTACTCTATAAAATGGAGATAACAGAATCTATACCTCATAAGATGGATATGAGATGCAAATGTATTATTTTTTAAAGTGCTTATGTAGGGGTAATTATTAAGTAGTATTCAAATTCTGTGGATACCATCTCAATAGAAACATTTTATACCCTGTCAACATGGAATTGTTGGAAAAGCAATGGTTTGGCTATTTTGAGCATTCACCAAGGCAGCAGGTGTCACAGAGCCAAGAGATGTTACCGCTTAAGCAAAGCCATTCTCAAAAGACCAGGGTGTAGAGGAAGAGGGACAAAGCATAAAGGCCAACCTATGGGAGACTGACTGGAAACTGAAGAGCTGGAATCAGAGCGCTTTATTTTACTCCCAGGATGATGAACTGGAATAAAAAAGATGTAAACACAAAGACAGAGACAGAGCAGGAACCACAGAAGCTAGTCAGGGAAGACGAAACAGCTGGGCCTCCAGTGGACTGCATGCAGCTCTCCTCACAGGAAAGAGGACTGGATGTGGCTGGGCAGGGTTTGGCAGCTGGGATTAGGCCATTTGTCCCCGGCTGCAGCTGTAACTACTATCTGCTCGAGCTACGCTGATGGTCTTCTGTTGCTATGGGGGTGGTGGCTGGCATAGGTTCTTTAGCTTCCCCCTACTTAGAACAGTCACTAATCCTATGCATGGGAAGGGCTTAGCATGCTCTGAGGCTCTACGAAAGAGGAACCTCGAAGTATACACAAGGCTTCAGTCTAGGTCAGTAACAACGTCACACCCTAAATGTAAGGTCACACCAATAAATTCTTTTTCTGTTTTGGAGACAAGGTTTCTTTCACCCTAGCCTTGAACTTGCTATGAACCTGAGGATGACTTTGAACTCCTTATGTCCTCCCTCTACCTCCCAAATGTAAGAGCCTAGAGACACCAAAAATTTTCTTAATTCTCATTCCTTTGTTCTTTCCTGACAGCATCAACTTTTTCAGATTTTTGTACCTGAAACCCTGGGTCCTAATCTGTAGTAGGTAGGATCATATCAGACACCTTAACAAGACAAAAATCATAAAGACCTTCCTCCAATGCTTTCTGGAAAATCGGCACAGGCTGACATTACATCCTACCATGTCACCCATGGTAAGTGCTTCCTTACCTCGGCAGGGATCGTTTTTCACTAGAAACTCATCCAGGGCCATCCATCCTCCACCAACTCGGACCATCACAGTGCTACGCAGAATACGGACCAGCCGCAACTGCTGAGAATCTCCAAACTGGAATCAAGGGGAAACTCAGTTAACAAGAACACCTTAATGTAAACTTACACCCCAAATCCCTAGAAAGCATACTGTATTCAGGAATGACGTGAATAGTGGGAATAATCCTGAACTCAATTTTGTATTTTTACATTGTCATAAAAAGGTTAGCAAATAGAAAAGCAGAAAGACTAAGCTATGAAGCAATGTTGTAAAATCTCTCTGCTAGGGTACCCTTGAACCAAGGGTAAAGGAGGAATGATGGGCTTGGATTTGTTCACTTGGATTCTTCTGAAGAGTGTGCCCAAGTGAGCACGCTGCATTGTTATGCTTATCTCCTTAAAGAAAAGGGGTCAACTTCTGAATACAGTGTGCTGGAGAGTTAAATGGACCCTGGTGAACACTAAGTCAAGCAGTAAAGAAACTCTCTCGAAGCCTCCTCATCCCAAGCTTACAAGCTTAGGAAAAATTGTGATTCTCTTCGTCCGGTCCTTAGAAGTATACCCTAAATGTTCTGATTGTGATGCCACCAAGAGAAAAAGTCAGGCTGAACAAGTGATTAGATAGAATTAAAATTTAGTTGAAGAAACAGAAATTTTAATCTCTTATCATGATTAGAAACAGTTCAATAATTATTCTGGACCTTAGAACAAATGTGATGAGCTTTTTATTGTCTCCTTTCCTAATTGCCTACTTCCTGCTTCTACCTTAAAAGCTGGAGCTTCTCTTGGTATAAATTGTCCTTTCCCCAAAATGAAGAGGTAACAAAAGAGAAGCATACCAAGGTTCTAAAACAAACACCAACCCAAACATTAAAGAAATGGAATTCCTAAGGTTATTAAGGGAAATGTTTGGGGTGGGGAGGAAAAGAGAAGACGTAACCACTTAATTAGGATTTTCCAAGTTATAGGAGAATCATAACTTTGAAACAGGGAGAAAAATTGAAATTGCAAGAAAGGATGTTTGAGGAGGATAGATAGTTGTCCTCCTCAGTGATAGTAAATGGGTGGGTATCTCTGTGTTCGTCCACTAACCTGACTCAAAAGCACTATGTGCATAGGAAGAAGTCTGGAAGGTGCTTTCTCTTCCCTTCCCATTTACCTCAAAAATTAAATAGTCTTACATCATTTGTCTCATACAGAATTTAGATGTTTACACAAAGTGGCTAGACTGACCCACAATGGAGCAGTGTCAGCCCTTCTCCCAGCTGTATGGAAAGAGACTTTCTAGGCAGGAAGCTATTCCTTGCCTTGGAGAGAGGAAACAGATTCTGGGGATGACTTATGTGCCATTAGTGACCTGAGTCACTATTTGGGTTTTCTCTGGATAGGTGAGGTATAGAAAGGCTATATGCCTATGTGTCTCCCAGAGTCAAAAAGGAAAGAGTGGTCTAGGTTACTTTCTTCTTAGAATACTATACCCTACAGTTTGTTATCCACTGATCTCATGGTTGCTTTTTCTTAATATCTCCCCAAAGCTGTCTGAAGGATTCTAATTTGTTTTTGTTTGAGCTGCAGAAATCCAAAGGTGGCACTCCAGGTAGTGGGAAGGAGGGCTCCATAGCTTAGATCTAGGCCTATAGACCAAAGCTGTGGGCGAGCCACAGAGAAGTCAGAGGCAGAGTTCGCAGCCACTGTTTCTTTCTCTCACAGGAACGGAGGTTCTGACATTAGCTGTGTGAGTGTGACACGTGACCCCTGAGGCCTACTACTACATATACAAAGTGGACGTCATAATTCTACTCACGCTATTAGAATGATTCAGAATGATTCATCAAGTCCTCCCCAGGTCAATGGAGCAGTGGAGGAGGGTGTCAGTGTCCCATCAAAGGGACCCCAGTAGGTGCAGTCAACAGGAGGGAGGCATGCTGGACACTTGACCACAATCATCATTGACTAGTTATAGTATTGGGAACAGATGTGTAATGTTCAATCACTAAGATACACTATTAACCTTTTTATTTTCAAAAATTGAGACCGGGACTTGTTAAATTTCCAAAGGTGGCTTCAAACTTGCCTCCCAAGTAGCTAGGGGTATAGGAATAAGGAAAGTATCATGCATAGCCTGTGATGGTTTACGTAAAGCCAACTTGATTGTTCTTAGCTTTCTATTTTTCTAGCCTTTGTTCTTCCCACTGGCCCAGAATATTACTGTAGTTAGTAATTACTGGAGTAGCTAAAATTTAACATTGATTGAAGACTTCAAATTAACTCTTAGTGTTTCTAACTTCCTGATAAACAGATTGGTTTTACTCATGCAACTTCCTTTCACATTTGAGAGACAGCACCCAAGAACCCTCAAGAGATCTCAAAGGTTGGAGTTGCCAAGTGGAGTCAAGACTTGCCTCTAATTCGAGCGCATTTCATTTTGACTGGTTGTCTATAATCTGAAAATGTTAGGCAGAAGTCAATTATGCTTTCTGTACGTCTCAGGCATCTTTGTAAATACCTATATTTATTAAGTTAGTTCTCAGATAACATTAACATTATTCAGGGTTTCTGACTCAAAGCATACATTACAAAATTTCTAATAACTATTAAAAGACTGGTAATGAAACAGAACCATGCCAATGGTATTCTGACCCTGAATACAGAAGTGTAAGACGGTGTCTTTACAGGTGATATGGGCTGATGTCAGAGCCTCAATTTTCCGAGTCATAACTGTTACAACTCAGTACAGAGTAATATCATTGCCTTTAGCTAGCCTGATTTGGAATGGCAAATTTAATTTTTTTGGCTTTTTCAAAATACAAAGCTATATTTGATAAAATAGCTTTGTAATAAACGTCTGTTAGTAGTTTCTCCACTTGGCAAGACAACCTAAAGTGACCCAGGCATGCTTCCAATTGTGTCCTTTCCCCAAAGCAAAGAACAGGCAACATCAGCTAAAGACCACATCCACCAAGAAGGACATTGCAAGGCACACTGTACCTGATTGCCGAGGAAGAACTATAGACAGTAAGAATAAAGGATGCAGGGAAAAAAGAGAACATTTTTGTCAAATTAAAACTAAAAAACAGTAATTTCATCACATTACCAGTCTATGTACACACAGACACATTCCTCCTGAGCATCTGCCGCAGAATGATGAGCTTACAAAGCCTGAAAATGGCCATCTAAATATTCTTTGCCAACCACAGTTTTTCTTAAAATTTTGGGGCCCTTGACAAGCTGATGAATATAGTTTAGGAGTCCTGGCTTATGTCTTTACTACATCCCTGACTCTAGTCCCAAGAGAAGCTAAAATTTAAGAATAGTTTCCTGTTACTTCTGGACATACCTAACAAGTCTTTCCAGGGAAGATCATTGAGCCTGGCTCTCCAGTGCATGCAGGTCCAGTTGTAGCCCAGCCCAGCCCAGGAACACTAACATGCTGGGCTTTGATACAGTCTTCTATAGGCATGGGAGCCATTTAGGCTCACAATGACCAGTTCTTGTGGATAAACCATCTCTCTCTCTCTCTCTCTCTCTCTCTTTTTTTTTTTTAAACTAAAACAGAACAAAAAAAAACCCCAAAACAAAACAACAACAACAAAAGAAAATGTCTATGAGTACAAACATACCAGAAGACATTTTGGGGTGTATGTTTCCTCTTTTACCATACGGGCTCTAGGACTTAAATTCAGGCTGGCAGGCTTGGTGGCAAGCACCTTTATATACTGAACCATCCCCAGCACCCAGATCTCGGCTTTTTTTTAAAAAAATTGGAGAGATTTTTGTGATATGGCCCTGGTTAGCTGCAACTCACTATGTAGACTTGGTCTTGAATTTGCAGTGGTCCTTCTGCCTTTGCCTCCCAAATTCTGGGATTACAGAAACAACACCAGACTCTACTTCACAAGTCCTTTAATAAAACTGTCTCTAAAGGCAGGTTACTTTCATGACCCTAAGGGCTTTGCTCAGCAGTGAGATGAGGGCTATAAAATATTTTCTACCATGTCAACTATAAGCTATAGTCTACCTGGATAATGGTAACTTTTCAGATGAACTACAGAGGGCATGAAACTTGACACCTAGGAATGAAGGTGCATGGGTTCTGGGCCTCTGGAGGGAGGCAGAGGACTGAAAAGGCAGCATGAGCTGATCTACTGTGTGTCAGATGACCCAGGAGGAATGACCTCCACAAATGGCTGGCTTTCTCTTCCTTACCCGGTATTTATTCTCTCCAATCTGCTCCACTTGGAACCTTTTTGCACACTTGCACTGAGCCACTTGTCTTGTGACCTGTTGATAAAGCAGGGGTATAAGAACAGAGAAGAACTTTTTGTTTTAAAATGTAAACAGAGGCTATTCATTATTATTATTATTATTATTATTATTATTATTATTATTATTATTATTATTTTTCGAGACAGGGTTTCTCTGTGCAGCCCTGGCTGTTCTGGAACTCACTCTGTAGACCAGGCTGGCCTCGAACTCAGAAATCTGCCTGCCTCTGCCTCCCAAGTGCTGGGATTAAAGGCGTGCGCCACCACTGCCCAGCTGAGGCTATTCATTATATTTTAAACATTTTGCCTTTTTCTTTTGGAAACAAGATCTCATTCTCAGGCCCTGGCTGTCTTGTACTTGCAATGTAAACTAGCCTGGTCCCCAACTCAGAGATATTCCTGCCTTTGCCCCCCCCCCCCCAGATGCTGGAATTAAAGACATGTGCCTGGTTCATTTTAGGCTTTTAATAGATACATTTATTTTTTTATTTGAAATATCCATAACCCTACTTGGGATAAGAGATACTGAGAAAAAAATAGCAGATGGAAAAAAAAAAAACCTTCATCATTGCTTCAAAATTCTTTGGAGGAAAGTGCTAATATGGATCTATCAAAACGAATGACCAGCTTGTTGAAACAGCATCCAAAGGCTAACCTGAAACATTAACTCTACGTGACTGCTCCCCAAGATGATTCACACAGACCATTTGGGACGGTATAAAGCTACAGTCAAAATACTCTGCTCTGAATTCCCCATACCTCATCTTCAATCTTATCTGCATCAGTTGTTGGTCGATAGGCATCCTTGTTGGGATGTAAGGCAGCCACAAATTCATAGTAATCAATGTAGCCATCCCCATCTCTGTCAAAAATGTCAGCTACAGCTGTCATCTCTAGCTTGGTGGTTGGGAACTCTGGGGAAAAGAAAGCACAATTTGAAACATTGAAATACATGAAGCTGGTTGGAAATTATACAAAACACCTGAAGAAAAAGAATTAAGATACGATTTTCTTTTACATCCTAAATATACAAATCATTGGCTGAGTAGGTAAGAGTAGCAGCTACGGTTGTAGACAACCCAGGTTCAATTCTCACCAATGGTGATTCACAATAATCTACATCTCCAGATCCTAGGGACCTGATACCTACTTCTGACTTCCAAGGGTATTCAAGCATACAAACATATAGGCAAAAACCAAACAAACAATGAAACAAAAAACCCTCACACATAAAAGATAGTGAATAAATCTAATTTTAAAAACAGATACAAATAATTAAAAAAAATTGTACCACTCAAACATTAGTCACGTTTTTAATATTTTACCAATAGACCCCTCACCTTTTTCTTTTTTTTGAGTCAGGGGCTCATACAGCTAGGTTGGCCAAAGATGACCCTCAAGTTCTGAGCTCCTGCTACTACTTCCCAAGTGCTGGGATTACAGATTTGTACGAGCATAACCAGTATATGGGGTGCTGAGGAGTGAATCTAGGGCTTCAGAGCTATATCTCTAGAGCTGCCCCCCCGCCCCGTTGACATTTTAAAAATAAAAATCAGACTTCAGAGACAGTAAAAGACAGTAAAAAATATAATCAATATTCAACCATCTATAAAATTATCACGCATTGGGCTAGAGAGATGGCTCAGTAGGTAAGAGCACTGACTGTTCTTCCAGAGGTCCTGAGTTCAATTCCCAGCAACCACATGGTGGCTCACAACCATCTGTAGTGGGATCTGATGCCCTCTTCTGGTGTGTCTGAAAAATTGTCACTCATCTTAAGATTTATGTATGCCAGCATCGTTGCATGTTTAGAATGATGTCATTGCTCTAAAATACTGTTGCTCTGGAATAGCCAACTTTACAGTCATGTTTGAACTCTTTTTATTCCTAGCAAAATAAGTTTCTTCCATTCATGAAAACAGCAGATTACATTCAGCAGGGAGCTTCTCCACGTCTTACCTCAGAAAGACTACTTTGCCAGAATGTTATAACTTCTACCAAGTATGAGGAATCTGGGTGTGACCTTTGTGTAGAATAAAAATGTACTTACTAGATGCTAAAATGCCATCGATAAACTCCTGACGTGTTATCTTCCCATCCTGGTCCTTGTCAATACGCCGGAAGAAATCCATGACTCGAGATTTTTTGTGATTCATCCAACGCATATACTTTTTCCTCCAGACATCAAAGTCAAAGTTGGCAAATTCCTTCAACTAGAAGGAAGTCAGAGGTGCGGGTAAATCCTGCTGTTTTGGACCCAGAGCATGTCTAACTTTTCAGTCATTCAGTAGAGCCATGCAGGCCTTCCGGGGGTGAGGGAGACCAACAATGCTATCTACATGTTGTCTCACTGTGAAAGCATAATTTGCTGCCTTCACTTACAGCCATGGTTGTTTAAACAAGGTGTGATGTAACAGAGGAGCAGAAGAGACAGTAACTGAAAACAACTCTGGAAGATAAGGCACACACAGAATAAGAACAGGGAAAGCCAGTCTTGCTTTCTCTTTGAACTTTTCCAAGGAACATCTACTTAGATGTAAGGGATGGGTTCTATCTCAAAGGGGAGGTCTTGGCACCCTCTCTTATGCTGTAGGGAAAGGCACTGTAAATACACACAGGACTCATATCAAGAAGCTCATGTTTCCCATCATCTTCTGAGATCTTAAAGAGCGAGATGGAAAGCATTAAGAATAAACCCTACATCCAAGCATGTTTCTTTGGAATTTCACCAGAGGGAACAAATGCTCACCCAACATTTGTCTTAAATAGCTGACTGGTAGAAAGCAGGCCTGTGCAAAGGGGTGTTTAGCTACTTGAACCATGTTAGTAATTCACACTCAGAATGACTTAATGGCTTGACATTTTCCCCTTTGGTCTTTCAAACTCCAAAGTTGGAAGGAACAGGGGAGAGGGGGAGAAGGCAGCAAGAACCAATGTGCTTAAAATGCAACTGACCTATGGAAGTAACAACAAAAACACAGAACACTCACTTCTGGGCATAGCTGCTTTGATATGCACAAATAAAAGAATATAAAAGATATTAGATGCTTGTATTAGGAAGGAGGAAGTGCAGTACCGTATATCTTAAATAATGATACTTCACAACTGTCTTCCTTTTCATGATCTATTGAAGACTAATAAAGAAACAAGAATAAAGAACGTTGATTCTTGCTGGGTATGATTGCACACACCTTTAATCCCAGCTCTTAGGAGGCAGAAGCAGATGGAGATCTCTGAGTTCAAGCTCAGACTGGTCTACAGAGGGAGTTCCAGGACAGCCAGGGTTCTGCTACACACACGCACAAAAAATCTCTCGCAAAAAAAAAAAAAAAAGATTGATTTTTCTTTAATAATTGTGATATACCTATCTATTTTATCTACATATCTCTTCATATGACAGAATCACTAATTATCTATCTTCCTTCCTTTCTTTTGAAATAGTCCTGGCTGTCCTCTGTAGACCAAGCTGGCCTCAACTAAGAGATCCTCCTGTCTCTGCCTCCCGAGTACTGGGATTAAAAGTGTGTACCACCTCCACTTGGCTTCCCTTTTGTATAAATAGCAACCACCTGAAGCTTTGTTTCTAAAATCAATCAGAGTAAGCTGTTGAGGAAAAGCAGACCACTGGCCTCCCCTTGTATGGAATGTCTGATTTATGGTTTTATACAACTAGATGGTACAGCCTCCTTTGTTTGAGTGTTTTCTTAAGATATCTATTGTTTCTTATTCAGGGGCTTGAAGGAAGGCGTATGAATAAGTGAAGGACTGGTTTTACTTCTAAAGTAGATAAAAGGCACATAGGTCATCCTAAGAGGGCTTTAAAGACTGTGTTTTGGGACATTACCTCCTCCAGTCTGTCCAGGGCATCGTTCAGCCTCCGCTGACGCTCCAGGGCTAGCAGCCACACTTGCTGCCAGCGGGCAGAGAGCTGGTTGATCCGTGGGTTTTTTGCTTCAGACTGTGAGAGGATTGGCATGGGGGGAGGTGTGGGTTGACTCAAGGACTTTCCTAAATGGAGAAATAATCACAAGATTAGAAATGTTGGCTTTGTCACTGCATAAAGAAACGGCTGCATATTCAAGGTTATCCTTGGCTGTATACTGAGTTTGAGGCTGGCCTATGATATATGAGATACTGTCTCAAAATCAAGAAAGCTATATATATGAACTAGATTCTTACACTATATCCATTTGGTAACTGAGAAGAAACACAGGAATGGCAACGTTCTAGTACAGAGGTGTACTAATTCCAAAACTACTGCCTCTCTTCCCAGCCAGCCAAACACGTGTGTACTCAGCTCCTCCACACATCCAGTCACCTCTGCCTTAGTGACGTGAAGGCACAGCAACACAAACCAGCAGTGGATTCTCCAAGGACTTATCTTACAAGTAGACTAGCGCAATGCAGACACAATGGAAAGGTCACTGCTGAATAACAGAACAGGCCTCACCACCTTGTAGCTACATATTAATTCCTCCAATACATAATAAAATATGCCAGGCATTGATAGAAAAGTAAGGTTTCAAAATGAGAGATTGTGGTTCAGAGTCAGTATAATTTGGGAAATCCAAAAACAATTCTCATGATGGTACTTTGTGAATTTCCATCTGCAATTAGGAAGGAAGCAACCTAGAATAGTGGGGCTGGAAACATACTGCTACCACTTCGGGGTTTCTCGATGAAAGGAGCATGGGTGGGTTCTACATTCTTCCTTTTGTAAGTCTTGGTGACCCGGTCCACATCAGGTTGTTTGCGTGTCATCTCCTCCATAAATGACTGTTAAATATAAAAATTAGGAAAGAAAATTTAGAATTTTCTTGGTCTAAAATAGAAAGTTCTTATTAACAAAGGCCAAGCCCATGGCAAACTGGCCAAGTGAGAGACTGCTCTGTGTAATTTCTCACCCTTTAAAAAAAAAAGAGTAAATTGGGTCGGGAGTATAACTCGGTGGTAAAGCATTTGCTGAGTACATGCAAGGCCCTGGATTCAAACACCCCACATACAGAAATAAAAAAGAGAGGTGTCAGATAAAGAACTCAAGAATCAGGAAGGACAGCTCTGGAAGAGGGTGGAGTCAGGACAGAACACAGAAGCCTGACAGTGCTATGGACCAGGACTCTTCATTCACTGAACAGAGGGTACAATCAAAGGGTCAGAGCACAAAGTGGGGCTGGAAGGGCAGGCAGGAGAGGCCCGTGTCCAGCTAAGAGATCAGGATCTTACTGTTGAGAGCAACAGGGGCAAGTGAGGAATTTTGATACATGAAAGCGACATGATAGTGCCATGTGTGAGAGGAACCATTCTTCTGAAAGCAGTGGCAGGAGGTGGGCTAGGGAATTCTCTCATTTACTTTTGCTGTTGCTGTGAGAAAATGCTGTCAGGCCAATAGGCTTTCGGCTCCAGCAAAGGTCAGGCTTCTAGTGAACTGCCAGTAAAACTGAATGGCTATTCCCTGGGTTATACTCTACCTTCTAAGACTTTGAACTGTTTTAGCTAATGGCTTCAAAAATACAGCGAGTGGTCCATGGCCTTAGTGAAAGAGAATAGTCTACAATCCTACAAATGCAGGAACTCCAAGATCCTGCCCACACCTTGATTCCTAACTCATGAGAACTGATACACAGAGCTGCTGGAAACTGCTAAGTCTGCAGTAATAATTCAGTAATCTTGTAGTAAAGATAAAGGGAGTCCCGGGCGAAGGGCATGTGGTCCAGGACACACAGGACACAGAGAAACAGGTACCTGATGCTCAGTGATAAGAGCTTTAACTCTGTCTATGTTCTGAGGGATAGGCTCCTGATCCCGCTGGATTAGGGTAGTCTCAGCCCACTGGATCCACGCCAGAAGTTCTTCTAGGAGCTCAGCATTAGCCACCAGTTCTGACAGAGCTGTTTCCAGGCGCTGCTGGTGCTGCTTTGCCCATGTCAGGACCTTGGGGAGAAAGACACAATGATGCCTTTCAGAAAAGCACGTCTTTTGCTTGTTTGTTTCAAAGCCCCTGTTCTATCTGATCACATAACTTTACTCAGAGGAGAGACCAACTTAAGCAGCCACAAGATTCCTCTTTGACTTCAGCTGACAAATCTCAAGAACAAGGAGCCATCTCTACCAAAAGCAAAGCTAGCACATTAAACACAAACTTCTCAGGAAGGAAGGAAAAGAATTAGAACACAAGATGTCTGCAGAAGCAAGTAATGAGCACCCCAGTACACTAACATTACATTAGCCATCACTTTGGCCTTCACTGAAATGCAATCCATCACTTACAGTGAATGAAAGACCCTTTATCTGATGGACTCGGAGTACTGGGCGTGTGGTGACTCACCTCCTCGAAGCGAGCCCTGATGATGGTGATCCAGTGCTTGATGGTTGTGATGCAGTCGGGATGGCAGACAGCCAGGATGACTTCTCCCATCGCCACCGCTGTGTTCACATCCACCCGTTTTTCTTCTACTTTCTTCATGAATTCCTAAACAAACAAGGGCCAAAAACAAAAACTTGAGAAATCTATCAGAACCATTAGTTTATATTAAAAGGAGAACTGTTTCATCATCTTTTTCTTATGTGTCAGCACAGACCATGAAAAAGCCTGTATTTATGTGTTGCTGGCATGGTCCAGTTCTATAAGACACAGGAAGCTAAGAACGTGACACACAGGTATGCCTCCATTCCCTCTACTCCTGTTTTTATTTTCAGTTTCTCCCACTCTTATTTGTATTTATTTCTATCCTAGTATCACAGCTACTTTATGTGTGTGGATATTTTGCCTGTATGTATGTGCTCTATACTGGAAGAGGCCAGAGAGAGTACTGGATCTCCTAGAATGAAGTTACAGACAGCTGTGAACCACGACATGGGTACTGGCAACTGAACGTTTGAAAGCACCATGTGCCCCTAACTACTGAACCATCATGCCAGTCCTTTTATTCCTGTATTTTAAAGTATATTTGTTTTGGAAAAATATGATGACAATCATAAAACACTGTATTTTGACATTCCTACCACAACAAAATGCAATGGTAAAACTAAGATTAAAGTAACTGGACAGGTAACATGAAACATTTCTTTACTTTCATAAAGCTGGCTAAAGCTCCAGATACCATGTTATATAGTCTGCAGTATGCTAAGTGGTTTTAGGAGATCAGACAAGGACAAAAAGCTAGTAACAAATAAAGGCTAGTCAAACAAAGGCATGCATAGGTGAGAAATAAAATAGGTTTGGATATGAGAACATACACTTACAATCCAAGAACTTGTGTAGGGTGTTTGTGAGTTCAAGGGTAACCTGGGTACATGCTAAGACCCTGTCTCAAAATCTAGCCAACCAACAAACAAAAATCAGAAAGGGAAATGTTCTACATTTTCTTTTAGAAACTATGTTCATTAAGTTCTTTAGACACTATACTTGTTTAAAGCCAACAGAGGGGCCGGAGAGATGACTCAGTGGCTGGAGCATTGGTTGCTTGCAGAAGACTTGGGTTCGAGTCCTAGCATACCTACGGTGGCTCAAAACTGTAACTCCAGTTCTAGGGGATCTGACATTCTCTGGTTTCCTTGCATGCCACACACGAATGAGGTACACAGAATACGTAGACAAAACTATATATATATAAAATAAAATAAATAAATAAAAAATAAAGCCAAAAAATGAGCTGTATAAAAATTAATGTGCTGCCAAGCAGTGGTGGCACACACCTTTAATCCCAGCACTTGGGAGGCAGAGGCAGGCCTGGTCTACAGAGTGAGTTCAAGGACAGCCAGGGATACACAGAGAAACCCTGTCTCGAAAAACCAAAAAAAAAAAAAAAAAGAAAAAAATTAATGTGCTGCTGGGTGGTGGCGGCGGCACATGCTTTTAGTCCCAGCACTCAGGAGACAGGAGAGAACAGATCTCTGTGAGTTTGAGGCCAGCCTGGTCTACAGAGTGAGTTCCAGGACAGCCAGGACAACAGAGAAAACCTATCTCAAAAAAAAAAAAAAAAAATGCTGCTGACAGGCACCACAACGCCTGCCAAGTCCACAAAAAGCCTACCTGGCCTTTTCTTCTTTTCATAGGAGATTTGACATTTATAAGCAAATGTTGCTTTTTGTTAGCAGTGAGGCAATTCTCAGCATGGTTGAGTAGCACAGATTACCAATCCTTGAGACTAGATTACCTTATGGATGTCAATGAGAGACTGTAGGGCCTCTGTGTCATCAGGAAGGGCCCCTCGAAAGCGAAGTGTTTGTTCTGCTTCAGAAAGCCACTCCAACAGCATATGGACAGTGTCCCGAAACTCTTCTGCCTGAAATAACCAAGCACAAGAAGATCTGGCCTCCCTCTGCAGCTGGGGCACCAGACACTACAGACTGCTGGGGAAACATCCAGGAGCACATTCTACCAGAGGCCAAAGGTCACCTTAATTTGTAGACCTTTGAAAACAAGCTCAATGACTGATCAAAGTTCTATAGAATGTTTAGAATGTAACATTATTTTCATTTTAAGACTGTGAGACTTCATGATCCTGATAAAGAAACTCAGGTCCCAAGACATGGGTTGACCCCAAAATTTATCTTACCTGTTTTAAGGCCTGCTCAAGTCGGCTTTGCTTGGAAACGGAGAGCTTGCATACCGTGTCCCAGCGAGTGCTAAGCTCCTGGAGCTGCCCCTTTACCCACGTGGTGTCATCCCTGCTGCTTTCAATCAGTTCTCTGCCTGACCGCTTCAGGACCTGAACTGTGCCGGTTCGCTTTCCCAGTTCTTTTTGGAAAACCTGGTTAAAGAAGAAGTTGGGAATTAGTTTTTTTGGTAAATTATTATTTTCTTTTGTGTAGGAGTGTTTCTGCTGGCAGTATGTACACCATGTGCATGCCTAGTGCCGATGGAGGCCAGAAGAGGTGTCAGGTCCCTTGGAACTGGAGCTGTGGATGGCTGTGAGCCACCATGTGGGTGCTGGGAACTGAAGCCAGGACCTCAGAAAGAACAAATGTGCTCCTAACTGGTGAGTAATCTCTCTACCCCTGTGTCTGATTAATGTTTTGTGTAAGGAGTAAAACCACAGAAGAAGCAGTCTCCTTGGTCGGTTCTCATCAGGTGTCTTATTTATGCAGAGAGAACAAGTAGGTGACTCTCAAGAAGCCTGTACCACCAGCCCCCTTTTAATTCCCTCAATGCCTGCGCTTAAATCTATGTTTAACGTACGTGTGTGTGTGTGTGTGTGTGTGTGTGTGTGTGTGTGTGTGTAAGACATTTCAACTTTGCTTTAAAAAAAAATCAGAAGCTACAGCTATGAATGTCAGTTCAGGCATTCTGACCTGCTTGACTTTGGAAAAGGTGCTCACTTAACTTTTCCTAATCTAAAAAAAAGGGAATAATTATACCAGTATTTCTAGAATTGAGGGAGATAAGAAAGAACATAGCTGAAGTACAGAGAATGTGATTAATCACACTTAGTTCTTCTGTTTTTGTTTATATACGTAGACAGGTGTGGAAATCAGAGGATAACTTGGGGGAGTTAGTTCTCTCCTTCCACCATGTCGGTTTCAGGGATTGAACTTGGGTTGTCAGGCTTGGCAGCAAGCTCCGTTACTTGTTGAGCTATCTAACTGACCTATAGAATGGGTTTCAAGGCAAAACACAATGTTTTTTGTTAAAACAGACATTATGTAGCTCAGTACAACAGGTACAGGGCAGATAAACTGGTGGTACATATGGTGGAAGGCTTGTTACTATACAAAGTGGTTAAAAAAAAATTCTCCCATTTCCATATGTGTTAGTAGAAATGGATTTCTTTACAGTTTCCCCCTGAATTTAAATTTCAACTGATACTGAACCAAAAGACAATCAGGGAGAACCTCTTCACATGCTGCCAAGTCTGAATCAAACCAATTTTGATAAATTCTTTGTGACTGTTGCAAAATTCCCAGCAACAAGTTCTTTTGTTTTTGAGATAGGGTTTCCCTATGTATTCCTGGTTGTCCTGGAGCTTGCCTTGTAGACCAGATTACCCTTGACCTTGATTAAAGGTATGTGCCAGCACACCTGGTTAAAGTTTGTCTAAACATAGAAGACAGAGGGCTGCTCCTCCAGATATCCTGAGCAAGCCTTCCCTCTTCTCTAGGTGGTCAACACAGCAGAGGGTGCAGATCAAGGCAAGGCTCTGGCTTTGCTTCCCGAGAAGCCAATTCTTGCTCCTCACCTTATGAGCATCCATGAGGTTCATGACGAGGTCAAGGTCCCCATGTACTGGCTGGTCCTCAGCCAACTGTGGTTCTACCTTGTACAACCAGTCAACTAAAGCTTGCAAAGCATCCATGAACTGGCCTGAAAACAGTAAGGCTTCTTCCAACTTGTGCTGTCTGAGAAAAGCATACAAAATTCAATGATTTAAAATAAATAAATAAATAAATAAATAAATAATCAATGCTCACAATTCTAACTGTTGAACGGGAATACTACTTAAACTCTGTACAGATAACTTCTACATGAGAGCAGTTAGAAATAGATCAATAACAAGTGAAAGAAATGCCCAGACATTTTAAATCAAAGTATGTCTAGACTAGATTTATTTTGTAAGTGGTTTGCCTACAGATAGGTCTGTGCACGTATGCCTGGTGCCTACAAAGGTCAAAAGAGGGTGTTGGATCCCCTAGACCTGGAGTTATGGGCATCAATCACCTAGAACTGATCACAAACAGGAGCCATTATATGGATGCTGGGAACCAAACCTGGGTTTTCTGCAAGAGCAACAAATGTTCTTAGTTACTAAGCCATCTTCCCAGCTTCCTTGTTCCTATTTTAATTTAGTGACAATCTTCTCCCACCAAGACTGGACACTAACTAACAAATTCTTGATCAAGACAACAGGGCCCACTCATGCTCACCGTTCTACAGACTTGCCACAGACAGTATCCCATTTGTCTCTGACTTCTCCTAGCAAGTTGTCAAGTTTCTGAGTATCATCAGCAAGCAAAGTCTTTTCTTTTAGTGCTCTGCCAGTTCTGATTGTGGTATCATACACAGGCTGTTTGCCACCAAGAGTTTTCTGAAATTCCTGTTTTCAGAAATAAAGAAAAACAAATAACACATATACACATATTAAAAAAAAAATCAGAAAATAGCATGAGGTACTAGGTTTAATTCCCGGTCCTCCAAGAAGTGAGATATATTTTGATTTAAAATTATCTTCTTTTTCAGGTTTATAAAGTAAATATAGCATAAAAACAAACAAACTAAACTAAAATTAACAATAGTTTTCCCTTTTGCTTACACCACATACAACTGCACACGGAGATTTCTTAAACTCCATACTTTTGGACGTTAGTTATGTAAGCAGTTTGCTTAGACATTACATGAAAGTATGAATATCATGTTATCTAAGCACCCATGGAACCCTGGGGTTGGTTACAGCAGAGGCAGGATACTTGTCTAGCTTTTGTAAAGTGCTAGGATTACATATATTTGCCACCATGCCTGGCTTTCATCTTGATTTTTTTTTTTTTTTTGAGACAAAGTTTCACATATTCTAGGCTGGTCTTGAATTTCTGATCTTTCTCTTCTTGGAATTACACACAGGTGTCACCATAACCAGTTCATGAAGGGCCAAATGAGGAGCCTTGTTCATGCCAGGCAAGTACTGTTACCAAATGATTTATATTCCAAGTCCCTTCCTGATATTTTAACATGAATCAACTGTTTTGTTTTTTTTTTAAACAGGTTCTGGTTTCCATTTTCAGCAAGCAACAAACTTTGGTAAATACCAAGCTTAGGACCTCCTAGCAACGAACTACTTTACCTTATGTTTAGAAAGCTGAAGTTTGATTTTGTCTGGGTCATTGGAAATCTCCAGTTCTGAGTCCAGATGACTCTCTGCATCTTCTAGCCAGTCAATCAGTTTTTTCCAAGCTTCATGGAACTAAAATCAAGTACGGTATACATTGTAACAGAGAAGAATGTGGGAGCTACACAACTCATCTATGAGCGTCATCTCAGAGACTCGGGACTCGAGGCTGCTCACCAAGTCGTGCCTTCTTTTATAACTTACTTGCTTTGCCCGCTTCCTGGCATCATCCAGTGATCGACCCCTTTCAATAGACCGCTGGACAACCTTCTCCCACCGAGACTGGACACTAACTAACAAATTCTTGATCAACACAACATCCTGTTTCTGACTAAGGAACTTCAACTGGTTTCCTGTTTGATCCAATTCAATGATCTGGTCTCGATGAGCATTTACTTCATTGGCAAAAACCTGTGGGGAACACAGTACTCTTTTTAGACATAAACAAGGTGAAGAAACACTTATTTGAATGAATCTTTTTAAAGGGAAGGTAACATCATTTTAAGGCAATATTACCTTGTGCTCTTCTATCTGGGAAAGAACAGTGTTCAAAATCAGGCTGGGAGGAGAGGCGATGTTTAAACTCTGCTCTGCTAGAGTAAGCCAGTTGATAAATTCTTGCAAGGAATTCTGGAATTCTGTTGCCAGGCTGAGGGCCTCTTCAAGCTTTGACTGAATTTTAAATAAAACACACAGAAGAAGCACCAAGTTCAGAAATTACATCTTCGACAACAAAGGCATGAAATGCATCCAGATTAAATGAGGCAAGAAAACTCACTTAATGAACCACTAAATATGCCTCAAGTACAAAAGATTCGGGAGTTCTAAATGTTTAGGGTCTGAAAGTAAAACACCTGGAAAGAATTGAATAAACAAAAAAGAAAAAGGCACAATTCAGAATAGTAGAAAATAACGGCACATTCACGGCAAGTGCTATTCTCCATTAGCACACTCCCAGTCCACGGCCCCCAGCTCTTCTCTACGGACAGCTGTGGCCATCCGCTAGGCAGGCAGAGTAAAATGATGATTTTTTTAAAAAGATGATTACATCCAGAATATATTAAAAATGAATACACTCAAAGAATGAGTAACAAACATGAGGATATTAAAAACACTGTTCTGTCTTCTGTACACTAGAAACTGAAACCGCTACTAATTGTAGTTGATTAGACTGCAGGTATTTTTTCTTCTTCATCCTTTCAGGCTATTTTATAATGAACATTCTAAAGACAAAATGTATAGTGTCAGAATGCTTGCCTAGCACAAGTGAGGCCCTAGGTTCTATCTCTAGCATGAAAAAAACGATGATATAAACAGTATCAGGTGGATACTAAAGTCAAAGCTTTCAGACCTGTTTAGAAATTTATTCTGTAGTCTATTTTTTCTTGCTTTACAGCCCACAATGCCCTTACATTTGAGACTCTTTTGTTTTGTTTTGTTTTGTTTTTTTGAGATGGGGTTTCTCTGTATAGCCCTGGCTGTCCTGGAACTCACTCTGTAGACCAGGCTGGCCTCAAACTCAGAAATCTGCCTTCCTCTGCCTCCCAAGTGCTGGGATTAAAGGGGTGAGCCACCACCGCCTGGCTAAATTTGAGATTCTTGTATCTTGAAATCCTTGTTAAGAAACTTAATTGAGTTAGACTCTGCCTTAGTTTCTCTCATTAATTTCATTCTGCCTTCTACAGGACAGAGAACAAAAATCAGAACACAGACTCAGATTCAGGTCCTTTTGTTAGTCTCCACAATACAAGAGCACAGAAGCCCACATCAGGACAACTTTACAAACTAGTGCTTCTCTAATAATGTCCCTGAGTATGTGGGAACTTATTCTGTGTTCTGCCCAACCATTCCAAATGATTGAGTCTGCTTGTTTACTCTTCCTACAAACACCTAATACTGTGTGCAAGACACACTTCCTCACTACTAATTGAGTGGATGTGGCCAATGAGTTTATTTGCAGATTTTATACTTGACCTGACTATCAAAGAAGAGAATAAGATTCTGTAGCCATAAAAAAAAAAAAAAGCCTTGATTTCATATCCCTTCTTTTGCTCTTATAAAGAAGAAAATATAATTTCTGAGAATTAGTGGGAAGAGGTCATAATTTACTTTTCTTCTGATCTTCAGTAAAATTCCTTAAAAGAAAATTGCTGGTCACATTTCTTACATTGCCCTGTCCCCATCTTCTAAATTCAATGTTATAAACTCCAGCAAAACTTTGTAAGCAGGAACACAAACTAAAGATTACTGTCAGATAGATTAATATAAAGTTCACTATGAGGTAAGTTCTCTGACATATCACAACACACCCATCTTCAAAAATTAAGACAGTGATGTCATATGGTCACCGACCACACTGCTCAAACAGTGCTCTGCCGCAGTACCTTTCTTTCTTCCATCTTACTGCTGACCACATGCCACTTCTGCTCCAAGAGCACTACACTCTGTTCAGTTTTTGAGCCAGACCCAGAATCACCACGGCTGAGGAGCATGAGTCTGCCCTTGTCAAGCAACTGATTGTAAATCTCCTCCTTGGCTCTCAGCTGGGAATACAGTTCCTACAAAAGAAGGCAGCAAAAGATATAAATAATATTTATTTCCCAAAGACCCCACACACACAGTCCAGTCTGAAAAAGTCCAGGAAGGTCTTGTCTTGATATAAGTCCCTTTTAGGTTTATTTCCAAGTACGAGCTGTTAGTAAGTTAAACCCAGAATTCTTCCTTAATATGAAAACAACTCACCAAGAAAATAAAATTACTGTTTTAAGGATCAAAGACCTCAAAAATAGTCTGTAATAACTAATTTTTGCTTTTTCTTAAGGATTTGCCTAGAAATGATGTTGGCTTCTGTTCTTTGTAGGCTCGCTTAAAATACTGTCAGCATCTTCCAGATTTCTCTAAAGTCTTATTGAATACAAACATATTGGTGATGCTCTCACTTTTAGTCATCATTCTGGCCCACCAAATGGATAGACAGACTCAGTTTACCAGCTCACCAATGCCTTTCTAGCTCACACCCTCCTTTCCTATTGCTGCCCGTGTCAGGACTGAAGACTGTAGAAGAGCTGCACTAACATTGCAGACTCCCAGGATGTAAGTCTCTCAGAGAGGCTACTGAATGTAAGATGCTTATGTGCCATTTGAAGAAACTGTGGTTACCATATGTGTATCAAGCTGTTCTCTAGCAGTCTCAGGAAGTCCTCCTGTAGGTTTAGATGTAGAAAGTTGGCTCTCCATTCTATTGAGTTCTAAGAGGAAATCTTCAATTTCACTGTGGAAACCCTGGGCCTTTTGAGAAAAAGAGGTATCAGCAGTATTAGTAAGCAATCAGCTGTAAAAGCAAACCCTTGGAATGATCTGAATGTACTGGGAGGATTCTGAAGCTGGTCTCAGGCAGAGTACTTAGTTTTGTCTCTGGACAGGCACAACCTGCTTGCTCACTATAACAAAGTATAGATGTCTACTGCAATCTGATGAGTGGATTGCTGAACTTAGAAAAAGCCTAACTTGCTATAAGAAAACCTGAATCTCAAAACAAGTTGGTCACAGTGACTAACTGTGACTAGTAAACACCCTGAACTGCAAGCAATCCCGAAAGGCCCACCTATTAAAAGCTGCTCTTTTCAAAAGGGGTTCAACCCCAGATGGTTTATTTTTCCTCATGTGAACTCATCCCAGTGCTAGTCCATCTAGACTGACAACATGCATACCTGCTGCAGAGTTGACTGCAACTGTTGCTCTCTCTCCTCTGTCTTTTGCAGCACAGATTCCCAGCATTGGTTCATGGTTTCCAGGCGGCTTCTTAGGCTGCTGGCATCATCTCCAGCACTAGACTCCAGGAGTTCATTGCCAGCTTTGTTGACTGTTTCCACAGTGGCTTGATGAGCCAAAACATCATTTTTTAGAACCTAAAAAATGTTGAATGACATAATTTATCTCTTTTGATATCATTAAACATAGCTCCTTAAGGTCCATATGATATTAAACTTCTGGTGGCAGTAAATGGTCTCAAACTGGCAAAGTTAGGTAGAATTGAAAACACTTACATGGTGCTTTGCAAGCTCAACTTCAATGACTTTTGGATCTCCACTTATTGGTCTCTGAGCATCCAGCAGCTCTTCAGTGTGAGTTAGCCAACTCATTAGTTCTTCTAAGGCATGCTGGAACTGGCCAAGGGCCAAGAGAGCACCTTCTAGCTTATGCTGCTCAGGACAAGACAAAGAACATTTGTTAGGAAGTAAGAGTGGGCAGAGGGTGGTTCACCAGTCCATGTTACCTACCACTAGTCTTACCTGCCTATGGGCAATCTTCTCACCCAGATTCTCCCAGAGGTGCTTGAGTTCTGTCAGTGGTTCTCGTATAATATCTCTGTCAGTTTCATCAGTAGCTTTCTTTAACATCAATTCACCTTGGTGATTGAGTTTTTCCATCTCAATTTGCTGTTGGTAAACTTCTACTTTGAACTCCTATAAAAGATATACTTAATGTTAACATGAACCAGTGTTCACTATTAAAAAGAAGCAACTCTCTTTCAAAGCCTTTCCTGGGTACAGACCTTCATCTCATTTAACTGATCCTTGACAGTGTTGAGGTCAGTGCCCACTGGGGGCATGGTGCAGAGCTTGATCACCGTGTTGTCCAGCCAGTCAAACATGGCCTGAAATAAAAATAAAAACACGACTTTAGAAGAGAAGGAACATCTCCTTATCAATGCTGGGCTTCCTGATTGTGTGGGTTTAGGCTCGAAAGCAAGCAGTGACATACACAGTTAGGCCAGCTTCATTGAGCAGCTGAGTGGGTACAAATATGACAGGCAGGCAATGACAATAAAAACGGCAGGAGTAGTTGAAACTTGATGTATTTTTATATCAACACTTTTCTCAACAGAAGTGGGAAACACAGGCCAGAAATGTGGAAGCAGAACTGCCTTAGGCTTTCCAGCACCACAGTACTAAGGCATGGATCTCTTCTGTGGCCCCCCAGTCTCTTACCTGGAGAGTGTCCTGATACTGTACAGCAGCTTGCATGGCATCCTCAAGTTTTTCCAGCCTTTCCTTCCAAGTTTTATTTAAGTTCTCCCAAGCATTATTCATCTACGGGAAAAAACATTGAATCAAATTCTTCTAGTAATACCTCTCTGGTCTGCTGTGCCACGTCTCATCTGAACTCTGGCCATGCCCCACTCCTCATCTGAACCCCAGCCACGTTCCACACCTCATCGATGCTCTTCTTCACTTCAGGCTTCTCAGTTTCTCCACATGCAAAAATCAAATCTGCTCCAAGGATTCTAATGAACTCCAACTCCTCATGCAGACCATCTGTCTCCTCCTTAATAGTCTATATGGAAAGAAGCAGACAATGAGTCAAAACAGAAAGCAGAACATAGCTTCTCAAGCTTTTTAAATGCAACACAAACCCCCAGTCCCCATCAAGAGCAAACCTCAAAAAAAAAAAAATCACAAAATGGTTTTTACTCTTAAGATATTGCTTATCCTGAGAGTGTAGCCTCATACTCACAAGTGGTCAATGGACACACAAAGTAAAATGCACTGGTGATGGGCATGGCAGTGCGCACCTTTAGTCTCAGCACTTGGGAGGCACAGACAAGCAGGTATCTGTGAGTTCAAGGTCAGCCTGGTCTACAGAGTAAGCTCCAGGACAACTAGGGCTACAGAGAGAAACCCTGTCTCTAAAAAGAAAGTACTGCATACATAAGTTATAAAATATGAGAATGTAGTGATGGCAAAAATGGCAAGAAGAGCATAAATTTGGAGTGGATAATGAGTTTTGATAATTTACCAGTCCTTCCTGGCTCCAAGAAGAAATATATGAAACAACACAGTACAAGTGACAAATATCAGTGCTGACAGACCAGTGTCACAGCTGGGCCACATCATATTATACACAGAGAGTTCTTTGTCAGAGCCCGAGACGTGGTTCACGCACCAACAGAGAGGGATAAAGGAGGAGTTTCCATATGAAAAACAACTAAGATGATGGTGAGACCAGGTACTGCTTATTCCAAGTGGAAATCATGTGAAGTCCATCTGGTGAAAATTAGACTGCCCAGAAAGACTAGAAAAAGATGTGTTTAAGTAATTTGCTATCCCTGGATAATGAATTCAGAATTCTAAATTTTCTACTGTCTATCTCCCTTCTGAAAGTAGAAAAAAGTCTCACATTAAAAACAAAACAAAGCTTTCAAAACATTGAGCTTGGCTTGGCAGCTAAGGCAATGTAACTCAGGGCTTGCTTAGCATGTATGAAACCCCAAGTGCAGTCCTCAACATTGCAAGAAAACCATGAAGACAAAACAACCCCATCATCATCACCACTATGCCACCACACATACAATCACATGCACACCCTAATAATGTGGGTACAGCATTTTGTTAAAGGACATACATATAAGATGATGTTTCATGTTTTTGTTACCTCAGCAGCTTCAACCTGTTGCTTGATGATGGATGGGTCAATACCAGGGCTTTCCAAGTCATGGACAATATCCTGGGTGTCTTTGATGGTGGTCAGAAGAGCTGCCATGTCATACCAGAACTTCTCCGCTAACTCAAGGACATCAAGGAATTTAATTTCTCGCTCTTCAGACCGTGCTTTGATGTCCTCCCAGAAGAATACCATTTGATCCAGCTTGTCCTGGATTTCTGAAGGAACAAAGAAGAGATGTGAATGGAAGCTCTCTAAATTTGAAATCTAATTTCTCCCTGAAATTCAATCTA
The DNA here is from genome assembly GCF_004785775.1 of Grammomys surdaster. Classification (NCBI taxonomy): domain Eukaryota; kingdom Metazoa; phylum Chordata; class Mammalia; order Rodentia; family Muridae; genus Grammomys; species Grammomys surdaster. Next base: position 3,399,576 of record NW_021620689.1, on the reverse strand, counting down.
ATTCTGACATTACTTATAGTTCAGTGTAGCTTTACTATCCTCTCCACATGTGTTCTTCAGCAGGGATCACTACCCGAGTTTTTTTCTACTTATGTTGATCTCCTCATAAAGGAACCACAGAAGCAATCTGAAAACATCACTCAAAATATCTACTAAGATAAAAGCCTTTAACTCACAAAGGGCTGAGATGGAAATGCTTCCTTCCAGTGTTCTCACTGAACTTTCTGTAAATTTCCCATGGAAAGTGTTACAAAAGGTGGTTATGTTCTGCCTACTATTGATACTGTGATACTCACATTAGGGGTTAAAGGAACATTTGTTTCCTGGCCTGGGAATCGAGCTTCCAATTGTAACCTTATTTCAATAGGGAAATGTGTTCTGAATTGTAAATGAATTCCACAGACTTTTTGGAATACTCATTACTTGAGAAGTGACTCTGGGTAGGAGACTGGAGATAGCCACGGCCTCTAGTTCATTCTATTATCTGTCTAAAAAATAATTAGATCCACCAAGTACCTTTTGCAGCCAGATCCTTGTCTGCTCCCTGCGATCTCCCAATGAGTTCCTCTCCCCGACGCTTCAGGGCTTCAAAGGATGGCTGCAGTTTCTCCAGCTCCATGGTGGCACTTTTATTGTCACTGATGCACTCTCTGATTTTGTCTACTTCAGCAGGGATCAGGGGTGGCATTCGCAGGCGAGAGGAAAGATTCTCCAGAGTCTCCAACATGGGTTCAATTTTATCATGAAACTAAACAAGGTTGACTTGTTAGCCATCATAGCAATACTTTATCATATTGGAGAGCATGTGAGGGCATAAGGTGAAAGCATAAACCTATTGTTTAGGATAGCCTGTGCTCAGTTACCACAATGGCTGTTCAGTGTTTTAGATACAGTATACTAGAGCTGGCCCATCAGAAGGGGAAAAGGGCAGTATTTATTTTGTGAGTCAAAAAAATACTAAGTAATATACCAAAAATAAAAAAAAATGGTTAGTATTGTCACAATACTTCTCCAACTCCAACTAATATGATGAGAAAGGGACAAGACTGTGAAACTGGTAAGAGCCAGCACTCAGCATCTCAGATGACAGTTGCATGCAACAGACTAGACAAAGTTAGATGCCCTTGACTGCTATGTACATGGATGGGAACTTAACATGTTGAATGGCCTGGAGTCTGAGGTACTGTAGTATGCAGTCTAACAACCCACAGTATTCGACAAAGGAAAAGGGTCATACTGAAAGGTAAGAAGGAAGGCCAACTAAACCTTCACACTTTCCTGGTACTTTGAATAAAATGAATAAACCTATAAAATTTTATTTATAATTTGGTAGAGAATTGGAAAGTGAGAACAGCACAGATGAGGTTTTGTCTAAAGAAAAAAAAATATCTAAACCAACTCTGGATTTAATATTGAGCAAGACTCATCAATGTTAAGTGCCCTACAAGAAAAACAAATTTCCTTAACAAAATCATTTTCCATCTCTTTTTAACATCTATATTCCACCCCAAACAAGATGGCCACAATAAACTTCCACAAAAGGTAAGGGAAGCTTTCTTCTACCAATGTCCTCAGCTCTCAGCTCTCTGAGAAATGGGTTTCCACAGGAGTGAGTGGGCCTTACCTCTGTGATCTGCAATGGTGGGCGCAGTCAACACAACAATGGGATGAGGCGGTGTGAGGAAGACAGGAGCAGGCGGCAACAACACAAAGGAACACATTCCACAATGGGGTGAGATGGGACGGGAGTGGGAAACTCGAGTAAGTACAAGTATTGACCAAGAATACTGACTCAACACAGGAGTAAACACCCAGACACGACAAACGTGCCACTAACAGTAATATATTAGTTGAGAAGGGTGCAGTTACGTGCTGTAAAGTCTACCGCTGGTCGATTTCCCTTCTTTGGTATACTTCTCCCTTTGGATGCATATTTTTTTCTGAACGTAAAGTTGGCTGCTCATGTTAATGTGCTGCCATTCTAAATCTTACCATTAATAGGTCCAGCTGGAACCTAACTTTTGTTGAGGTAATTACTGGTTTGGGTCTACAAAATTAATTTATCCTCAAATTGTCCCTGCTAAAGAGTCATCGTAGCACGAAGGTTTCAGAGAAACCATCAATAAACAATTACACATCTCATCCAGCATCAGTGAGTGCACCAATGCTGGGAACAAATGCAAGCAGTTTCCTGCTGTACAGATGATGCATCGTCAACAGAGAACCTCTGCTTAAGCTAGTGCACAGCTGAGTGTTCTAACACAGTCACACGTACCTGAGCAGACTGGGACACGGCCTCATCCAGAGCCAGGGCCCGTTGGCGCACCTCCTCTTTTATTTGGGCATACATGTTTTCTGCTTTCTGGTATTTTTCTTCGACCATTTTCCCTTCCTCGGGGTTTAGCTCCTTTAGTTGTGGACCTATTTTTAGTATCTTATCAATATGAGGTTTGTGTTCAGCAATGGATTCCCTTAGTTGCTATGGGAAGAAATACAAGTTAAATATAATAAGTAAAGAGAACAAGCAATAATCAATAAAAATATAAGGAATGAGGCCAAGAGTGAGGTTTCCTAGGTCATACAAACCAAAAATAGCGAGCATGTTTACACCAGTTATTTAGATGTTTTGATCAGAGGTAATAACTTTGAGAAGAACTGAGTTGCTAGAATCGCCAAGTCCTGGCTTTTCCTTGTTTATGGAGAGTTTTGGACTCCAGCTACAGAATTCACTTAATTTCCCAAACCAGATCAGAGGTCCAATTACTAATAACTAAGGAAGTCATGACAGTCTTTAAGGCTGTCTCTGTATCACATTATAATTTACATTGCTTAGTATGTCTACATTTCAGACTGAGTCAGCCAGCAGGGTAGCTTGGGAATAGCAATCACTTAGTAACTCAACCACTCTGACTTTGCTGCTATGTCCACCTTTCACTTAAAGAAATATGGGAGGGCTGGAGAGATGGCTCAGTGGTTGAGAGCACTGACTGCTCTTCCAGAGGTCCTGAGTTCAGTTCCCAGCACCCACATGGTGGCTCCCAACCATCTGTAATGGGATCTGATGCCCCTTTCTGGTATGTCTGAAGACAGCTACAGTGTACTCATATAAATAAATGAATAAACCAAACCAAAAAAAAAAAAAAAAAAAAAAGGAAACCAGAGGTGAACTTATATAAGTCAATTCCTTTCATAATAAATAAATAAAGAAATCGTATTAAGGAGAAATGATAAACCAGAAATGAACACTTAAAGCATTACTCACGGGAACAGTTTTAGCTGATACATCTACAAATTCCTCTTTTACTTTAAGTTGTAGGAGGCACATACTCTCTGATAAGTTTGTTCACAGCTCTTACTGAATCAAGCAGAAGGGCCATCCAGTCACACCTAATAATACCTGACAAGTCTCAGAAATATTTCAAATTTCCTTGATTTTTAGCTGGTTCTCTCTTTTTTCTTATAGACTGGGGATCAAACTCTGGGCCTCAGGCATGTGACAAATATTCTATTGCTGGGTTATACGCCCCAGCCCCAGTTAGCTCTTTCTTTATCCCTATATACAAAAGGTGTTTAACCTTTTGCTATCACCCAGTCTGGACTAGAACTTTTCTGTACCCCAGGCTATCCTCTAGATCATGACTCCAATGTCCAGAATGCTGGGACTGCATGCATGTGCTACCATGCCTGGCTTGATAGCTTCTTGACACATCTATAAACTTATTCTTTTTTTTTTTTTTTTTTTTTTTTTGGTTTTTTTTTTGAGACAGGGTTTCTCTGTGTAGCCCTGGCTGTCCTGGAACTCACTCTGTAGACCAGGCTAGCCTCGAACTCTCGAACTCAGAAATCCGCCTGCCTCTGCCTCCCAAGTGCTGGGATTAAAGGCGTGCGCCACCACCGCCCGGCTATAAACTTATTCTTTAATTAAATAATATTAAACAGTGAAGAAAATTTAACATGAATTTTCATCATGAAAAGAAATTCTGGTTAGGAATTAACTCTGTAAGTGAAGCTCACCCTACAGGCCTTATAAATGCTGTTTTCCAGTAACTTACATAACCCACTTTCACTAGAGAGAACCTGCACGCTCCTTACCCTCATCTCTTCCTGCTGCTGTCTGAGCTGCTCGTGATCCACAGCTGGAGGAGGCAGCTGTGCTATCAACGCCAGTGTTTCCTCAGCCCAGGGGCTCAGCTCTTCGTACGTTTCCCAAAACTGGTTCACTAAGACCTGTGCTCGCTCTAGGCGAGCATAGCGCTCTGAGTTAAGCAGGCTAACGGCTTCATATTGCTGTATTAGGCAGTCAGTTTTCTCCTATAAGGCAGATAGTAAAAGAAAAAGAAAAAAAAAGGATTACTATTAGAAACTTCTTTTCCTTAACAACAAAAAAATGCAGGTATGTATAAAGGCCTCAAACAAAATTGTACACACACACACAAACACACACACACACACACACACACACACACAGCAAGTATTAAGAAACACACTAAACTAACAAAAATGGACTAATGAACAAGTGTTTTTAGTTTCCTCTTCATATTTAATTCAAATGTAACTATCATACATATGCATTACTTCTAGAATATGAAAAGTATGAATTTAGCTTAAAAGGTAATAAAACAGCACAAGAAAGATGTAATAAGAATCTTCTAGGGTCAGGCGTGGTGGTGAGGCAGAGCCAAGACATTTCTGTGGGTTTCACAGCTTAGTTCCAAAAAACAAACAAACAAACAAACAAACATAATAACAACAACAACAACAACAACAAAAAGAGGCACAACAATGAGGCATTATTAACCCAACAAAACAGGAAACCGGACACTACAAAGTGCTGGCTTAAAAGACAAAGTTTGTAAACCCCACACTTGCTCTTCAGATGCTCAAGTCTTCCTCTACCCCTGAGAAAACAGTGCTTACCATGTACCGTGTGTAGTACTTGAGACCAGGTCAAGTACAACAGACTAGTCTGGAACTTAAGGTTCTCTTGCCTTATTCTCAAGTGCTGGGACTATAAGCATGTACCATCATGCCCTGACCTGACCATCAGTAATCAGAAAGTCCAGTAGGTAAAAGAAAAATACTTTTAAGACATGATTTTGTAGTTTCACTTTCAATTTGGTATGACTAAGAATAGCAGCATGAGCTAGGCCCCCTACACATATGTAACAGATGTGTAGCTTGGTCTTCACACAGGACCTCTAACAACTGAAGCAGGGGCTGCCTCTGACTCTGTTGCCCGACTTTGGATCTCCTTCCCCCAACTGGGCTGCCTTGTCTATGTTCAATAGGAGAAGTACCTAGTCCTACTACAACTTGACATGCCAAAGTGGGTTGATATCTATGGGAGGCCGCTCCTTTTCTGTGAAAGGGAGAGGAGAGGGAGGGATTGAGAGGATAGGAGGGAGGGGAAGCTTTGATTGGGATGTAAAGTAAATAAAGAAATTTATTTTAAAAAAAATAGCAGTATGAATAACAAGCGTAGCTCACCTGCAGTGCAGCTTTCTGCTCCTCTCCACATGTGCTAAAGATTTCGCCACGGTGACTGAAGAGCTCATCCATTGAATCTTTGTGTCGAATGATGTCAATGGAGAAAGCCTTTGCAAAAGTGAAGCGTGATCAAATCAGGAAGTGAAAGGACCCTGCTCTGTGCCCGTACTGGTGAAATGTCCAATGGGACAAATGAAATTCCTAGCTTTGAAAACTACATAAGAAGGATTCTTAAAGTTTAACTGTTATCAGTGTTTATCTTTAAAACTGTCTTTTGATGTTTGTCATTTTAGCTGTTCACAAAAACACTTTCCTTCCTAAATTATCTAGAAAATCACTAACTATTCTTTCTCAGATTCAAAGGTTTATTTATCCTTTACCACAAAACAAAATATATTTTTCTCACTCAACTCAAGTATTTACAGAATTATTTCCACCATCACTTATTAAACCATTCTACTTAACCTGAGGTGGCCCCACACTCTCCGTGTCAGGACACGGAGAGCACTCGGATCGTCTATACTCACCTTCTGCACCTGCAGCTGAGCAGTCGTCTGGTCTTGTTCTAGACGAATCGGACCAAGTGCCATAAGCTTTCGTTTTGTTTCCGCAACCCAGGCTAGCTCTGCATCAGCGGCTTGCTCATACTAATAGTCAGGAAAAACAAACAAGTTATATACAGCCAACATCTCTTTCCTGCATCTATAAATTATCCAACACACAAAGGCCTGGATTTTCAGAAATATAGTTATACCCCAAAAAGTAAATTCAAAACTGAGAACAATTTCATTAAGAATCACAAACCAAGCTACGGGGGTGGGGAAGAGTGGGCTTTGTGGCAAGTGGTAGAGTACTTCCTGAACACACATGAGGCTGTGGGCACAGTTCCCAGAACCATAGGGATGACAACATGTGATACTATAGGCTGGGTGTGGTAGTTCATGCCTATGATTCTATCACTTGGGAGGCTGAGGCAGGAGAATTTAAAGTTTGAGGCCAGCTTGCCATACCTTGTCTCACAAAATTAACAAAAATGTCAAAAAAAGAAAATAAAATTATGGGAGGCAGAGGCAGGTGGATTTCTGAGTTCAAGGCCAGCCTGGTCTACAGAGTGAGTTCCAGGACAGCCAGAGCTACACGGAGAAACCGTGTCTCAAAAAACAAAACAAAACAAAACAAAACAAAACAAAAAAAAGAAAATTACAACAACAAAGATATAAAAAAGTTAGAATTCAACTTCTTCAAAAGAAGTTATAAAACTTAGTAGAAATAGCAGTTAGAATCTTTCAAGGTGTGCTTCTAGTTATAGAACTTTAAAGGAGTGGTACTGTTGACTCTCTCCAATTCTGACACTAAACAGTAGTAGCTTTACTTACATTTATTATTTTGTATTTATTTTTCGGGACAAGGCCTTTTAATGTAACCCAGGTAACTTGTGATAAATTGTCCTGCGTTAGCCTAAGGGATTACAGGTGTGTATCATCATGACTGGATATAGGTGTTTAAGTATAAATTTATAATGGCAATGGAGTTGAGAAGTGTTCACTTGAAAGAACTTGCTCAGATGAAGGATGGGACCTAGAGGAACCCTAAACTCAATCACAAAATCTAAGAACATTCTCTGTATAACTGTTGATCATTAGATTTCTCTAATCTTTATAACTTTTCTTCAATTTGCTAACCTCTGTTTAAGTTCCTGTGGTGGTTTTTAGAGGTTTCCCTCCCTCCACCACCGACTCATGTGTTTGAAAGCTTTTGAGTGGCACTAAAAGGAGGTGTGGCCTTGTTGGAGGAAGTCTGTCACTATGGAGGCTGGCTTTGAAGTATCACATATGCTTAAGTCTGCCCATGCGACACAGTCCCCTGCTGCCTGTGGATCACGGCATAGAACTCTTAGTGCCTTCTCTAGCACCATGACTGTATGTATTTTACCATGCTTCTCACCATGATGATAATGGATTGAGCCTCTGAAATTGTAAGCCAGCATCAATTAAATGTTTTCCTTTGGGGGCTGGAGAGATGTCTCAGTGTTTAAGAACACTGCTTCTCTTTCTTCACAGCAATAAAACCCTAACTAAGACACTTCCCTTCATTGGAAATGCTTAGGAACAGAAGTATTCTCAATTTTAGAATATTTATATAGACATTACTAGTTTAGCATCTTCTAGATTTTGGAATAATTCACATTTTTGGATTAGAGAATGCTAAGCCTATATTTAAAGAGAAAAGTAATGAACTGGACATGGTGGAGAAGGCCTATATCCTAGCACTTGGGATGTGGAAGCAGAAGAATTAGTAGTTCAGGGAATGTGAGTTGGGGGACTAAGTAGGCCACATCACACTGTCTCAAGTATGTGTATAGGAAGTGTGTGAGAACTCAGTTTCCCAAGCATAATACATTGTAATTGAAGATAACTGACATTGATTAGGGAAAAAAACTAAAGATAAATTGGGAATGTAGCTAGAATAAAAAAAGTCTGCATAGTTCAGAAAACATTTGTTAATCACTGTAAACCCAAGGAATCACCCTGTCATGAGAGGGGGGGGGGAGGGAGATAGAGAGAGATGTTATGGCATAGTAATATGTGCATGACCAGCTGTGTGACAGTGATGCCGCCTTAGGAAGATAAAGACGTACTCCTCCCCTCCCCAACCCCAAAGCAGAAGGAAAAGGGAAACTCGACACCTGTGTTTACTAAAAGACTCCCTTTGGGTGGCTGTGCTATTTTGGTTTGCATATTTGAAAGTAATTATAGATTTTGGTATCCTTCCCTTTTCCATCTAATGCTAAAATAGTGGTGCTGCACATTTAAACCCCAACGTTCAGCAGGCAGAGGCAGGTGGATTTCTGTGAATTTAAAGCTAAGATGGAGCTATACAGTGAGATTCTACATAAGAGAGGTGGGAAGACGGGGCTAGAGAGATAGTACAGAGCGGTTAAGAGCTCTTCAAGGACCTGGGTTTGGTTTACAGAACCCATGTGTTGGCCCTCTTCTAGTTTCTTGAGTATCAGGTATAAACATGGTGCACAAACATATGGAGAGAAAACACCCACACACATAAAAGTAAAACAAATGAACAAAAACCCAAAAACAAATAAAAGAAACAGCTTTAACATAGGACTCTTCTTGCAAGTTTTTCTCTGTACCAAGCAGTTGAGTATTTTGGTTCTAATCTGGATCAAACCTCTTCCAAGTGTTTCCCATTATTACAGTACGTTTGTTCTATTTATTTTGATCTCATTATTCTTCCTGAGCCTGTACTTATGTAGGTTATGGCACTGGACATGACACAAACATCCCACGACCTAAAACACTAGCACATAGCACTATAAACATTACCTGTTGTGATCTCTGAATAGCAGCATCAATTTCATCTACCCTTTGTCCAACAGTGTCACTGACCAGTTTGTACTGTTCGTTGGCATCAGACACAAGTTTATCCAGTCCTTCTCTGGCTCTCCAAGGCACCAGCTCCAGGAGAGCATGGCTCACCTCATTCACTGTGTCCAACACCAGCCTGTGCTCCATGACCTCCTTCTTCAGTTCCTAAGGAGGGAAAGGTTTTCAGGCCATGCCTTGCTAAATTAAGCCCATCAGCAGCAGTGTGTGTTGGGGGGCTGGGGAAAGCCTATCTCCAGCACACATCCCAGCAGGGCACTGACCTCCTTCCTTCATCTCTTTTTTCTCTGCCTCACATTTTCAATCATTTTGAAAACTAACTTTCAGCTTAGCTGCTGCTTACTTACAACTGTAAGATTTGAGCCACATTGTCTGTGTAAAACAAACAGGGTTTCCTTCTTCCTATTCCTTAATGCTCTAACTAGGGGCATTTAACATAACAAATACCCACATAGAAATTCTGGGCATCAAGACCTGCATTTGATCCTGCAGCAGATCAGAAGTAACTATGAAACACCTCCCCCATTTAATTCCTTTCCTTGTTTTGTTCTTGTTCTTTCCCTTCCAGTGCCCCCATCCATCTCCCTTGCCTCCTTTTCACTTGCCTTCTGGTCTCCAAACAGTGCCCCCCCCTCCCCTTTAGAGAATGAATGGTGGACGTGAATTATACGTGACACAGCAAGCAAACTTCCTAGGCACCTGGAAATCAACTTCCTTCAGACTACAGTCTTGTACTTGTCTTTATGTAAAATCTTATCCTCATGAGTACACAAGAGAGAAAGCAGGAGTATATCTGGTTTAGTTCTAAGGTAAAGGTAAGGAAACATGATTCAGACAAAGATGAAACTTCTTTCTCTGTTACAGTATAAAATGATGGCTTACCTTCTGTCTTTGCTGAAACTGGGGTATTTGCTCCCCTGTGGGAGACTGGCCTCCAGTGGCTGCCAGCTCCTCCTCCACCTCCCTCAGCCACCCAGTTAGTTCCTCATATGTAGAATGGAACTTGGTGGCCAGCTGCCGGGCTTGTTCTAATGTTCTGAGGGCCTTGGAGCTAGTGACCGTGATGTCTGCATATCGGGTCTTTATTCCATCCAGTTTTTCCTGGATAAGTAACACCTCCTCACCTGTGAAGAACAGCACACCACTGTTCACATGAAGGAGCTCTCAGGATGGAGATTAAAGAAACCCTTTAATCCTGTCTTTAAATCAGAGCTTAAATTTCATAGACTCTTGCTATGTCCCAACTTCACCTAATATCCCAAACTGAGGGGAAACTGGAAATGAACTCTTAACCACATAAATCATTTCTGAGATTAAGCTCAAAATCCAACTGCAGGTGTTTCCAGATGTTTCCAAAACTTTACAGATAATGCTGCCATTCAATATATTAGGAGGTAGGAGGAATTGCCATCTACAACCAAATATAAGACAACTATAGTCTTGTAGTTTTAAAAAGATTTAGCAGAAAATGAACAAGTTACTGGCTTCACTGGAGCATATACAGCAATATACTCAGTGAATAGCAAGGTTCCCATAGACCAAGAGGAGTGGTTAGTGCTGGGTGCTTATGATCTTTAAGATAGAGAGGTAGGGCTGGCAAGCTAGCTTAGAGGGCCTGGATTTGGTTCCAAAAAGCATATGGTGGTTCATAACAACCTGTAACTCCACTTCCAGGGGACTCAATGTCCTCTTCTAGCCTTTAAGGGCAGCAGGTACACATGTGGTACACATATATGCATATAGGCAAAGCACTCAAAACATAAAATAAAACAATCTCAAAGAGGTGCTAAGAGGTATACTTTTCAAAGTACCTGTAGTTTGTTTTAGAAGAGCCTGACCATTTTTAATAGCTTGATCTACATTCTTCTTTCTATTAATAATCTCTTCATTTAAAGCCTAAAAGGAAAGAATAGCATTGATTTCTAATCCATGGCACAATAGAGGGAAGAGCTCTAAGAGCTTTAAAGAGACAGCACCTAAGGAGACTCGTTAGCCACACAGTTTAAAGTCAAATATTTGATTCCTTTATTTATCTCTTTGGTTACTCTTTGGTTAAAGACAACTAAGAAATGCTTTAGAGGCAAGCTCTCTTTTGTGCTAGATGAAAAAGATTTAGGGTGAAATCAGCTTTATCAATCAACCAGTATCAAACTTGAACACAAGAAGTTTAGAAATGAAATATAAAAATGCCCATTATGTCTAAAATAAAGAAACTTCATAAAGCAAACTGAAACATTGCTGGAGAGATGGCTCAGCAGTTAAGAATAGGGAGTGTTCTTCCAAAGAACCTGAGTTTGATTCCCACCACCACCGTAAGGCAGCTGGCATCTACATCCACACAGATCTGACATGTTTGGCCTCTACACTGACATGCACATATACACACAGACACATAATTAAAAAAAAAATCAAAACAGGCATATTGTATAAGATAATACAGAAGCTCTTGGATTTCAGAAATATTAAGTTACAAGTATATGATGAGATTATGGATGCTGTTCAGATATATATGGTTTTGTTACAGAATGTTCTTCTCTGCTCAAATGAAAACCTACGGATCCATTGATGTAATTACCCAATGTGCAATGAGATGGACCCTGCCTCTACCTGTATAATCTAGAATCATTAGTTCAGCTCGCTAAGTACAAGTATTTATTCATGGACCTATCCAAAAAGAGTCAGTACTTGGCAATAACTCAACTATGCACTTGTATATATAAATATACTATGCACACAATAAAGTTGAAGTGTTTGGAAAGAAGAGGAAAAGATAAATTAAAAGAAAAGGAAATGAAAAGAAACAAATATCAGAATGACAAAATAATTCAGTAACGTAAGAATGAAAACACAAATACCAGGTGGTCGGCATGCTGTTTCTGCAGGACATCCTGTCTGTAATCCTTTACGAACACTGTACTGAGCTTGTCCTCAACCTCAGCCAGCCAATTGAGCACCTCCACCTCATCCTCCCCGAACAGTCTAGCATTGAACAGTGCCTGCTCAAGCAGGGATGCTTTCCGACAGCACCGGTCTTGAATTTCACTGTATCGGGCCTGCAATGAGTCTAGCTTTTCTGACATGACGCCCTGTTCTGCCGGACATGTCAGGGAGGAGAGGGACTGTCCAATTTTAACTGCCTGGTGCACATCTGTTGCATGGTTTTCTATTTCTTCCTCTAGAGCCTAGAAATCCAGATGGAAAAAATGAGTAACAAAAAAGTAAATGAAAAGCAAACATGAAACAATGAGTAACAAATAACAGAACAAATTAAAATAAAAATTCACCTGCGGCACAGCAAAAACAATATGAAAAGTAACACACAAGCTGTTCCTCTCCCCTTTGACGTTCACCTATTAGTCAATGTCTACTTTACTCCAACCTAATGTAACTTTTCCAACTAATAATATGACTTCATCTTAAACTAAAAACTCCATAAAACATCTTCTAGAGAATGCTGCAGCTTTTCAGTCCCTACCTCTGGTTCTGTTTCATCTATGGCAGCACCTTCCTACCTTGTGACGAATAATCTGCTGGTGTATTTTGGCAGTCTGAGTGCCAACAGGTTCCGAGTTAGCAAGCTTTTTCTCTGTGACAGATAAGAAGTCAGAAATAGGCTCAGCTGTCTCATGGAATTGTTTAGCCAGAACCAAGATATCTTCCAGCTGTTTTTGCCTACACAAATACACAGAACAAGTTGCTCAGGCAGAAAGTCACATTACAAGTCACATTATGTAGTATTAAATTCAATAAAAGAGCAGTCTTTACCAGGCATGGTTTAAGTGTTCATAGTAAACAGAACATACGTTACTAGGTAGTACTACTTTGCAGTTGTAAAAGTTTTCACAGCATCATTTTCTGTGGACCTTCTCTAAGGTGGGCAGGATAATTATCCCGTGATGAAATAAAAGCTAACCCTGATGGCTTAGACAAAGACTTCTCTAATCTTCTCATGAGCAGTGGCAGGCTGAGATGGAAGGAGCTCTTCTAGCACTCTCCCTCAGACCACACTGACACATATCAGAATGGGACATATCATGTGCACCCCTAACATAGGGCCACAATAAATAGGACTTAAAGTATCCCGAAATCAACTGTTTTCATGTCTTATTCTATCCTTGTTATCCCTGTATGTGAGTTAAGAGAATATGTGAAAACCAAAGTAGTTTACTCTGGTGAGCTAAAAATCTCTCCCCAGTTTCAAAAATCCAATTAGGCTTCTGACAATTTCAAGCCAAATTTAAGTAAGACAAACACACACATACTTATAGGTCATTTGGTATCTTAAATTCTATATAATGTCCACAGTTAACTTGGGTTTTAAGTATACCATACATTAAAAATGAGAGAGGAAGCTATCTTAGATGTATGGGCACCAAATTAGTATTGAAAGGTCATAATGCTGGGTTTTGAGAACAGACTGAATGAAAGCCATTTTAAAAGGCTGGGTACTACTGGGGCATGCAGCTCAGTAGCAGAACTTTTAACCAGCACAGATGAAGTCCTAAGTTCAATCCTTGGTACGGGAGGTGGGGGCGGGGGTGGGGTTATGTGATGTATTTTAGTAAAACCTTTCTAACCATATCCTTTATCCAAGTTACATTTAGCAAGCCTATTTTATTAGAGAATACCTATCTTTTGAATGCCTATATATTTAATAGTATCATAGACTAGCTTAGGATGTAAAAAAAAACCATCAAGTATCAGTGTAAATTAAATTAAGAGACATGTCAAGTTTTAATTCCAACCATTAAAACACTGTTTATGTATGTGAAAAGAGAAACAAAACTGTCAAAATCTCAAGACTGTCAGTTGGCTAGAAGGCAAGGGGCCTGCAACCATTACTGGAACAGCGACTGAGGCAACACTGCCACTACTCACATCAGCATCTCTGATCTCAAAATCTGTGAGCAATTATGGCTCAGTTCCTGAGAATGATATGTGGATTCTCTCTAAACACTTATCCCCCATCAGGAAAAGCCACTGAACACTCTCCAAAGCAATGCATGAATTATCCAAGAGCTTGTAAAGCACTTCAGTGACTGTAATCAAACACGGAGCAGAACAATCCTCCTAACATGTCTCAAATCCCTTACCTGGCTGCTGCCTTGTTGAGGAGCTCAGTCCATCTACATTCAAGACTCTCCAGCTGCCCTGTGATTTTCTCTCTATCAGCCAGCTCAGCCGACTGGGCTATTCTGCCTCCTTCTGCTTGAAGCATATCCACTGTGGCCTTTCGATCATCTAGGAGTCGCTGGAGCAACTGTGGCAAGTGTACATAAAGAGAAAGGAAAGTAACAACAAAGGATCATTTAAAAATAAACCCAGAGCTGGGTTAGTGGTGCATGCCTTTAATCCCAGCACTGGTGAAGCAGAGGCAGGTGGATCTCTACAAATCTTGAGGCCAGCCTGGTCTACATAGTTGAGACCCTATCTTGAAGAAAACACAAACAAACAATCATCATGATGAATCTGAAGCTTAACTGAACAATGCATTCTTGAGTCCCAAAGAGGACAGTTCCTTCCATGCCCACTCACTTCAGTTTGTAAGTAGTACCATGGCTGTACCTATATTATTGACAGGTAACTTCCTTTGAATTAAGAGACAAGTATATTTGCCAGGAATGGTGGTGCACACCTTTAGTTCCAGTACTTAGGAGGCAGAGCCAGGAAGATCCCTGAGTTCAAGGCCAGCATGGGCTACACAGTGAACTCCAGGTCAGCCATAAACCTCAGAAAACAACAAGCAAAAGATAAAGGCCACAGGAAAATCAATAGGCTCTGAAATGACAGATATTTTGATCAGCTGAAGGCAGTCATTTCACAATGTACTATATACATACAGCAAACTATCATCTTGTATGCTGTAAATGATACACAATTTCATTTGTTATACCTCCCTAAAACTTAAAAAAAAAAGATAAAACTTCTTTTAAGATAAGCATGGTTTTTAAGAAAGTTTTTTTTATCCACTGGTGTATATTCATTGTACCTCATTATTTTTGAAACATGATCTAGCTTATGTAGTCAAGGTTAACCTGAAACTCTATTACAAAAACTCTCCCACCTCAGCCTCCCAAGAGTTGGTTTTGAAGACATGTGTCACCATGCTTGGCACAAAATAAGAAAAATTAAAAAAAAAAAAACTACATTGAAATTGAAACAGAAATGAAACTGACACAATAGGTAGAGGCCTGGGGAGACAGCTCGTCTGGTCCAGTGCTTACTCAGCATGCATAAAGCCTGGGCCTCATCCCCAGCACTGCATAAACAAAGTGAGGTTTACACTTGTGATCCCAGCACTTGGGAGGCGGAGGCAGGATCAGAAATTCAGTGCCGTCCTCAGCAACATGATGTTCCAGACCAGCCTGAGCTACATGAGACTCTAACTCAAAAAAGTAAAAGATTGTTGAGTTCCAAGCCATAAAGACATTCATCTGTCCTCCTCTTCCTGTGAGGCAGCATGTATGTTCCTAATGCTGATGTGCAGACCTGACATGCCATTTCACTCAGGGTTCTCAACAGCTGTGATCACATGCACAGCATCTGTGATACAGAGGATTTCATACAGTTAATGGTAGATGGGAGGGAGGAAGACAGTTTTTCAGTAGTACAGCCCCTGGCAGGGTATTTATACCCCTGTGAACAATTTTAGTGACACTCACTAGGTTTCTCTCACAAAGTAGAAGGAGGGCTAGGTAGGAAGACAAGAGGATGAGTAGGTAGAAGGAAGAGAGAGGGTAGTAGAGTGTGAATGTGATCAAAGTATATTACGTACATGGATGAAAGTGTCATAATGAAACCCATTATTATATATAATTAACATGCTAACATTAATCAAATAAGACAAAAATATAGACAACTCATCTACGACATTCAATATTACTCTAAATATTGCTGATCTTACAATATGACACATGAACAAGTGTGTAACTTTCTCAGTCTAAGAAACGCCAGAGTAAACCATTGAAAATCAATTTCCACTTTTCTTTTCAGAAGGACATATGTAGGTTAAGTTCTACTGAAACTCCAGACTTGCTCCATAAGCTCTAAACGATGTGTTTGTTGTCTGTCACTGTCGCTTCAGTTCGCTGTCTCCACGTTCCCACTCACCTTCTGTTCTTGGATCTGTGCTTTCACCACTTTATACTCGGCAGATGGAGGCTTCTGATTGGCTATGAGCTCCTCTGTGTCTGTCAACCAGCTGAGCAATGGCTCTAAGGCATCTTGAAACTTCCCACAATGTAACAAAGCCTCCTGCAGTTGTGCAATTCTTTGTGCAACCTGTGTCCAGATATGGAGAGCTCAAAGTCAAGGAAGGAGAGAACAGTATTGTATTTAAACTACTACTAACCCAATTAGTAACTATACATGGCAACAATTAATTTTGTTTGTACTTAGTTTGAAGGGCAGTCTCAGGCCTAAATGTCTCTTTTTGCCCCTTCCAGTCCCAGCACAAGTGTCACTTGCTCACCAGCTCACCTTCTTATTCAGTGTATTCCATCTAGTATTGATTTCGTCCATGTCATGTTCTAAACCCTGCACGTCACAGTTTTTTCCTGCACTCTGAATTAATCCCTGGCCAAGTCCATTCACCTGCTGCAATTTCACCTGAAGAGGATCCACTTGTTCTTTCTGAAACATCTGGAGAATTGCAAAAACAAGTAAATTCACTATAAAGGACATTAATCTGTCTATACCACATATAGTATGTGGTCACTCTTGAGAGGTTTATGACTTAACGACGGAGGACAAGAACAAAGGGGACATGTAAGCAGCAGAACCAAGGGGGACCAAGGAGACAGACACATGGGTTTATGTTTCAGTTGTATCTTCTTATGTACCCTCGTATGTAACATATGCCAAGGGGCAGTTATAGCACTATTTAGGTCTGTAATCTAGTGACTCGGTTTCTTCTTTCAGATCAGTTGCTTAATTTTTAATGCTAAAAGCTTCAGGGAACAGCGAAATATTAGCAATAACATATTATAAAATAAATGCAATGTACTTGAATCCTGAAAGGGAAGGATGCTATCAAATTACAAGTACTTAAGTTCTTGGAAAAATACCATTGAGAATAGCCATCTGACCACTGACAACAGGCAGCACACTTTCCTGGCTAGGATGGGTAACTCGATCAGTCAAAACAAATCAGCAGTGTGAAAAAATGCAAAGTTCATAGCTTAATACCCCCGTGGCCATTTAATTTCATTCTGTTTCAGGGCCACAGACACATACAACCAATCATCTTGAAATAGTACTTCCCTGTCTACAAGAAAAAAATGCACCTACAACTCTGACACATGTACCAAGTAAGTCATAGGTATATCAAATACTTTAAAAAGATGAGACCATGGATCATGTCCATAATGAAACAAACAAAAAAAATTAAAAAATTAAAAACAGAGTAAGTGTTGTAAGCAATGTCTATTTTTATCTACTACAGTACAACATAGGCATTTCTAAATTCAAAAGTTAGAGCGAATAAAATGGTACTTTGGAAAACTGGTGTGTAAGTCACCAAACCTATATAATCTCAGCGCTCAGGTGGAGGTTCATATCATCAATTGCATATACAATTTGAGGCCTCTCTGGAGTACATGAGACCTTATCTCAAAAACAAAAAACAAAACAAAGAAATGCCAAAACTTTAGTCTTCACATACATTTGCCAAATGGAAAGGGAAAGAATGATACAAACATTTATCCTTAAGAATTGGTTTCTCTCGCCGGGCAGTGGTGGTGCTCGCCTTTAATCTCAGCACTTGGGAGGCAGAGGCAGGCGAATTTCTGAGTTCGAGGCCAGCCTGGTCTACAGAGTGAGTTCCAGGACAGCCAGGGGCTACACAGAGAAACCCTGTCTCGAAAAACCAAAAACAAACAAACAAACAAACAAACAAACAAAAAACTAGAACATAAAATTAGCCACATTTTTTACCAACTTGGCTATATTTCTTTTTTCCCCCTTTTTCTGCTATATAAAGTATTTTTCAGTAAGATGGGTGTATCTATTAAAGTCAGAGGATGACAGAAAACAAAAAGAGGACAAAATAAACCTAAAAGAATTGAATGATGAAGGAAGACTAATTTTGTTCTTTAACAGATCACAGATCACACTATGGTTAGGAATCTAAATTCAAAGGAATGCCTATGAATGGATAAGTCAGTCCATAGAGAGGGAAAGGCCCAGCAAAAACTCAAAAAGGTCATGAAGGAAATCACCAGGACACTCCCTCCACTTGACATTACAACTTGATCGTACTGTATTTCATTAAGCAACATATAAGAATTCAACTTCAACAAAATACAGGAAAAAAATCCCCAAAAGTACCACAGAGCTCTATTCTGAATCACTAAAGACATCAATTTGAAGAAAAACCAACAGGAGTGAGGATGGAGATGGATAAAGGATTGATGATGGTGGGGACTGGAAATGGAGGGACAAAGGGGAACTCGATCAGATCAAATACATCCAAGCTATCTTTTAAAGATTTGTTTTTGTGTGTTTGTGGATCTGTTAGTGGCTGTATTTACTTTTTGGTGGTAGTGTGTTTTCCATTTGAATCCTGGCTGATCTTTTTTGATGGTTTGTTCTCTTTTCTTTTTTACCTCCAAATGGAGAATGTTAGTCCAAAGACTTCCTTTAAAAAATGTACTTCTAAAAAACAAACAAACAAACAAAGCTGGGAAGTCTTTAATCTTTAATCCCAGCACTTGGGAGGCAGAGGCAGGTGGATTTCTGAGTTCAAGGCCAACCTGGTCTACAGAGTGAGTTCCAGGATAGCCAGGGCTACACAGAGAAACCCTGTCTCAATAAGCTTTAGTACATAGCTTAGGCGAGCCTGGAACTCATGAACCTCTTGCCTTAATATGTGTAAATCATCATGGCTAGCTATCTCCTTTCTTTTAATATCCTTTCTGAGCAACTTTAATTATTAACTGACAAATGTTTATGACTTAGTTTTCTCTTCTAATCCACACATCCAACTGCTTTCTTACTATCTACACACCAACCACTTACCTTAAGCCGAACCGTTTCACAGAAACAGTGCCTCTCACTTTCTCATTCCTTCACATTTATTTCTTCCTAAATCAAATCCTAACATCTGTTCTTGAAATCAATAATTTACTACTGTCCACTTTGTACTTAACTATATAAACCAGAACCTATGTTATCCTGGCTGATACACCTTCAACACAAAAGCCATCAACAGGTCTTAATTCTATTTCCAAAGTATTTCTTGCCTCTGTTCAATTGTCTCCAAACCTACTTTGTCAGTTTATAATGATATATTTACAAGAGCCATTTTTGTGCTTCACGTCTGCTTCCCACATGCCACTATAAGGTCCACAAGGGCAGGCACCACGCCAGTTCTATTCACTGTAAGAGGCTAGGATCTGGCACAAAGTTATACTCAGTAATTATTTATTTCTTGAATGAATGACTCCTTGTATAGAAATTGCTTAGGGGAAAACAAACTCATGACAGATCTGCCTATCAGCTGGACACTCAAACGCTGAATTGTTGCAATGCTCCCCAATTTTTGCTTAAAAAGAGTTCCTTGGCTAATTTTAATTTTATGGAAATTCTACTTTGTATAAAAGGCTGCCTCTTCTTCTTTGGAACTTTTGACTGTAAATAAGATTGAGGGAACTTACAGGCAAGGGTTTAAGTAACTGGGGACTGTTCTCAGTAGCCTGAGATCACAATACAGAAACAACAAATAAACTGACATTTAGCTTCTTCTAACCAAGCTCCTGTTAGTACCTATTATGAAGTTTATATTTTAAGAACAGAAAGATTATATTTTTAGCCAGGTATACACACGCACATTTGTACATACATAGCACATAAACTCTGAAGCATTTTACTCTAAATTAAATTCCAGGTTATGATCACTTGTTCAGTCCAAAATATCTCTGCATAGAAACAGTAAGTTCCTTTGTCTCTAAACCCTCCCTAAAAGCCAGGTATGGAATTCACACCTACAGTGTCAGCACTCAGGAAGGTGATGTAGGACTGCTGTAAGTCTGAGGCCAGCCTGGACTTACATAGTGAATTCCAGGCCAGCCAGAATAGGATCTTGTCTCAAGACTCACACATGCCAAAAATACTCTCTAAATACATAAAAACTGGAATTTATACAACCTTGGAAAAAAAACACTTTTCCTTTTCTTGCAGTGCTACAAATGGACCCTGGACTTTGTGAACACCAGCAAGTACTCTATCAGTCAGACACACTTCCACCTCTGAAAAACTTCTTTTAAAAATCCAACTAATAATTATTTCAGTAGTGTGTCTCTCCTTCTCCCCTCCTCATCCTCACTTATAGCTTAGGCTACCCCATTTTATATAGCCCAGGCTGACCTCAAGTATTCCCCCAGCTCACCCTAGTGACCCAAGTGCTCAAATTGTAGATATTCATTACTACTCCTGGGTTCAATAAATATTTACAAAATAGCAGGGTGTGGTGGTGCATACCTTTAATCCCAGAACTTTAATCCCAAAGCCAGAGGCAGGGGGATCTCTGTGACTAGCCTGGTCTACTTATAGAGTTCTAGGCCAATCAGGACTATGCAGTGACACTCTACCTAAAATAACCCCACTTCAAAGAATGACAACTTTTTGAAGATGGGATGGGATGGCACCATTTCCTTCCCCTGGCATTTCATTAGACATTCTTTAAGCTTCATAAAACAAGGATCACCTATACCTGGAGGGATCCTTAGAGGATTACATGTCCCAGAGAGTGACTAGTATTGAGATTTCTCTAAATACCTCTATATGCAGATCAGATTAGTTCTTTTTTACATTTAATCATTTTTTACTGACTGCTGCTGTTGGCTGTATACTAGAAGTATTTCATATTTCAAGAATGCCTGCACAAGGAATTGTTCTGTCACTGGCCTACTGTTCTAACTTGAGGGATGACTGTAATCTCAGTTATCAATCCCATATTCCATAAAATCCAAAATCAAGATCCACCAACCTGACAGGTAACAAATTCTAACTTGGCAGGAAGCTACATAACAGGGTAACTGTTGAGCCCAAGAAGGAACTACCATCACTCAGCTAAGCAGGAGGATTTGCAGCAAAGCTGGCAGTTTAAGGGACACAATCAAAATAACTTGTTGCATGTCTAATTGGTATTCTAACAGGTTAAGGTTGCTATGGAAGATTCTGCAATGAGGTAGATGAGAGGACCCATCTTATGTAGTTCTCACTGATATTACAGAAAATTGATCTTCACTATTCCATTAATAATGGCTAATGTGAGGAAGAACTGTTCTGGGACCTGGGGATTGGGAAAATCCAAACAACCTCCTCAATCTACTTAAAGCAGATGGACTCTAGGAAGTGGAACACTGCTTCAATTATTCACTTCCATATTCTGTTATCTAAGGATTTTGAGAGCTGGGTGTAATTAGTCAGGCCTGTAATCTCAGCATTTAGGTGGTAGAGGCAAGAGAATGTAGAGCTTGAGAGTTAGCCTGGGCTGCACAGCAAGACTCTGTAGCAAAACAAAACAAAACAAAACAAAACAAAACAAAACAAAACAAAACAAAAACCTCCAAGCTAAAAGATCCAAGGGGATATCCTTGTACACACTCATTTTATAGATTCAGAAACAAAGTCTAGAAAAGGAAAGTGACTTCAGAACATAAAAACAATGTTGCAAGATGACTATAATTGCATACTAAGTTTTCCGTGAGTATACCTATGGCTTTAAGAAACACATACTCTTAGGCCAGGTGTTGATGACAGTGGCTGCAAACACCTTTAATCCTGGCACTCAGGAGGTAGAAGCAGGAAGATCTCTGTGAGTTTGAGGCCAGCCTGGTCTACAGAGTTAAGTGCCAGGACAGCCAGAGCTGTCTGAAACCCAGTCTTGAAAAAAACAAAAAACAAGACAGCCAGAGCTGTCTTGAAACCCAGTCTTGAAAAACACAAAAAACCAAGCCAACATCCCCCACCCCCACCCCCCACCTTTGTATGTTTACATTGCTTTTGCTTAAGCTACTTCTGTGATATCTGCAATCTATTTACAGGATGAAGGGAGAATGTCAGTGGCTGAAATCTTGTGTCTGTGATACCATAAATGCACTGTCATTGTATCCTTTACAATCTTGTCAGGGTTCTGCCTTACCCAGTGAGGAATCTGAGAGAGAAAACTCAGGACACCTAATCTTCCTAGAGTGGTTTGAAGTACTCAGGTCTCACTCAAAGCTCAGGGTAACTCTACCTAACTGCACATCACTAAAAACATGAACTCTGGATTTTAGGAAACAGGTTTTCTTTCTTTTCTTTTTTCTTTTCTTTCTTTCTTCCTTCCTTCCTTCTTTCTTTCTTTCAGAAGAGGAATAACACTTTCCTGATAATAAACTTTTTAAAATTTAAGCCAACATCTATTTACAAATGTGTTACTTTGGCTTCCAACATATGTTTTAAAAATGAATAAGATTTTACATCAGAGAAAATTAAGACACATTCTTCTCTAAATTCAATAGAAAAATCTGGAAATAAGAAGCCCAGGGGCACAGTATTAACAAAAGATAGGAGGACCTATGCCACCACTTGTTAACACCAAGTGAGAGAAATTGGAATTCTCACTTTATGCTCTAGGCCTTTCTTGCCAATGAAATGAGCAACAATTACCTCATGTGAATTTAATCCACCAGTTGCAGCCAGAGGCACTTTCCCATGTAGCACTGTGCCAGGCACCTCTTTTATTCCAAATGCTGGAGAATCAAGGCCTTCCTTGATCCACATTCCAGGAGAGGAAACATTTTCAAGAACAGGAGTTTCTTCTGAAATGGGCACTGAATCAGTGTGGGTAGTTCCTTCCAGGAAGGGTCCATCAGGAGAGAAAATTTCCTTAGCAGGCACTGCAGTAGCTAAAGTGGCAGACCATTCTGGGAGGGACATACTAACCACCTGAGTATCAGGCTTCTCTGGGGTAGGTTCTTCAAGGGCTGGGGCAGCAGACTCCTCCGATATAGGCCCTGCAGGAGGAGGCATGTTAGGCTCCTCTGTAGTAGATACCAGAACTGTTGGAGTATCTGGCTCCTCTGAGGTGGGCCCTGCAGGAGTTGGTATGCCAGGTTCCTCTGGGAGGAACACTTCAGCAGCTTGAGTGTCACGCTCCTCTGAGGTAATATCCTGGTCTATGATGGGCACTGTAACAGTCTCCACTGGAGGCACCACACCAGATGAGGCTGCAGCATGTTCTGGGGCTGATATTGGAGCAGCCGTAACATCCTCCATTAAGATAACTACTGAAGCTACTGGGATATCCTCCTCTGGGATGGTTACTATTGGAATAGCTACAGCAGTTTCCTCTGAGGCAGAGGCTTTGGCAGCAGGCCCCTCCAAGGCAGGCAATGCTACAGCTGGGATATCCTCTCCTGGCATGGGTGCTACAGCATCCTGGGCATCTTCTACTATGGGTACTACAGCAACTGGGGCAGGCGTCTTTTGGCTGGATATCCATTCTTCTAAACCTGGTATAGTGTTATTGGCTTTGGTGATTTGTTCCTCTGGAAAGATGTTCAGGGTTGAATCTAACTCTCTCATTTCCAGCTCCCCTTCCTGTGATAAAGCCAAATTCAGCTGAGGTTCTCTGTCACTCATGGTCTCTGCTCCAGCTTTATTGAGTCTCAGGCGCAGACTCAGAATCTCTGACTCAGAAGATCTCCTCTGGAAGTCTGTAAGAAACTGTGCTGGAGCTCCACTCCCTAAAAGCTTCCCTCGACAATCTGGCTCTTTTGTTTCACCATCTTTATCACAAACTTTCTCCATGGACAATTCACAAGGGTCTACATTTCCCATAGATGCCAGATTGTTATCTTTTTGACTAATTAGAGCTCCTTTTCCACTTTCTAACTGAATCTCATCAGTTAATAAATTTGAATCAAATGATAAAACCTCTACTTCAGGTCCTGAGGTAACATCTTGTTCATAGTTAAAAGCAAAACTGAGAGGGATCCTTTCCATAAACTCCTCTACATTCCCCTCAGTCTGACTGCAGTCTACCTGGGACAAATTGCCATTTTCTTTGGCTAGCTCAGAGGCAATAAAGACTGGCAGGTTTTCTTCACAAGAGGCTCTGAGATTAGAGTTCAGCAATCCTCCTGTGTCCAGCTCTCCAAGTGGGTCCAGATCAGCCAGAGGCTTACATTCTCCACCATTCTTGGGGCTAAAAGGCACTTTTTCACACTCCTTGCTAATAGTGGAGGTATCCCTCCCACTATCAGGGTGAGCACTAAGTTCAACAACTTTAGGCACCTGAGAAGAATCCAGGGCATTGCAATATTCACCATCTAATCCAGTATCAGGGTCCTTTATTATCACACTTAGAAAACCCACACGCTGTTCCTGTTCTAAGGCAGCTTCTGGAAAATGACTAATTAAAAGTGAATCTTCTGCATCCTGGGTTGGGGCCAGCCCTTCAGAAGAGGCCTGACTCAGCAGCTCAGCTGAAGAAGTTATTCCTTCTTCACATAAACATTCCTTCTCAAGTTCAAGAAACATTTGCACAGAATCTGTGTCAGAGAGCTGCTCTGCTTCAACAGGGCACTGGAGCCCTGAAGTCAGACCCTCTAGGCCCTGAGCAGGTCTGTTTTTCATCTCACTGATAACACAGTCACCTGCAGACACACAGGTGCAGTCAGGGGGAATACCATCAGGAACAGAAGCTGGCTGATCCCTAGTTGGCTGCAGGTCAACAGGGCAGCACATCTGATCAAGAGCTAGGTGGTCAGAAGTTCCAAAGACAGCCGCACAATCAGATCCACCCTCTATTGCTGCTATTGAGTTTGCTTGGTCACTTTCTTCAAAAGGATCTGCCATGCTAGTCTCCTCATTTGTAACCACAAGACTCTTTCTTTTCTCTGACAATTTCTCTTCCTCCCACTCCTCCTCTGCCTCCATCATGATCCATCGTTCATCCTCCTCAAATTTTAATTCAGACTCTGTTTTTTCTCTCAGGCTAGGTGTCATAAGCATATGTAATTCTGGATCCAACAGCTCTTCACTCAGGCAAGGAGAGAGAGGTGGTAGTTCCACGGTGCAGGCAGTGTCCCCAAGGGGGTGCTGCTTCTCACTGAAGCCTCCCTTGGAGGAACTTTTCATGGCCCTGGGCCAGGTTGCACTTGAGAATCTGTGCTCCTGCACTTCATCTGTGTTACCACTTGCGGCTGCAGCTCCTGAGTCTGGAGGCTGGAATTCATGAGGAGAGCTCTCACTGTGCTGTTGGAATTTGAAGTCCTGGCAGTCTCTCAAATTTTTTACATTTTGCACTTCTGGAATATCTACAGATTTGGACATGTGTTCCAAAGTAACGGACTCAGACTGAGGTTCCCTGTGGTCAAAGTGACCAGAACTTTCTGTCACTGCAGAACTGGATTCTTTTTTCTCTTGCAAGGAAGGATTTGAAGCACCAGCTTCTGAGACTTCACTGAGAGAAGCCTCCATCCTTTCTGCAAACTCTGGGAAGTTGGGTGGCATGAAGGACTTCCACGATCTCCTGTTAATGTTATCTTTGCGCTCTGCATTTGGCCGACGTCTGGGCGGCACAGGTGCTGACTTCTGCACATCACTGCTCAGCTTTAATGCATCAAATATTATCCTCTCATCCAGCTTCTTGCCTTCTGGCACTCGAGATTCAAAAACATTAGATGATGCTCCTAATGTACCATTGCTGGATATGGTACTTCCTTCCATCTTCTCCATGGTGCTTTTTGACGTCTGATTAAGTTTTGACCCCTGGTCAATCTGCTCATTTATCCTCATTGTATCGTATATAGACCGCTGTGGAACATAGCAATCTTCTATATAGCCATCCTCATCTTCCCCTTTACCCAGGCAGGTGGGGTTCCGCCTTAAACAGTCTGGCCTGCTAAGTGGCTTACCCATACTTTTTCAATAAAGATGAACCATCAATCTTTCAAAAGTTTTTTCCTCACAGGTTCTTTTAAAATACATTCTACATGAATTGTAAGTCCTCTTACATGTTTATACTCCAAACCACCAATTGCATCTGCCTTCCAGAAAGATCTGGAAGTTCCAATTTGAAACCATTTTGGGAGAAACTCTAATAAGACAAACACGTTTTTCCTCACGGGCTAGTAGCATCATGACTGCAGACAAATGAAATTATTTAATCAAGGAGCATAAAACAATTATTTGTATGGCTTCTGGTTTTACTTTTCTAAAGAGTACTGCCCTTTCAAATTCAGTCAGCAAAAAAAAAATCATTTGATATTAACAAGTCTTATTCAATATCTAGTTTCACTCGATTCTCACCGAAGCTGAGTTGGAAGCAGAAAATTTATACCAACTATGTCCTTCAATAACAATGGCACACCCTCTCTAGCTTTCAAGTATGGTCCAAGCTCCTAAGAATTCCTTTCATTTTATCCTGTGTTCAGCCCTGAAGAGTCCAGCTGGTCTGAATTAGCCATTCGTCCTCTCTAGTTGGGGTGTTTGCATTTGAACAGGGCTGGTCAGCGGATATTCCTGCAACTTTAAACACAGGAAGTCCTTCATTCGGGGCCAGCTTGGGGCTTCCTGTCTCCAAAACATCATGGCATTGTTGTGGCTTCCAAGCCAACACTGTATCGTGGCCGCAAAACAAGGCGAGTGGAGGCCCACGCTGGGCCTTTCAGAAGGCGGGCAGGCAGCGGCAGCGGCCAAGAGGCAATCTGAAAGACTCACTTAGTACCGCCCGCAAACCCGCGCCATGCCTCGCGCCCCGGAGGGCCAGGGTCGCCTCACCACAACCTTGCAGGTGGCTCCCGGCGGGCTGGCCTTGGGTCTAGCGCTCTGGAAGTTAGTTTGTCCCTCCAGCAGCAGAAAGTCCCGTGTCCTGTGGGCGCCGCCTCCCCGACCACTGCAGGTTCCCGGCCCCCAACCGCCGCGTCGTGGGCTGCATGACAAGCAGTCTCCTCTTTTCTCCACCACGCCGCCGGCCCTGCAGCCGTCCTCCCGCCCGCAGCTGTCACGGTCCCGGCATGCAAACTTCTGGCCGGGAACAAAAGGCTCCGCTCCGGCCGCACGAGGGGGGCGAGCCCGCCTCTCTCACGCCGCGCGGCCCGCTCACACGCCGCTGGCTGGAAGTGCTCGGGTGGCGGGCGGATCTCCTCCCCTTTCCAGCCCCGCCACAGCCGCTGCCCCGCCCGGGCAGCCCCCTTGGAAGCCCGGGAGCGCGCGGCGCGTACTGCTAGGGAGGAGGACGGGGGCGGGGCCTACAGGGAGCCCCGCCGGGAGGGAAGGGAGGCAAGGATTGGAGGCCAAGGCGGCGAGGGAGGGGCTTCTCGGGGTTGGGGCGAGGGACTCCAGCTCATCCTGCACCCCCTCTAGCTCACTCCCTCCACACTCGCGGGAGGGTTAGAAGAGCAGTCCTGGTCACGCCGGGCAAATCCCCTGACAAAGGAAAGCCCCGCCCTCATAGCGCTGGCCCGGCCCCTCCACCCCCGATTCTTTCCAACCCGCGGGATGCGAGCCCAGCCCAAGGGCGAACCCAGAAGGGGCGCCCCCGCCTCCCCCACTACCAGCCGGTTGTGACTAGGGCCACTCGAGGGCCTCCTCTGCCGGTAGAGACGTACCGGCTAGGGTGGGCGGTCTGCACTATCCTAGGCTCCAACTCTGCCGCCAACGACTGTCCCTGTATTTTTCCAATGTCACCTCTGGCGCTGACCAAAGAACAGGCTAGACTTAAACACAGTCTTTTCTTGGTATGCCAAGGAATTAAGTTCGACTCAGGAACCAAGTTATTGGATAAACTGTAGGCACAGTTTCCCTTCTCAAGTATGTCAGATCTTGCCCCATTACGCCACCTGGACTTCTCTGCTCAGACTTCAGCGGTCCTGATGACCGGAAGATGGGGTGCGGGTTACAGGGCAGTGGAGACACTAGCAGGAATAGCCCATGCCCAACACCTGGACTGGTTATAACTGCTGCGCACGCCCAAGAAAACGAGCCTCTGAGGGGCTAGATGAAAAGCTTGAGTCCGTATTTCAAGTCTCAAAAAAGAAAATATTGGAGAAACGTGTTACACAATCCTGCAACACTACGTTCTGGATTTTAGAAAAGCTATCTAGAGATCCTGTAATTGTTAAGAAAAGTACAAAGAGCAACCCAGAAGACTGCCTGCCAGAGGTAGCTTGCACATCTTTGAGCTATAATACTTGACTCCCTTTACGATGGTCCCTCGGATTTTATGAAGATGAAAAAGGTCAGTTAAAATGTACAAAGTCCTGTTGGCCCAAGTGATTAATATAGATGGTAAAACTTATGAAGAAGTTATTTCTACTCTCCACACAAACAGTAAATAAAACCAATCACTGGTGTGTGGAGATTTGACAGTGAAGCTTGGAGCCTTAGACTTACTTGAGGAGCCAGAAACTCTTTGGCAAAAATGAGGTACAGGCTGAAGCCCATGATCAGATTAGTCAAGTAAAAGACAACTTTGCTTGGCAAAATGTTTTACACTTCATTTCTCATTCCTAAAGAAGCTAATCAATTCTACCCACTCAAGTACAAAAACTTTCTATCTGTAAACAGAAGAGAATACTGAAATATTGTACCCTGTTCTTTAAAGTTAAAACTCCAAAAAGCTGTCTAGAATCCTGTGACCTCCTGGTGTAATAGTGCAAGACACTAGAACACTTTTGTATGAGCACAGTCAGAAGACTCAAGAATACGACTTGATAGAGAGGAAGTTCCAGGGGATAGGATCAACATTAAGTATCTGAGGAGCTGGGACGTGGGAGGAAGGAAATTTGTGCTGAATGTCTCCTTAAACTGGCACACCAAGATCCAAGGGCAGATTTCAAACCATCAGTTTTCTCACAGCTATTCAAAGAATAAGGTGTCCCCTAAAAGGGTGACTTTTCCTGATCCCAAAGGAATGTGAGTAGAAATTTAGGCAGCCACGTGGCATAGCAATCTCAGGAAACAGATTCACAAATCCTGAAGTTTATTCAGGATATGTTTTAAAGTCCCTTCAACCCCTGACACACTGTGATCCTAAGAGTAAATCTAATCAGCTTACAGACTGGATACTTCACAATTCATGGAATCCAGGTTTTAAGTTTGTTGTAATTAATTTCACTTGCAAGTCTTCCTAGCCAGATACAATCACCAAGTGTTCAGATATCATAACAGACTCTTTAGCATGCCAGGGCCCCTCTGGTTAGAAGAATCTGAGGAATTCTGGCTCTGGAGTTAAGGGTGGGTGGTTATTCTATTATAAAGAATAGTCTCAATGTGGAATCACAACCTTCCCAGACAAACATTCTTTTCCTGCTTCCTCATCAAGTCAGGCGCCAAACAGGTCAGTCTTTCCCTAATTAACCCCTCCCCACACTTATCCACTTTGGTTTACTCTTCTCATCAATGTCAGGTAAATAAATGGAACAGTCTAGCAACTGAGGTACAGACTCAAACTACTTATCACTTTAGTCACACTCTGTTTAATTAAAGTGCTAAAATACTACATAGAAACTTCCTCAAAGTCTAAACAGAGCATCTAGAAAAGATTCCACAGGGCATGACGGCCTCAGTCCTCTCATGCAAGAAGTGAAATCTCTGAGTTTGAGGCCATTCTGGTCTACAGTAAGGGCCTCTCCATTCCAGACAGACAGATACACACCATAGACTCATATAACCTACCTACCCCTTCAAAAACAAAAATAACAAGCAAGAAGCCTCCTAGTTTTATTCTTTTTTTAAAAAATTGGTGTGTGTTGAATAGAAGCAAGGAGAGAAAGCACAAGGTCTCTTTCTTTATGTCTTCTTTTTTTATCTGATCATGAGTTTCTCTTTAGTTTTAGTTTCGGAATTCTGCCAGTAGCCATCTCAGTGCCTGAAGTAAACACCTGATCCGGTTTTCTCTTGCTGCCCTTATAGCTATAACAAAAAAGCATCTGTACATCTCACATGACCCACTAAATGTTTTAAGGGAGAAACACAGGGAGCTTCGGAATACCTCTAAATCTTTAACTTTTGAACTTAGAAGTGGTAAATGTACTTGTCTTAAAAAAAGAAAAAAAGAAAAGAAAAGAAACAAAGTTAGTACAAATGAGGACAAATGAGGTAAAGGATGGTGAAAAAAACTGGAGAGTCAGATTTGGACTCGCTAATTGGGTAGAAAGTAGAGGCTAGAGAGAAAATAAAGATAATGCTATACTATTACTCTGGGGTTACCAAGGGCATGGTAGAACTTACAAAACAGTAGGAGGAAGAAGATATTTGATTCATTCCATTTAGAGTATTCAAAGACAACTCATGTGGGGCTGTTTAGAATGGGCCTTCAAACAAGAGATTCTGCGTTGGGGTAGAGATATAGAAGCCTTGCACCATGGGACAGTGTGGAGACAGCTGGCTATCTCAGCATGGTTGAATGTAGAGGGAGAAAAGGACAGATGACAGAACTTCAAAAGCCACTTATAGGAGTGAGAAGGCAAACCCAGAAGAAAGTGGATGGGGAGAGAACAAAGAAAGTAAGTAAAGTAAGTAAAGCCAAGAAATTAAGCAGGTACTAGGCATGGGAGCAGACACCTGCAATCTTAGAACCTGGAAGGGTGAGGAAAGAGATCCAAGAGCTTAAGGCTAACCTCATCCTGGTTTCTCCTGTTTGTGGAGGTATGTGCATGGAGATATGCATGTACGCAGGCACCCAGAAGCCAGAGATCAATGCCTCCTTCTATTTTATTCTATCTTATCTTAAGAATTTAAAATAATTTTTAACATTATTAAGAACTATTTTTAATAATTTCTCACTAAACCTGGAGTTCATGCACTATATATAGTAGTCTGGCAGGCCAATGAGCTCTAGGGACCTACTTGTGTCTAACTGCCCTTCACTTGCACCATCATCTCTGGGGTTACAGATGCATGCCACTGTGTCTGACTTCTTTTATGTGAATTTTGGGGAACTGAACTCAGGTTCTTATGCTTGTATTGTAGGTTATTTACTGACTAATCCATCTCTTCAGTTCCTAAAATCAAGCTTTTAAGAAAGAAGACAATGGGGCTGGAGAGATGGCTCAGTGGTTAAGAGCACGGACTGCTCTTCCAGAGGTCCTGAGTTCAAATCCCAGCAACCACATGGTGGCTCACAACCATCCATAAAGAGATTGGATGCCCTCTTCTGGTGTGTCCGAAGACAGCTTATAGTGTACTCATAATAAAATAAATAAATAAATAAATAAATAAATCTTTAAAAAAGAAAGAAAGAAAGAAAGAAAGAAAGAAAGAAAGAAAGAAAGAAAGAAGACAATGAATTAGATAATGTCACCAGATTAGTCAAGTAGGAAGTCAATGAATACTTCTAGGGAAACAGTTTCAGCAGTGATGGTTGCTAAGTTAGACAGGAGAGGTTGAGGATAACGGGTGTGTGGAAAGATCTGCTATCCTTCAAGATTCTCTTCTTTGGGCTCCACAGCACAGGATTATCATGATGTCTCTTTTCCAGGCAGTGTTCTTTTGTTTCCTTGAGCTCCCCGCCCTATATCTGTACTACTGAAGTCATATTCTTAAAGAAATTATTTATGGGACAGGCAGTGGTGGCTCACACCTTTAACTTCAGCACTTGGGAGGCAGAGGCAGGTAGATGTCTGAGTTGGAGGCTAGCCTGGTCTACAGAGTGAGCTTTGGGATAGCCAGGGCTATACAGAGAAACTCTATCTCAAAAAATAAAATAAAAAATTTTATTTAAAATAAAAAATTTATTAGCTGAGTGTGGTAGTGCACGCTTGTAATCCCAGAACTCAGGAAGCAGAGGCAGGTAGATCTCTGAGTTCCAGGACAGCCAGTGATACAGAGAAACCCTATCTCAAACACAAAACAATGTATGTGTATAATTGTTTTGTCTGTATGTGTGCATGCCTGGAGCCTGGAGAGGTCAGAAGGTACCAGATCACCTAGAATTGATCATGAACATGAGTTACCACATGGGTTCTGGAACTGAACCTGGGTCCTCTGCATCAGCAAGAAATGATCTTAAGTGCTGAGCCATCACTCTAGTCTCCTGAGGCTGTATTGATTTTCTTTTCTTTTCTACTAGTTTATTTTATTTTATTTTATTTTATTTTATTTTATTTTATTTTATTTTATTTTATTTTATTTTATTTTATTTTATTTTCAGGTTTTTCGAGACAGGGTTTCTCTGTGTAGCTCTGGCTGTCCTGGAACTCACTCTGTAGACCAGGCTGGCCTTGAACTCAGAAATCCACCTGCCTCTGCCTCCCAAGTGCTGGGATTAAAGGCGTGCGCCACCATCGCCTGGCCTTCTTTTCTTTTTAAACAGTGCTGAAGACTGAAGCAGGATCTTACATGTAACTAGGCTCATGTCTTACAACTGAGCTATACCTCTTGCTCAAAGTTGTATTTTTAATTCTTTTTATTTGTTAAATAAATATTTATTGGGACCGACTTTGCCCCAGACTAGATAGAAACTGAGATATCTTTATGAGACATGGTCAGGCACCTATATCCTAGTAGCTGAGAGAAACACTTCAGATATATAAAGACTCTGAACAAAAAAAGCAAACCAAGCTATAAACAGATGAGTCAGGGGTTCTGACCTAGCCTGCAAGTTCAGGGGAAGCTTTGCTGAGAACATCATAGGATGGCTTTCCTTGGGACTGAATAGTCGTTTTTTGTTTTCAAGGTGGCATGACTATCACAAAGTTGCTTTTATGGGCCAAATGACTAAACAATTTTACTGCAGGTGTCCCCTCTCAAATATGAGAAAATCAGGTAGAACAATTCTGAGATTTTCGTAAATCATTTCTTTGATTTTGTTACCTGGTGTCTGTGGGGAATCACACATAGGGCCATGTGTACACTTGTACGTGTGATACCATTGAGTTCCACCCCTTGTCCCTATTCAAGTAATCCTCATCACTGATCTCAAATGAACAAATACACAGCTCAGGTTTGAGGTTCAAGAACTAGACCTAGGGGCCTGCCAGATAGATCAGTGGATAAATGTGCTTGTCACCAAGGGCAATGACTTGAGAACAATTTCTGGAACCCAAATGGTGGAAAGAATCGACTCTCACAGGTTGTCTGACCTCTACAAGTACTAGGCTGCCCCCTCCTTTCCTGCATCCTCTCTCTTTGGAAGAAAGAAAGAAAGAAAGAAAGAAAGAAAGAAAGAAAGAAAGAAAGAAAG
>NW_021620689.1:3258451-3366500 GCF_004785775.1 Grammomys surdaster | reverse complement strand
AAGAAAGAAAGAAAGAAAGAAAGAAAGAAAGAAAGAAAGAAAGAAAGGAAGGAAGAAAGAGAGAGAAAGAAGGAAAGAGAGAGAGAAAGAAAGAGGGAAGGAGGGAGGGAGAAAGAGAAAGAAAGAGAGAGAGAGAGACAGAAAGAAAGAAAGAAAGAAAGAAAGGAAGGAAGAAAGAGAAAGAAAGAAGGAAAGAGAGAGAGAAAGAAAGAGGGAAGGAGGGAGGGAGAAAGAGAAAGAAAGAGAGAGAAAGAAAGAGAGAGAGAAAGAAAGAGAGAGAGAAAGAAAGAAAGAAAGAAAGGAAGAAAGAAAGGAAGAAAGAAAGAAAAGCTCATCTTTTGGGAATTAACTGTAAAATGACAGATCTTAGATGGTTTGCTTAATGACACATGAATTCAAGTAGGATCAACCTTCCTTTAGTTCCTTAAATTCACACCTTCTTCCTTTGGATCATATATGCACATATTAGACCATATTAGAAGCTTCTGTTTACTGAAACTATAAATAAAGATTTCTTGTAAAAACATCTCAGTCTAGGTTGAGACAGAAGAGAGTTGAATTATATATATATTTTAAATAATCATCTCTAAAACAAAGCTGGTGGTTTTTCCTTTTACACTTTGATGTTTTAATTAAAGGCTAATTAATATTAAGACTTGTCTCTCTTAAAGATGCTGACTTAGTAGTTGTCATTCACTGTATGGCAGCAGAGGAAGATAATGTGGTATATGATGAAAGCTAAAGTTAATTAGGCCAAGGACTCTGAGATCATTAAAGCTGAGCTGATGAGCAACTGAGTGGCTAGGGAAGTCACTGAGCTGTAATGTGTCTGGCTAATTCGGATTAATGATTTGAAAATAATATCGACTTATAGAGCGCAAAAGCTAAAGTCCAAATGGTTTTAGGAAACTTGCTGGCTAGGAGCTTCTACATAAATAAAGTATGTGTATAGGTATGTGTTAAAAGTTGTATTAAGGTACCATGGCCTAAGTCTTTAACTTGCCTAGATATTGCTACTCTATGGCTACAAATAAGTCCTATACACAGTCCCTACAAAAACTGTTCATGAAGTCTGACTGTTCATCAGCTAGTTTCATTAGCACCATAAACTAATTTTTCTTTTCAATCTCTCTTTCTCTCTCATCCCTCTCCCTCTCAAGACAAAGGTCTGGGCTGGAGATGGCTCAGAGGTTGAGAGCACTGACTGCTTTTTCAGAGGTCCTGAGTTCAGTTCTCAGAAACCATATGGTGACTGACTACCATCTATAATGAGATCTGGTATGCAGGCATATATGTAGGCAGAATACTGTATAATAAACAGATAAATCGTAAAAATAAAAAAGAAGAGCTAATGAAATCTAATGCTTGGCTTTATGCCAGATCTAGAAAATGACCATTTCTAGACACAAAGAAGCAAAGCTGTTTGTTTTTAAATTCAATGTAGCTCAGGCTTCCCTTGACCGCAGCTTCCTATGATACCTCCACCTCCCAAGTGTTAAGATTACAAGTGTGTGTCACCAGGCCCAGTTTAGGCAGTACTGGGGGTTGAACATAAGGTTTCATGCATGCTAGGCAAGTAACTAAACAAAACTCCCAGTTACTGAACACCTTCTTAGTAAAAAGATTTACAATAGTCTGCTTGACATGGTGGCTCATACCTGTAATTCCAGTCCCCACAAGATAAAGAGGGCTATACAGAACCTCTTTCAAAAAAAGAAAAATAAATGGGGAATGGAAGCTGGCTCAAATGAATCCCAAGACCAACATGGAAGAAAGAGAGAACTAATTACTGCAAGTTGTCTTCCACAAGAATACTGTGGCACATGTGAATCCACATATAGCCACATAAAAGAAATAGAATTTAAAATGAAAAGGAGCTGGCAGCAGCTGCAGGTGTATGCATATTTCTTCCTATTACCAATGAGGCAGAGACAGGAAGATCTTGGTTTGAAGGCAGCCTTGGTTTACTTAGTGAGTTCCAGGACAGCCAGTATTACTTAGTAAGACCCTCTCTAAAAGATTTCACAATATTCCAATATGTATTTCTGGATAAATCTTTTTTGCCCCTTTAGGTCCTTCCTTCCTTCCTTCCTTCCTTCCTTTTTTTTTTTGAAACAGGATCTCTCTCTATCGTTCTGGCTGTCTTGGAACTCTCTATGTAGACCAAGCTTGGCCTTGAACTTAGTCACCTGCCTCTGCCTCCCAAGGGCTGAGATTAAAGACCTGTACTACCATGTCCAGAAAAACTGCTTTTAAAAAAGGATATTAATATTAGTCTATATTTTTTCCATAAAATTTCATTAATTCTCACCAGATCTTCAAAAGAATGTTTTGCTGTATACGTTTTAATTGCCAAAGTAATTTTCTTCACGGTCACTCACTTTGTAAATGATAACAGGATTTAAAGTTGCATATCTCTGACTTGAATGTGGATACGACCCCCTTACACTCCTCCACTATACAGGACTAAATTAACTATGAAGACTCTCATTAATTGGCAATTAATTATACAAATGATAATGACTATAAAGTGATCAGTAACTATACAAGACTTTGAGAATCTGGCTTTCTTAATGTGTATAGGGGATAGCAATTTTTTCCCCTTCTTTTTGCTGTTTTGTTAGTACTGAAGTGAGATCACATGTTCTTAACACATGCTAACCAGCAGAAAAGAAAGGAAGCAAGTGTAAGACTATAAGTCTTATAAGACTTAAAAGACTCAAGTCTTGCAGAGTAGACAGCATATTGGTTGTATGTGTTTTGAGACATAGTCTCATATATGGCCCACACTGTCCACAAATTCACAGTTCTCCTTCCTCAGCATCCTGAATATAGGGATTACAGGTGCATGCCACCATGCCCAGATACCATTTTGAATCCTAGAGGTTCATGTGGCTTATGAGAAATAAAGAACATCCACCTAATCAGTTAAATATTCACTTCTCTTCAAATGAAAAGCCTAAAGAGTTTTGTTGGAAAAATAATATAACCACAAAGTATCTACATTTGGTATTAGTTAATAAGACCAAATGAGTTACAGTGAGTTAACTGATTTAAATGATCAGGAGGAGTAAGTTGGAGAGGCCAGGAATACTTTATAACAAGATGGGACTTGAGCTATGCCTTCAAATGAAGACTAGAAAGAAATATAATAGTTCAGATGTATTAGGTATGACTCAGGTAAATAACTGGAGTGCAGGACTATATCAGAAACAAGACTAGAAAAACAGTGGCGATCTCAAGTACTTAGTCAAAGACTAAAGAAAAAGACTGAAGACTGGGACAAAGAAATAGATCAATTTTGAAGGATGCCACCACTTAATTCATCAGGTCAGCTGGCTCATGCATTAATTTGGAAGAATAAGAAGCACTGCCAAAACTAGGGTGAAGACAGATGCTCAGGAAACCTACCTTGGAAACCCTTGTTTTAGAAGGCTACAGAATAATCTATGTCTCCCTTCTCTGTGGGAACCTTGTGTGTACATGGACTGTCCAACTGCACCAGCTCCCTTTCTCCTAACAGATTCTCCTAACAGAGAATCCTTTGTTCCAACTGTTGAGATTGATAAAATGACACAGAGGCCAGCACTCCCATCTGGTGCAGGCGCTGATGCCATTCCACAACACACCCTACAGGAAGTAGCCTGAGATACACAGCTGATTGATGTCCACAGCAGTAACTTTGTGGCAGGGTGGGGCAGGGACTGGTGAAGCACAAGAAAATTCTTTAGCCACTGAGTCAGATAAGTCCCAAAGTTTCTGACCTTAGAAATCCTCAAGGAAACAACCCTATTTCTTAACTATTTTTTCCAAAAACACTGAGGGAAGCCACATAAGCTTCTCTATGCAGTGTTCCCAAATGGTTTCATCCGATAATTCAAACATAATGTGGAATCTGAAGGAAGGTAAAAAAACAACTGCTATCTTTCTAAAAGACAGTTGTGTAACTTTCATTGTAAGGGATTTTCCCATGTATTTTAGCATAGTCAGCAGCAATCACTAGATACTATTAGCAGCGACCCTATCAATGATAACATTCAGAACACAAGAGATAGGTATACAAACATCTTCGAGTTTGAGGCTAGGCAGGGCTACTCAGTCAGATCCTGTCTATAAAAAGAAGAAAAGACAAGGAAAGAAAGAAAAGAAGAAAAAGAACAATGTTTTTGGACACTGCTAACTGTCTCCAAGGAGCAAAAGTGCTCTGTGTAAGAACCAGAGCATAGTATGAATTTTACACCAATTCACCTTTCAGTTTTATGTAAAAGTTTATTTGTATGTTGCTTGGGTAGGTTATTTTTAAGTATTTTTAAATTCTGTGTATAAGTCCCTGTGTGGGTTTATACATGTGAGTACAGAGCTCTCAGAAGCCAGAGGCTCTCCTAGGTCTATAGTTGGTTACCAGTGGTGGTGAGCACTGGGGGTGCTGGGGAACTGAACTTATGCCCTCTGAAGGACAGAAAGCTCTTAACTACTGAGTCTCTCTCCAACTCCATTGAGAAAGTTTGTTTTGTTTTTTCTCTTAAACTCAACCTGCCAGAGGGTTTCTCTATATAGCCCTAGCTGTCCTAGAAACTCATTCTGTAGACCAGGCTGTCCTGAACTTGCAGAGATCTACCTGCCTCTGTCTCCCAAGTGCTGGGATTAAAAGTTTGTGACACTATGCCCAGCTAAGTAACATTATTCCTTCCTTCCTTCCTTCCTTCCTTCCTTCCTTCCTTCCTTCCTTCCTTCCTTTCTTTCTTTCTTTTTATTTTTTTTGGTTTGGTTTTTCGAGACAGGGTTTTTCTGTGTAGCCCTGGCTGTCCTGGAACTCACTCTGTAGACCAGGCTAGCCTCGAACTCTCGAACTCAGAAATCCGCCTGCCTCTGCCTCCCAAGTGCTGGGATTAAAGGCGTGCGCCACCACCGCCTGGCTAGCTTTTAATTCTTAAGATTATAATATAATTAGATCATTTCCTACCTCAGACCCTTAGCCTTGCTCTTTCAAATTCATGGCCTCTTTATCTTTAGTAGTTGTTATTTGTATATGTGTGTGGCTACACACACACACACACACACACACACACACACAAACAGAGAGAGAAAGAGAGACATATACAGACATATACACAGAAACACACATACACATTCATTATTAAATATATAAATACAACCTGCTCAGTCTTTAAAATGTTACTTGTATATGTGTTTTCAGGGCTGACCATTTAATATTGGGTCACCAATTAAGGAAGACTATTTCTCTTTCTCTCAGTAATCCTTAGTTGTCTGTAGTTCTTTGTCTGGGGGCAATACTTTAAAAAGCGAACTAGAAAAAGTTTGACATAATGCAAAAAGTTTCTTTGCCTCCTCCTCACTCAGTTGGTAGTGGGGGGTGGAGAGGATTATCACAGTGCATTGGAATTCTAGGGGGTGAGGCAGTGGAGGGTAGACACATAAGGGTTACAAATACCAGCAG
This sequence comes from Grammomys surdaster, assembly GCF_004785775.1. Taxonomy (NCBI): domain Eukaryota; kingdom Metazoa; phylum Chordata; class Mammalia; order Rodentia; family Muridae; genus Grammomys; species Grammomys surdaster. The sequence goes on along the minus strand of NW_021620689.1, from coordinate 3,361,042 downwards.
CCAAATTTTGGGTTGGCTCCAGAGAACAACTGACATTCTGTAATCTCCCCTTAAAGACACAGGACAAGGAAGCTCCCTGAAGTATTTCTACATAGGAAGTTCCTCTTCTCTTTGGAAATGCATCATCAGCTAATCACCTGCATCAACCACTGTTTATATACAAGTCTCCTATGCCAGGGAAAGTGTCCAAGACATTCTTCAACCAGGTATAGATTTGTCACCAGAAAAACAAAGGCTCCAGAGATGGTCTAAAGACAGGCTCACTTAGAAGCAGTGCTGCTAATACACACAGTCATACTCAGATTAGCAGGACACTACCTGTAATACAACAAGTAACTTAAAAAGCTTGTACCTATCCTAAATGTGGCAGTGTTCTCCCAGAGCAGTTGTTCTACAAGAGGCCATCGCTGCCTCCCGGAGACCTTTGGGAATATCAGGAGACACTGGTTCTTACAACTGGGAAGTTACTCTTGCTAGTACACACAGGTCCGTGATGCTGCTCAACACTCTCCAATTAACAAGACAGCTCCCCACAATAAAAAACAACCCAACTTAAAATGTTAACAAGCTGAAGGTGAGAATGCCAATTTAGGGTATTTTCTTCCTTTGGACCCCAGCTGCCACTGGAGTAGCCTTGTTGAGAAAAATAAAAATAAAAACAAAACCAAAAAAAAAAACTCAAAATAGGCCAAGGTTCAGTTATCACTAGCCCAGGGAGGAGGCATGAGGGTGGAGTATACCTCCTACTGGCTGCTTTAAAAGGGGTATCTACACCTCCATCAACAGACAGGTTTTCTCTGGTTTGTTTTCCCTTCTCTCCTAAGGCAGGTAGATAATTCTGACCTCGTTTGTCTTTTCACTAGTGACTCATTCACAGGCGTACTAACTGGCAAACCTTGGATGGGCTGATAATGCCTTTGTACTATGGTGAAAGGAATGAAAAAGTATCTGTGCAAATTGGCAGTTTTTCAGCACCACACTGGACCCATCACCCAAGGGTTTTCATCTGTGCACATAAGAGGCTGCCTAAACTTCATTACCCGAGGGGTCGGGAAGCAAAGGACTGTGACTAAAAAGCTTCTTGCTCTGCTTTGCTAGAAGGCTATCCAACTCTGTCAGAAAAGCTGCAAGTATCACAGACCCTAAACTCTGCTCAGCTCATGTCAGGATAGTAGCTCTCAACCTGTGGGTTGCAACTCTTTTGTGGGGGTCAAAGGACCCTTTCACAAGGGCCACATAGCAGATATTTACATTATGATTCACAACAGTAACAAAATGACAGTTATGAAGTAGAAAGAAAGTAATTCTATGGTTGGGGTCAGCACAGCATGAGGAGCTGTATTAAAGGGTCGCAGCCTCAGGAAGGTGAGGACCACTGAGTTAGGACGTCTGCTGCTGCACCTCCATCCCACCAGCCAGACTCTAAAACAAGAAAGAAAGAGTCTGGGGGCTGGTGGGGTAGTTCATTAGGTGGACTACTTGCCTAGCGTGCACAAAGCCCTGGTCCCATTCTCTAGCACTCCATAAAGGGAGGCATGGAAGCCTGCAATCCCAGCACTTGAGGTAGGGGCTGGAGTCAAGCAGGACTGTTGTTGGGGGAACAGGGGTGCAAAAGAGAGGTGGAGTAAAGGCTCAGAATGATCTCAATGTTTGACAAAATCTACAGACAATTTCAAAACAAGGAAAGACTCTTGTTAATCACCAGATTCAGTAGGTTTTTTTTTTTGTTGTTGTTGTTGTCCCCCCCACACCCCACTCTTCCCAGGAAGGTCACACTAGGAGAATTCTTTGGCTCAAGTTTCACTGCTATAAACAAAGGTCCCTCCTTTCTTATTAGACATACGCAATTCCCTTTCCTCAGAAAGGGAACTTCCTGAAAAGATTAGCTAACATCTTCTCATATTTTCTGAAAACATGCTCCACAGTCATGATTTCTGGAAAAGCCTCTTCCTTTCTATTTCCCACAGAAAGTAACACAGAAGGAGCCCTGGTGAACGTCCCAATGCAAAATGGCTGAGGACTTTACCTGCTTAGAACGGAAAGGCCTCTTCTCTTGGTGTCTAAATGATACTCACTAGCCAACCAGATTCTACAAATTCTGCGAAGGTGGTGAAAGGAAAACCTTTCCTAGGAATAGTAACTTTTAGTTTCCCCATAGACTAATTGCAACTCTATGGTTTATCAGTACTGCAGTCCCAAGTCAGCCTGGAGGAGCTCCACAGAGTGGACAATCTGCCCCTTCCCCACAGAGTTAGTCAGGTCAAAGCATGGTCTGTGGCTGCCTCACAGATTCTTATCTTTTCTTAGATTCTGTGCTAAAGTGTGATCCTATTATTTTGTTTTTGTTTTTCGAGACAGGGTTTCTCTGTGCAGCCCTGGCTGTCCTGGAACTCACTCTGTAGACCAGGCTAGCCTCGAACTCAGAAATCCGCCTGCCTCTGCCTCCCAAGTGCTGGGATTAAAGGCGTGTGCCACCACCGTCTGGCCAGTGTGATCCTATTAAAAAAGGCTAAAATGCCTCTTAATATTTATGTTCATTTGGTTTTCTTATTGAAAATGCTTTGCATGTGAAAGCTGAGTCATGCTGTATCACTCTGGTCTGCTGCTGGAGCAAGGGAAGGTTAGCTGACTGCTGAACTGCAGCACATCAATCCAGAAACTCAACACTTACTCCCATCACGAACATGACTCTGTCCTTAGAATGGGTCCAGAAGACCTTTATGCAACTCCTAGAGGGCTGGGCAACTGACTGAAAGCTTGTCTCTCATTGTTTTCATTTCCCAAGACTGCAGCCAAGAGACTGTCCCTCCCTCCTGACCAAAGTCCTCTGCTGGGAGGAGGCCAAACCAAACCAAAAAAAAAAAAAAAAAAATTCCTCCCAATTAGGAAATTTAGTGAACTGGACTCTGACTTACCCATCGACCTTGAGGAAGGGTAGGAGGTACTGACCATTTTATAGTAAGTACATATTGACTTCCCCTTCACTTCTGGGCTTGCCTTGTCAACATCCACAGCCTGTAGATAAACACCTGCCAAAACCCAGCTGACTGACTCCAGCCTTTATAACCATAATATTGGGTGGTAGGAGCTTATTCTTAGAACACAACGAAGCTAGCTGGTGACAGCTAAGTAGCTACTGAACTCTGAGCATTCTGAGGGAACTAACACTCTAGACATAAAGTTCACCCAGTGAATCTTCCCGTTTCATCAAAATCCAGAACATCTCTCTAAACCAGTAGTTCTCAATCTGTGGGTCGTGACTCCTTGGAGTGTCTAAATGACCCTTTTACAGGGGTTGCCCAGGACCATCTGCATATCAGATATTTACCTCATAATTCGTAACAGTGACAAAATTAAAGTTATAAAGTAGCAACAAAAATAATGTTATGGTTTAGGGGGGTCACCACATATGAAGAACTTTATTAAGAGGTTGTAGCTTTAGGAAGGTTGAGAATCACTGTTCTAAACCAAGGGAAAAAAGACTTATCAAATCCAAACACAGCTTGTGCCCTCCATGGGCTCCTTTTGACATTAAATGTGTATTTAATGCTTTGGGATCCTCTTGATATTAAATCTGTATTTAATGCTTTTTGCTTGCTTTTGAAACAAGGTCTTACTTATATAGGCCAGATTGGCCTTGAACTCATGATCTCCCAACCGTAGCCTCCCATGTGCTATGATTACACTCATGTGCCACCGTGCCTAACACAATTTTCACAGATTTGTTTATCTCATTTTCTCAAATATGATGATCTTTTGTAGCTACAAATTATACTATCTCCAAATGTGGTTTTTGCCTATATCACACTGGAATCTGGTCTATACTGTTATAACCTCCCAGGGTCAGTGTGCCTCTGCTTTAGTGCCAGTAGCCCCTTTCTCCCTTTTGAGATAAGGTCTTACTATATAGGCTGTATGAGAACTTGCAATGGTAAGAGCTAAGACTTTAGGTGTGTGCTACCACGCCCTCATTTTATATTCCCATAAGGAGTGTTATCTGTGGAAATAATTAGCTTTGGTGATAGAATGTAGAACAACATATATTATACCAAACCCATTCCATGTGCCATGAAGGGTATACCAGCATAGTGAGGCATTTGGGGCATTTGTAATTACAGCAACTCTTGAGCATAGGCTCACAGTGAGAGCCAAGACCCAGTACATAAGCACTTGACCAGCAAACCAACACTTTGGAGTCTAGCCATTTGATCACTTCCTATTGTTTTGATTTAGACTCACAAAATCTCAGTACCAGAAAATGTAACTATGGTAAAGGACTAAACATTTTGCAATTAAGACTTCCCAAACTCCTATAGGCAAGGAATTTATAGTTGAGGGAGTCTTAGGAGTCAAAGCCTGCTTGTTGCAAATCAGATATTTCTTTGATTCAATGTTTCACTTAATAATTCATGAAAACCTTACATTATTTCATTATATATCAACAAAGTTTCTCTGAAATGTGTACAGAATTAACATTTCAGGAGAAGGCTTATAGCTCAGTCTCAGAAACAGGACCATGAACACCTTCACTGAAGTTACCAAATCCGTTCCTTTGAAAGTTTAAGAACTCATGAAGAGATTCTTAGACTAAAAGACAAGGCTTTCTATCATATCCTTAATTGGCTATAAAGACAGAAGGAAACCACAACAGAAAAATGTTCAAAGCCGTCTTAGAAATCTAAGAGACTCACTGGAGAGACGGCTTAGCACCGCTGCTCCTCCAGAGGTCCTGAGTTCAATTCCCAGAAATCTAAGAGACTCTTAGACTCTATGCACTGTGTTTTGGTAGTAATGGAAGGAAGAGTAAGAAACCAGACTCAAGTGAAAAAGACGGACTCTCAAATGATTATCTAAAATCTAAGCATTATAGAGAAAAAGGAAATAAAAAAAGGAGGGCAAAACTTACTTTAAAATCTGCTAGCTGCTGGTTGATGACATCCACTTCAGTTCCCACAATCCACTGAAGTGCTTCTCCCTCCTCTGCAGCTGTGGCAGCATCATTGAGCGCTTTCAGTTTCCTATAGAAGTCCTCTACCCGGCCCAGTGTCAGCTCTAGTTGCTCCTGGCGAGCTTTCCCTCGCTCTGTCAGTTTACCACACTGCTTGTTAAGGGCTTCTAGCTCCCTCTTGAGACCCAGTAAGTCTAAAGTCCCCTCTTCCTCCAACATTTTTCGACACTCTGCCTCAGAGTCCTCTATGTCAAACCGGAGGGCTTGGATTTTGTTGAGGAATAGTCGTACATCCTCAATTTGTGACTGGAGGCTATCTGTGTCTCTACCAATGGCTCCCATGCCATCTAGCTCATCATCCAAGTCAGCCAGTTGAGAAAACATTTCTCGAACTCGACAGTGGAACTGCCCAATCCCCTCTAGCTTGTTTTCCATGGTCAAGCAGCTGCTATTCACTCTTTGCTTCACTTCTAAGAACTCCTGCTGTGCAACCTCTGCTTGATGCACAAGTGGGGAAGCATCAGATCCATCTGGAGCGTCTTCTACGAGCCCCTGAGTGAAGTTCCTTAGGTAGTCAACCTGAGGTTCCAAGGCCTGCAGCACTTCTTGCTGAGCCTTTAGCTTCTCCAGATTCTTGTTACTACAGGCTTGAGAGCCCAGGGCATCAAAGATTTCAAGCTGGTGTTTGGCTCCTTCAACTTTCTTTTCAATATTCTTAAAGCTTTCCTGGAACTCCTTGAGCCTCTGAGTCATTTCTTCTAGAGAGCCCGTTTTAGCCTGTAGCTCCTCGGTAATGGCATCCATGTTCTGGTTGAGTCCAGCCTTCTCATCTCGGATCTCATCTTCATCTATTTCTGAGGAATTGATCAGAATGTCAGCAGCACTATTCAGTATTTCCAGCAGGGAGCGACGCTTCTCTGCCTCACTCAGCATAGCCTTTGACCTTAAGAGGCTGGACTCTAGTTGCACTGGATCCAGGGTAACCTGCAATTCAGACATCTTAGACTTGCAATCTTCTATCCAGGGAACAAGGTCTTCCACATGCCACTGATACTTCTGAGCTTTCTGCAGACAGTCCTTGAGCCTAGACTGTCTGTCTGCAGTTTTTTTACTAAGATCTTCCCAGTGGCTTTTGAGTTCAACCAGTTGGTTTTGTAAAGTCTTTTTCTCTTCTCCAGGGGGCACAGAAAGCAGCAGAGACTCCCCCTCAGCCACAATCACTTCATAGGAACCACTGTGTTGATTAAGGTTCTTCTGAAACTCTTCATTCTCTTGTAGCTGAGATTGGAGCCGTTCCAATTTTGCAGAAATTGGGCAGCTTTTTGCTTGCTGGCTTTGTTTTTCATCTAACCAGGTCCTCAGCTCATCAAACATTTGCTGGAATTGCTGGGTGCTGGCAAGAGCTGCCTGGAGTCTATTCATGCGGTCAGCTGACATAAGAAAATGAAATTAAAATCAATCAAGCCTGAACATGGGATTTAAAATGTTTGCTAACAGTGTATGGTCTAATCTTAAGAATAAGAAACAAATAATAATTGAGAATCTGCCATAAAAATAAGAACGAAATCAGGCTCATATTATATACATTGTATCTGACTCAATCCTCTGATCAACCATGTAACATGACCTGACACATTTAAGCCAATAAAAACTGAAAGTGAGGCTGGAGAGATGGCTCAGTGGTTAAAAGCAGTGGCTGCTCTTCCAGAGGACTCAGGTTAAATTCCCAGTGACCACAAGACCTCAAGACTGTCTGTAGCTCCAGCTTCAGGGGAGTTCTAGTTCCACCCTCTCCTCACATAGACATACATGCAGGTAAAACACCACCAATGCATAGGAAATAAAAATTAAAAAAATAAACCAAACCAACCAACCAACCAACCAACCCCTGAAAGCCATATCATTTCCAGAAGAGGAACAAATTTATAACAATTTTTTTTTGTTTAAAAAAAAAGGGGGAGGAGGGCGTGTATGATGGCACATGCCTTTAACCCCAGAACTCCAGAGGCAGAGGCAGACTGATCTCTGTGAGTTCAAGGCCAGTCTGATCTACAAATTAAGTTCTAGAAAAACCAGGGCTGTTATACAAAAAACGCCTATCTTGAAAAGCCAAAACAACAACAACAAAACCCAAAACAAAATAAAACAAAAAGCGGAGAGATGGCTGAGCAGTTAAGAGCACTGAATACTACTACTCTTGGAGAGAACAGACCCATGTTTGGTTTCTAGCACCAACATGGCTTCTCCCAAGTCCTTGTAACTCTCCTCCCAAGGGATTAGATACCCTCTTCTTGGCCTCTGTAGAGACTACATGTAAGCAAATGATAAAAATTTTTAAAAATCTTAAAAATTCCAAAATAGACTCTAAGTTTGCAATCATGGGGTGGGGATACGGATGTGCATCGGCAACACAGAGAAAGCGAGGGCTGCGGTTAAAAGTGTCTGTAACTCCACCCCATCGGTATGGCCAGAGGGGTGTCTACAGGCTAGCTGATGTGGCATTAGAGCCTTATCTCCAGCTCTGTGGTGAGCCATGTAAAGTTCCATCCACACCAACGCTTACTGTGTAATAACCACTCAATTCTCAGTGTCACTGGAAGGAAGGATAAGTGAACATTACGCTAGCCCCAAGAAGCTCTGGAAGGGTCATTCTAGATGCTTGGTCTGCCTAGCCATTCCTTTTGTTGTTATTCTCACTTCAGCTCACCTGCAAGGTCTTCTAAGCCTTGGAGCGGCAGGGCGACTGTCTCCAAACGCTTCTTCAGCTCATCCTTGAGGTACTGCTCACCAATGAGCAGTGAGAGTTCTTGGCACAGCGTCTGAGCCTCCTTAATCTCATTGTCTAATTGTCCCAAGTCAGACCGAATCTCACTGGTCTCCTCTAGCTGCTGCTTTACAGCATCAGGTTGGGTGCTGATGGCTGACTGGCCACTCAGTCGCTGTCCAACTGCTTTCACCTTTTCTGATAAGTCCTGGAGCAGGTCTTGGTATTGGGTACTTTTAACAATAGCTTGGTCAATTTGGCTGGAACGGGAGTTAAGTTTGTCAGTGAGCTCAACCCACTTCTGACTGATGCTTTGCAGATCTTTGTGTACTTGGTTGGCAGATGGAGATACATCTCCAGGGCCTGTTAGGATGCCCTGAGCTGCCTCGTTTAGCTGCTCATGCTGTTGCCTTCGTGCTTCAAATTCCTTCAGCATAAACTGGAACAGAAATAACACAGAGATGTTTAGACAGAGAAAAGACATCTAAAAGCAATGTCAAAACAAAAACTGAGTTTGGACTGTGCCAGCCCCATTTTGAAAATAAGCCAGAAAACTCTAGGGACCAGATTATTAAGATAATGTAGCACTATCTTTAAGAATTGCTTAATACAGCTTTATTTTGAAAGAATCACTGATCCTATTTTTCTCTTGTAGTTTCTCTACTTTTGTTTTAGTATTGGTGGCTGTGGTCATCACAGACTGAGAAAATGGGCTAAACTTCAGCAGCCACTTCACATCAGTCCTCTGAAACAGTTTACACATTGCTCCCTGTGTTCGTCAGAGTACTAAGCTTGTCACTTAGGCTCTCCAAGCCTCTGATCTTCTTTCTTTACTGGAATTCTATGATTATATATCATCCAAACACTGTAATACAATACAGCTAGAGAAAGACCATCATTAAAGCAAGCACCATGCCTTTAACGAATTTATTATTGGCCTCTGCTGCTCTCACCAAAGACATTAGAATTACAAGTGCTGCAGCCCAAGGGCCTGTGCTCCAATCCTGGCTGCATTACTCTAGCTGTTTATCCTTAAAAAGCTTCCAAAACACCTTCGAACCTTAGCTCCCTCAGAAAGATGAGGAGGACAGTAAAGTTCCTGTCTCAGCTGCTGTAAAATCAAACAAGGCAGTCCATGGAAAATACCCAACATTTTCACAAAATAAGACATGGCCTCAAGAAACAACAGGTGTGAAAAAGTGGACCATAATAAAATATAATGAGGGTGAAGATTATCAATCACTGCAGGAGTGTGAAACCTGCTGCCATGAAAGCCTGGGAGGAGTGATTAAGTGTGGGCTAGAAACAACAGGCCAAAGAGCAGAATCAGAAAAGCTATCCCTGAAAAGAGCTACCCCAGCTGTCACAAGGAAGAACGAATCAATGGGCCAGTGAGGGAGCTCAGCAGGTAAAGCTGCTTGCCACTAGGACTATGACTTGAGTTCTATCCTTGGAATCCAAGAGATTTTGGAAATGAGAACCAACTTCTGAAGGTGTCCTCTGACCTGCACATGTGTGTAGGTGGCACACATATCTCTGTTTCACTTAAAAAAGAATGACTAGGAATACCCCAAACAGCAGGGAGCAGGACTAGTGAAGGGTGCCTCAGGGAGGGCCTGGGATTAGCAAGGGTGTCTAATAAATGAAACTAGCAAAACAGGAGAGGACCAGGCTGTAAAGGCCCGACACACCACACTGAACAAGAGCTTAGACTATTTAACAGGTAGCCAAGACACACTGAGCTTTTGAATATACATAGGTATGGAAACTGTATGTAATTGTGTCAGCAACTGGGAGGCTGTTCTGATATCATAGTCTATAGATTACATTTTCACAGAGAATGGAGAAGCTATAGTTCTCAAAGGATGATTCACGGGTATGTTAGAGAGCCTAGCCCCTTCAGAGCCCAGGGAATCAAAACTATTTTCATAATAGTAGGGTGTTTTTGTTTTTTAAAGTTCTTGCTTTCATATTCGGGCATGGCATTGTAGTACATCCTTATAGTCACTCTATCATCCAGGAAGGTAAAGGAGGATTACCTACAAACCTGAGGCCTGCTTGGGCAAAACAGTAAATTCAAGGTCAACTTATACTACAGAGTGAGACCCTGTCTCAACAAAACAAGTTCTTATTCCTTCATGGACATCTGGTGTGGATTTACAGAGTCTACCCAATGATTACAACAGATTGATTGTGGGACTTACATTAAAGTGGTGGTTTTAGCATTATTTAAAAATTAAATAATGAATATATATTAAAATTACTGACTTGATAGAGTATTAGTAAATATCAGTAAATAAATACAAGACAGCCCTGTAAGATTCTCAATAATTTTGGGGTCTGAAGTGGTTAAGATTCTCAGAATTTTTAAGAGTTAAAAACAACAAACAAACAAACAAAACAACCAAGGGGCTTGGAGAGATGGTTCAGTGGTTAAGAGCACTAACTGCTCTTCCAGAGATCCCGAGTTCAATTCCCAGCAGCCATATGGTGGCTTATGACCTGTAACTACAGTTTCAGGAAATCAGATATCCTCTTCTGCACTCCATAGACACTAGGCACACATATGCACACATATGGTGAACAGACATGAATGCAGGCAAAATATCCATACACATAAAACAAAATAATAAAATTAAACAAAAAAAAACCACTAACACTGGATTAGAACAGTATTTGTAGGTAGACTAAGACACATGTAAGGCTGAAAGAAAAGGTTTCTTCAAAAACTGTTCTTAGACCTGATCTTGAAGAACAAGGCAGAAAGGAGAATGGGACAGGTACAGAGCAAGGGCTCTAGGCAAGCTTGCACTGGACAAGACTTTTCCACTCAGTCAGCTGCAGATAGATACAAAATATATTAAGTAATGTGTACACGTACTACTGGGAATTAAAAGTAAGGCATGAATTTAATTTACTCAGGAAGCGTTCCCCTATTTTAAAATTCATTGACCTTACTGCCTGTTAAAGATATTGAGTTAAGAGTTCTGTTTATTACTTGATGGGCATCTTGATAAAATCTCACAAATACAATCTTACCAAATTGGGAAAAGTAAACTTTGTCTGGGGTGGGGGGTCATTAATGCTCTAGGCGTTAGTCAACTTCGCTTACCTGGACCTGCTGCTTCTGGGCATTCAACATGTTGGGATCAATAGACAGGGGACCAAGAACTCCCATCATCAGCTCCTTCTCCATTAGCCAAGGGCGGAGCTGGGACTCTGCAGCCTGGAAGCAGGCCAGATGGCTTGCAGATTCCTCTAGCTGCTTTTGGCGAGCCACAGTAACCTCGGTGGCCTTTTCCCATCGAGAATCTGTTGAGAGGAAATGAGAGAATGCAGTTGGCTTGGTCCCTAAGCTGTACTCCTTATATACTACAGGAAATGAGACAAGAGCCATTATTTAACATTTTAAAAAATTAAAAATAACCTTAAAAACATTTAAAAACTCTCAAAAAACCAAAGAGAAAAAAAAAACAAAAAAACATTTAAAAACTAAAGTAACACAAATAGTTCTGTGTGTACATTAGACTGGTAGTGACAAGAAGCCACACGCAATGAAACTATGGCAGCCTCCCTGTCCCCAACATGCTCTGTATAAGATGAATTACATATATTATAGTGTTATTATAAACATTTTCTGAGAAATTTGTTACAAATATTCATTAATATTATGAGCAGTTAAATACCATGAACACACAAATTATTAAATCTCTTTATCAGATTATTTCTCACTTTCCTTTGTACTTTAACTATGCATGTGTGTGTGTGTGGATATCGGCACACGAGTGCAGTGCTCTTCAGAAGTCAGATGTGATGGAGCCTGAGCTACAGAAGGTTGGGAGCTGACCAACGTGGGTGTCACGGCCCCAGTCTGCAACAGTGTGTGCAGTGTGTGCCTGTAACCACTGAGCCAGCTTTCTAAGTCCAGGTGTTGTTGTTGTTGTTTTGTTTTTGAGACAGGGTCTCACCATGTAGCCCTGACTGGACAGAGCTCACTATGCAGACCAGGCTGGCTCAGCTTTACAAAGAACTACTTGCTTCCATCATCAAGTGCTGGATTAAAGATACTACCCTCTCTCTTTCCTTCCTTCCTTCCTTCCTTCCTTCCTTCCTTCCTTCCTTCCTTCCTTCCTTCCTTCCTTCCTTCCTTCCTTCCTTTCACCTTGCACTCACCTCTCCCTCCTGAGTGCTGGGATTCAAGGTTTGGGTCACTACTTCCCACTTTCATTTTTATCCCCAATACTCCCTTTAGCTTCTGACCAGAGTAGACTCTATCAGCTTGACTTGTCCTAGAAAGCCAGATTTCTCTTGACTTGAATTTCTAAAATTTCCCCTGTTCAAGTCATTATCTGGTCCTAGACAGATAGGCCTTTTGCTTCCTTAAAAAAGTTAATTGAAAATAATTCTAGCTTTTTAGGGTGTACTAACATTTTCAATTTTCTTTGGAGACAAGATTTTTTAAAATTATTTATTTTAATTTTATGTGCATTGGTGTTTTGCCTGCATGTGTGTCTGTGTGGGAGTGTTTTATACCCTAGAACTGGAGTTACTGACAGTTGTGAGCTGCCATGTGGGTGCTGGGAACCAGAACTCAGGTCCTCTTAAAGAACAGCCAGTGTTCTTAACTGCTGAGCCATCTCGAGAGACTGGATATTTTAGGAATAAAATATCCCTGTGATGACTTACTGAGGTCCTCTTGCATTTTCTTCCAGTTTTCTGCTTCTTGTGAGTTGGGATATGTCCCCAGTAATCCAGCCAGGGCTTCTTTTACTTTCTGGATTTTAGGGGAATTCTGTTCCAATTCAGCCAGGAAAGCCTAGGGAAAAAAAAGTATAACATATATGCCATGAGATTCTAGGCAAGAGACACAGCTTTGTGTGTGGTAGACGTTTGGAAGACTGACTGAGCCGGAGGTCTCAATTGTTCCGCAGCTTGTTCCACAAACTTAATGGATTTAAGTATTGCTTCAGAATTTACTTTAAAATGAAAATGGTGGAATCTGAGCTCTTTTAAGTACAACACATCAATGAAACTCAACTGAGTAGGACCATCACTCCTTACTAATCAGAAGTTCCAAATAAGATGGTGGCAGTATTTTGGTAGTTAAGAGACCTGACATGCTATGATCAACTGGGATATTAAAAATTTTGAAGAAAATTTCTATGTTCTTATATTTTCTGACAATTTCTCTAGTCTACATTGAACTTTAAACATTAAAATTATTATGCATATTAGTATTTGTCTGCTGTTTTTGTGTGCAGCACATGAGTGCCTGGTGCTAGAGGAAGCCTTCTGAGGGAGTTGGATTCCATGGAGCCAGAGTTATAGATGGTGTGGGTGCTGGGAACTGAACCTGGGTCTTCTGCAAGAGCATCAAGTGCTCTTAACCATTAAGGCTTCTCTCCTGCCCCAGACATTTCCATCTTAAGAATAAATATGTATCCACAATTTTTAGGTTCCCCTAAGAGTTGCAAAAATGCCTGGACAAGAAAAGCTTAGCTATCTCCTTGTACCACATAGAAAATAAGACTCAATTCTCAATGAGCTAATAATGTGGGGGGAAAGGAGGGAGGCTAGCCTCTTTGTGAAAACATGCCCCTTCCCCTGAATCTGAATTGTAACAATTTCTTCTTATTTTATAGGTAACAAAAATTCTCAAAGAGACTGGAATGAGGTATGTTAAAATTCTGGAGGGCAAACATACCACCAATTTCAGTCAAGAATAGATTCCATTCAAGCATACACCTTAGCCTGGGGATGAAAACCTGTAGGAACCTCTTTCCCTCCTGTTCAGGTGCAGCTCCCCATGGGAAACACATGTGGTACCTTGTTAGATTCTGCTTGCGCTTTTACTGTTTCTGTCTTGGTTGGAGACAAAGAGGCATCCATGGCTTTCAGAACTTCTTCTTTTGATTCTAACCACTGTAGTACAGAGCTCGCTTCTTTCTGAACCTCCTCCATTCTGCTGAGGACAGTCTGAAGGCTTTCCTGGCGTTCCCGCAGCGCTTCTCCCAGTTTCTCATACTTTGAATTTACATCAGACATGTCACACTGAATCTCTGTAAGGTCTAGTAGCATGGAAAAACAATGAGATTGGTGATCCCTCTCTCCTTCATTTTTCACTCCTAAATGATCTGTCAGGATCAAGCATCCCTCCTAACTCTTCTAGTCAATTAGTGATTACCTTCCTCCAAAGTTCCTGTTTAAATAAACAAAGTAAAAAATAAAACATAACACTAATCTGCTTTCTGGCTTTGGAATTTTATACACAGATGAATGCCATAAAATGCTGAGTAAATATGGCATTAACAGAAGTGAGGAGGTGAAGTTAGATGTCAACTTTAACATACTGTTGGGATTAATCGACTTTGAACATTTTTCTGGTCCCTCTTCTTCAAATTACTGAGAAACAGTTTGGAGACTATTTCAGCCAGGAGACAGAGAAAGATTACTGCTAGACTAGCTTTATGTTTGTTTTGAGACAGTCTGATATAGCAAAGGCCAGCAAAGCCTGGACTTCTAATCTTCTTGCCTCTACCTTCCACATGCTGGGCTTATAGACCAAAAACACTACATCTGGCTTTAGAATAGCTTCTTTATAACTCACAGATCCACATGTACTTTCTTGCAGGTCTTTCCTTATTGACTTAATCTGGTGACACAGTATGCTTGCTTGGAACCTTCAGTTCTAGGATGCCAACCTGTTGAGCCTATAGCCAGCTAACAGGGAAATACTGTAGTTGCTTCTCTCCAGATATTTACCCTCATGTCCCATCTAGTAGCTGTTATTTCACACATATTGAAACACATACATAGCAAACACGAACATTGTCTCAACACAGCCAACAAGAAAGCACTGTTAAAATGCGGTTCTCACCTTTGCAGGTGTGGTATCCATTTACACTGCCTACAGAGCTTCCTACAGGGGGTAGTACGGAACCTGAGCAGAAGGACGGGGAGACAAACAGGGCAAGACCAACGTGTTAGGAATACATATAGGCACAGCATTTTTCTTCTCTGGCTCTCATCTTAAGCTTGGGTATTGGAAAGTTAACACAGCACAAGACAACATACTCATGGAAAGAGACAGGTCACTTCAGCTGTCAGACAACAAAGTGTCACTTATGTTTTAGTTCCTCCACAGTAATGATTAGTAACTCTTTCTATAGAAATAACAATTCACCTTAAATCTTCAGTTGGATTCCAGTGAAACCTTTTCTGATTTGTGTGAAGCAAGAATTATTAAAACGATGAAGTCTTTAGAGTGGTATCTGCCATATTTTAGAATGAGGATTTGTAATCAAGTTAAAACATTACCTTTAATATCAGAGTCTGTCATTGTAAAAGCAGTGAACATGCAGCACAATTAGCATAAAAGGTTGGTTACTAGAAAGCCCTTCTTAAGTTGTTTCTTTCTTTCTTTTTTTTTTTTCCCTGATTTTTCAAGACAGGGTTTCTCTGTGTAGCCTTGGCTGTCCTGGAACTCACTCTGTAGATCAGGCTGGCCTCAAACTCAGAAATCTGCCTGCCTCCCAAGTGCTGGGATTAAAGGCGTGCGCCACCACCAGGCCTTAAGTTGTTCCTATAGGAGGAGGCTTTTGTTTCTTCATGACCTCTTTTGGCTCTACATCCTCTACCAGAAAACAGATATAAGCACTGAAAATACAGCTCATAAGCATTCTAAAAGTTTGCCTTTGGGCTCTTGGTCCTATTTTTAATAGCCAAAGTTTCACCTCTATTCTTCCCAAGTGACTTCCTTTTAATTTGGAGGAGTTTCTAAGTTAAATATAAATCAGGGTATGAAGTTACTAAGATTACATAAAAGTCAGAAATATTCATGACACAATGCTGAGATGAAAGGACAGAATCATAACTCTCCAGCACCACATTTATTTGGGCATTTTGTGTATGCGTGTCTGTGTGTGCGTATAACTTACTTAGAAGACAACTTGGAGGTGCGTCTCTCATTATGTATCCCAGGTATTGAACTCAGATCATCACAGTTAGCAGCAAGTGCCTTCACCTGCTGAGCCATGTTGTTGCTCTGAATGTTAGATTTTAACTATTCGAAATCCTTATTTATCTATCTATCTATCTATCTATCTATCTATCTATCTATCTATCTGAGTACACTATCGATTTTTTGTTGTTTTTGTTGTTGTTTGTTTGTTTATTTATATATGTAAGTACACTGTCACTCTCTTCAGACACACCAGAAGAGGGCATCTGATCCCATTACAGATGGTTGTGAGCCATCATGTGGTTGCTAGGAATTGAACTCAGGACTTCTGGAAGAGCAGTCAGTGCTCTTAACCACTGAGCTACCTCTCCAGCCCCTGAAATTCTTTTTTAAATTTTTAATTTTATGTATGTGGGTGTTTTGCCTGCATGCACGTGTGTATCATATGTATATAATCCTTTATAGGCCAGAAGATGTCATATTCCCTGAAACTATAAATACACATACAGTTAGAAACCATTATGTGTTGCTGGGAATCTAGCCTTGGTCCTCTGAAAGAGCCCTAAATGCTTTTAACCACTGAACCACCTCTCCATCCAGCTTTTTGAATTCTTGACTTGAATCAATCTCTCCCTCCCCACCCACTCTGACAAGACTCATATATACTAGGTAAATTCAATATGCAGCAAAAGATGGCCTTTACCTTCTGATCCTCCAAACCCCCAAAAAAGTTTGGATTATTGACATGGGCCACTGTGGCCAGTTTATTAATATTGGGGTTTCTCTATACAGCCCTAGCTGTCCTAGAACTTGCTCTGTAGACCAGGATGGCTTTGAACTTAGAGATTCATCTGTCTCTGCTGGGATTAAAGACGTGTGACACCACTGTCAGGCTGATTGAAGTTTCTTAAACAAAAACTATTCAATTAGCTGGGTGTGGTAGCACATGCACTCTGGAGGCAAGGGCAGGGCAGGAGGCTGTCCGTGGGTTCATTCCCAGTATGGTCTGCAAAGTGAGCTCCAGAACAGCCAGAGCTACATAGTGAGATCTTGTCTCAAACCCCCCCCCCCAAAAAAAACAAAACAAACAAACAAAAACCAAGAACCAAAAAACAACAACAAAAAAATCATTCAATGAATTTCTTCTTTTGCTTTGTTTTGTTTTCCCAGACAGGTTTCTCTGTAGCTCTGGTTGTTCTAGAACTGGCTCTGTAGTCTAGGCGTGCCTCAAACCCAGAGACTCTACCATTGTCCCCCAGCCCCATCCCAGTGCTGGGATTAAAGATGTTTGCCACTACTGCCTAGCTCATTCAATGAATTTCAAGTTAGGATTAGGTCAGAATTTTCAACAATCTCTGAAATGGCCATCAACATACACTCTTTCTCATTTAGTGCTACATATTTACATGAAATGGTATTCTCAAGATTGATTAATATAAAATAGAAACAATGATCAATTCTAATAAATGCTGAAATTTTCTTATCTGTAATATCCAATATTTGGCCAAGATATTATTTTTTAAGGATTTATAAATCTCCTGTGTGAATGTATAGCATGTATCCATGTATGTTCTGGCCTATGTGTGTATACAGAGGTCACAAGGGAGTGCTGTGTTGTGTGTTATGATGCACACCTTTGATCCCAGCACAGAGATAGGTCCATCTCTGTGAATTTGAGGCCAGACTGGTCTATAAAGTGAGTTCCAGAACAGCAGAGAAACTCTGCCTTGAAAATCAATCAAACAAAAAAACCAGTACATACATATAAACAAACAAAAAACCCCAAACCTGCCAACAAATAAGTAAATAAAATCAACTTTAAAGTACTGAAGAAAAGAAGTTGTTCATGTGCTAAAAAAGCAGAGACAGAGACAGAGAGAGAGAGAGAGAGAACAAACTTTTCCTTAGGTATTTAAATGTCTTTAGTAGTATACTTAGTCTGGTAATAAATATAAATAATACAAATAAATATAAGATTCCAACTAACATAAAGGACTATGAACTCATGCTGATTTTGCTTAAAAAATTTGGTATGGCCAAAGATTATTCATGCAACTGGGCACAACATTTATGTTCTCTTTGAAGGAGTGTGCAAGCCTTTGATGTACCAGTAGACTCACAAGTACCTAGGTTCTCCCTAGACACTCACACCTACCCACGGCTTAAAAAATGGTATCATACCCATATCGTTTACATGCTCAAAACAGAAAAACTCCCCAAGATAAAAAATTTAACTGTACATTCACTGTTAGCCCTAAGTGGGCCCACTAGTTCACATATTTACAAGAAGAATTTTTCAAAATGGAGCAGCACTGTTCAGCATGGTAAGAAACAGATCAGAATGAAAGCAAATACAGCTTTGTGGATCTTCTTTCTTCCCATACTCAGCTTTCATTTTTACTTTAATTAAACAAAAAGGCATCTCCAAAGGCCACAAGCTAAGAATGGTGTATGCATTCATTACCCCCCCTCATTCCTCCCTCCCCCCCCCCCCGGAGACAGGGTTTCTCTGTATAGCCCTGGCTGTCCTGGAACTCACTCTGCAGACCAGGCTGGCCTCGAACTCAGAAATCTGCCTGCCTCTGCCTCCCAAGTGCTGGGATTAAAGGCGTGCGCCCCCACCGCCCGGCTCCTTCATTACATTTTGAAGACCTTATACTCACCGGTCTTAGCTTGGGAATCAGGTGCTGTGATGTCCACGATGAGACTTTCTAAGGAAGTGCCCTTAGAGTTAACTTCTTCCACTAGGACTCCTTTACTTGCCCAGTCATCTAGAAGACCCTGTTAGAAGAGCCAGACTGCTAAATGAAACATCTGGGCTTCCCTCATCAGCAGAGACAGCTAGTTTTTTGTTTTGTTTTGTTTTATTTTAATTTTATTTATTTACCATTGCTCTCTTCAGACATACAAGAGCATATCAGACCCCATTACAGATGGTTTTGAGCCACCATGTGGTTTCTGGGAATTGAACTCAGGACCTGTGAAAAAACAGTCCTTCCTTCCTTCCTTCCTTCCTTCCTTCCTTCCTTCCTTCCTTCCTTCCTTCCTTCCTCCCTCCCTCCCTCCCTCCCTTCCTTTTTCTTTCTTTCTTGGTTTTTCGAGACAGAGTTTCTCTGTGTAGCCCTGGCTGTCCTGGAACTCACTCTGTGGACCAGGCTGACCTGGAACTCGGAAATCTGCCTGCCTCTGCCTCCCAAGTGCTGGGATTAAAGGCGTGCGCCACCACTGCTGGCAGCAGTCAGTACTCTTAACCACTGAACCATCTCTCCAGCCCGAGACAACTGTTATAGACATAGTTACTACCATTTTATTTTATGTGTATGAGTGTTTTGTATGCATGTATATACATGTTCCATGTGCATGCCAGATGCCTGCAGTGGTCAGAAGAAGGGAATGGATCCCCTGGGACTGGAGTTACAGATAGTAGTAAAACGCCACGTAGGTGCTACAAACCAAACCTGGGTCACCTGAAGAACAACAAGAGCTCTGAACTCCTCAACCATCTTTCCAGCAACCCTCTTACCATTTTGACAAGAAACTATCTCCATCCTGGATATAGAGATGCCTTTAATTCTAGTACTTTGGAGCCAGAGGAAGGAGGTACTCTGTGAGTTCTGTAGACACATTGATTCTTGGACCAACCAGAGCTGCATGGTAAGACTTTGTCTCATGAAAGAAAGAAGAAAGGAAGGAAAGAAGGAAAGAAGGAAGGAAGGAAGGAAGGAAGGAAGGAAGGAAGGAAGGAAAGAAGGAAGGAAGGAGGGAGGGAGGGAAGGAGGAAGGGAAGGAAAGAAAGAAGAAAGAAGAAAGAAAGGAAGGGAGGAAGGAAGACAGACTGTGTTCATAAGTCAGCCATACTTGTTTAGTCAGCTCTTAGAACTCTAAGAGCACAAGAGGAGACAAGGAGAGAGGAAAACATTGAGTTAAAGCAGTGGTTTGCAAGTGTGAGAAAGAAGAGAGAAAATAACCAAAAAAAAAAAAACAAAACCCAAAAGAGAAGTATAGAAAGAGAAGAAATGTATAGATATGGAAACTACACTGTACAGTTATTAAGGGACCCTTATGTTGGGTTATAAATAGAGCTCAAGCAACCACACACAGAAAGCCATTAGGAAATAACAGCATCAGGCTAAGAGAAAAGGACCAGGCAATGCTAAGTCCCCAGGATATGACAGCCTGCTAGAGAAATGGGGCACTAATCATTCCAGAGCAGGGATGTGTCTTAGCCTTTAGCAACTTGCTCTGTGAGACCACTGAGAGCTGCCTTAGCTTGATTTTATTTCTACCCTATAGAGCAGCAGCAGAACAAGCCAAAGAACCATTAATGTCTAGCAAGCTCACATGCACCACACTTCAAACTACAGGCAGGCAGTCACTGCTTGTTAAATCAGTCATTAATCACTCTTAATTGTTTAAGGTTTCAGACTTAAAACACTAAGGGCTCTATGAACTAATAAAGTTGAAGAACTTCTTCTTCTCTCAATTATTCTATCAGCAAAAGTAACCAAATTCTTCTCTTTCATCTGCTCTAGCTTCAGCTTGCTTTTTTGAGAGCGAAATGAGTTACTTAGAGTGAAGTGCTGCGTGAGTATGCGTCAGAGCAGAAGCCTGGGTCTTGCCATGAAGCTGTTTTCAAGCCTGCGTTTGTCATGATGAGCCAGAGTTCTACTTCCTCCCCCAACAGTCTTCTGACTCAATGTCTGGTCAGTTGCTCATGTGCAGCTGTCTAATTCTCAAGCATGAGTAATAATTCTTAGCCCCAAGATGAAAATGCAAGCTTCTCAAGAAATGGACTTAAACAATTCTTTTTATGATGTATTTTAAATTTCCTATGACATCATGACAGGCATCTAAGAATAGTCTGTGGTGGGTTTTTGGAAACTATGTTTCAAGTAGCCAAGGCTGGCTCAAACTTAATGCTCAGCTGAGGCAAGGATTTCTCCTTCCTCTATTTTCCATGTTTTGAGATTATAGATGTGTACCACCACACCTGACTTCGGTTTTGAAACAGGAGATGTTACTGTGCTCAGTTCTGGGTAGGGCATATGGAATCACATCAAGAAAGGAATTCTGATGTGGACACATAAACTGGATTTTTCATGCCACCCCCTATCATATCTGGAGTTCAGTTTGTATAAACTTTCAAACCACTGTTTAGCCAGATTGCCGGTGACCTTATTGTTTACCTACCTTCAAGTGTTCAATCTGCTTTTCTAATTCCTTAGCACTCACAAAAGTCTCTGCAGGTGGAAGATTCCCTTCAGTTTCTTTCAGCCATTTCTGGAAGGTTCTAATCAGTTTCCGGAATTCATCCAGCTGCTCCTGGCAAGTTGATGCATCTTTCTCTCTGTGAACAAAGATTTTTTTTTTTTAAACTCATCAGAGTAGGTTTGTAAAATAGACTTGAACTAAAAAGTAGATTCAGTCTGGGGCTCTAGGCACTAATTTCTAACAAAGCCCTTCCTCTCCATAGTAAGTTTGGCTGTATATACAATGTAGAAAAGCATCAAATTCAAGAATCATTGACCTTTGGACATTTTTAGGGAAAGAAGTCTTTAATCTTAACTCTAGGCTAAAGTGAAAGTGAGAAAACTAAAGGAAGCCTGCTATTTAGATACTATGATACAATGGAAAGAATGCTGGCTTTGGCTCTCCAACCCAGCAAACTGTTAGATTAAAGGTATTTGACTCTTTCAAGACTCAACTCAAGGGTCTGAGAGATGGGCCAATGGTTAACAGCTTACTGCTTTAGTAGAGGACCTGGATTTGATTCCCAGTATTTATATCGTGGCTCACAATCACCTGATTCTCATTTCAGAAGCCTTCCTCTGGCTTCTGGGTGTGTGTGTGTAAAAGTATGTACGTATGTATGTACATATATATGTATGTATGTGTTGCATATAAACTCATGCAGTTGTATACACACACACACACACACACAGGCACACACAGAGAACTTACAAAAAAAAAATCTGACTTGAGTGCTGAATTGAAGGCTGAAGAAAGTTAGATGATTGGTTCTTCCTGTAGCTTCAACAATGAGGAGGAAAAAAGCCCTCTAGGCCATTGTCCTCAACCAAGTCACTCAATCTACTGCTAAGTATTCATTTATTTCTGAGTCAGGGTCATTTCTAGCCTATGCTGGCTTCAAACTCAGTTGTTACATATGCAACCAAGTCTGGCTTAGAATGTTTGATGCTTCTGTCCCCATCCGAGTGCTGGGATTACAAGTGTGTGCCACCACACATGGCTCTAAGTATTGGTTTGAGTAGCAGTTTTCCTTTAGTCATCAAGGTGGCCGCCTGCTAAATCAATATTGCAATTGCTTCTAAAGCAAGATAAGAAGTCTCATTCCTAGTCTTAAATCCACGTGAGGCTTCTAGTGGAGGATAATGAGTTTGCAATAGTAAATTAGAATCTGTACGCATTTGTCATATATTCTTGTATGTGCTAATGTTATCCAAAAGATATTCATGTGTACATGCGTGTGCCTGCTTATCTATTTTGTGCACCATGTGACCTAGGAGGCCAAAGAGAGCACTGGATCTCCTGAAATTACAGGGTGGGTGCTAGCAACCAAACATAGGTCTTCTGAAAGTGCTCTTAACTGCTGAGTCATCTCTCTAGCACACATATATAACTCATAATCATACCTGGGAAGTCTCTAGATTTTGTCTTTATTTTAAATTCAGCTATAATCTTACTTATAATCCCAAATTTGTTCTGTTTGCTTCAGGTAACCTGGGCTTTTGGTCACTCAGACCTGATTCTGAGATGAATCAATTAGAAATGGAAAGCAATAAACATCAACCACGTTAGGTAACTTGCCTAAAGAGGCAGTCTTTTGGGTCAGTAGCAGAGTTCTGGACACTGCTTTTTATGGTAAGGAAGTAAAGAGTGTCTCACTCTAAGAGAGACGGGAATAGCTCTTTATCAATGACCAATGCAGATGAGCACTCACCTCTCTTGAAGTGTCTTCTGCAGTTCTGTAAAATCCTTCTTAAGGTTCTGTATCTTGTCTTGGTGCTGAGACAGGTCCAGTGCAAAGCCAGAAGAGCTCAATGCAGTAACTAGGTGCTCAAGAGTATCTAGGTTCTCCTTTTGGTCTTCCATTTCCAAAGTCAGTTCCTGTTTATTAAACATATATATACTAAATGATCTGACCCATTATCTTTTTAATCTTTCTGTGCACATGTGTGTATACGGTGTGGTAGTGACGGTGGTGTATGTGTGTGGGTTCTTGTGTGTGGAGGTTATAGGACAACCTTTACTGTAGGTCTTTGCTTTCCACCTTGTTTGAGATAGAAACTCTTTTTGTTGTTCCTTCCTGCACATGCCAGGCTAGCTGGCCCATGAACTTTAAGGATCCTCTTGTCTCTGCCTCCCATAGCGCCACAGGAGCTCTGAGGTTGCAGAAGCAAACTTGTGTTCAGCTTTACAAACAATAAAACAATAAAACTTCAATTCTATTTAATGTGTGTTGTGGTAGAGACAGCGGCACAGTTTCAACAGTCCTTCCATCTGTGACACAACAGTGTTGTCCCAGCAGCTTATTTACTTTACCGAGCATCCAGAATTTGGTCTCTAACTGTCATTCTCTACCAAAACAGGAATTCTTGGAGGAAAAAACAAAAACAAACAAACAAGAAACTGATCTCAGTATGGGAAGAAGGCACTCCTATGTTGATAGAGATATGTCAAAAGGACATAAGAACACAGCTTAAAGGGGATCCTACTGACTGAATTTGGTGAAACTTTCGCATATCACAAAGAATAATGAATCTTGCTCATAATTAAGCTGTCTCTGATATTTTTATAAAGAGATAAAATAATTAGCAACTGGTGAATCTAGGAAAGACTATGCTGTTATTTGTTGGGCTATTCCTACTTTACTACAAAGTTTAAAATTATTCAAAACAAACAAAAGCATTTAGGAACCAAAATAAAACAGTAAGATCCTACTTAGAAGACAGAAAAAAGAAACTTGAGTAGGTCTGGTGAAATGGCTGAGCCAGCATAGGGACTTTCTCCCAAGCCTGCTGAGGTAGTTCCAACGGAAAATGTCCCTCATAGCTCAGGCATTTGAACACTGGGTTGCCAGTTGGTGACATTGTTTGGGTAAGTTTAGGAGGTATGGCTTTGTTAGAGGAGATGCATCATTGAGTGTCATCTTTGAGAGCTTATGGCCTCACCAGCTTCCAGTTCTGTCTCTCTGCATCATGCTTGTGATTGAGGATGGAAGCTCTGCTACTTGTTCTAGTCGTCATGACTACTGCTCGCTGCCATCCATCCCTGGACAACAGGTGCTTATCTCTCTGTAACCTCACATAGGACAAAACAAACTCTTCCTTCTATAAGTTGTCTTTGTCATGGTATTTTATCACAGCAACAGAAAAAGTTTTAAAACCTGATAACCTGTTTGAGCCCCTGAGACCACATGGTGGAAAAAGAGGACTCACACTAGCTCTCCTCTGAGTACCCCTCCACTTACAACCTCTTTCCCATGAATGAGATGTAAAAAATAAAACAAGTAAGTTGAATAAACTTATGGCAATAATGTAAGAATGTATGTGAGGTACAGGAATGTGGGCTATCTAGACACTCTGGAATTCAAACTGGCCACCACTTACTCAAGTATGTACATAACACTACGACCCAGCAATTGTCCTCCTCGGTTTTTATTAGTGGTAGTTGACAATGCTTTTCACCTACCAGTTCTTTCTCCTCTAGATATATTAAAAGACTATTTCACAATCTTTCAAAGTTGTGGGTATTTAAACCTGGCTTTGACTAATGAAATGCAAATGGCTTTGCCATACACTCCCCATCTTACAGAAGAAACC
The DNA here is from genome assembly GCF_004785775.1 of Grammomys surdaster. Classification (NCBI taxonomy): domain Eukaryota; kingdom Metazoa; phylum Chordata; class Mammalia; order Rodentia; family Muridae; genus Grammomys; species Grammomys surdaster. The sequence continues at coordinate 3,336,527 of NW_021620689.1, read as the reverse complement.
ATCAGAGCACATGTCAGGGTGAAGTCTCTATCAGCCTGCATGTGGCTACACTGAGTAGAACGGACCTGCTCATCTCAGATTAGCCTTGTATATGAGAAGTGAAGATGAAATCCACACTGTTTTGTTTACAAGCTGGGGGTCATAGTTCTAAGATAATGCAGGTAGAGTTTCCAGCATTCCCAATACTGTGTGTGCTTGGTAAATACTACTTTTTGTCTTGCCCTTGTTTTTATTCTAAGATGACAGGTATGTCTCCTCACCTGGATCTGCTGGGAGAAATGTGCAATATCTTGATCTGGCTGGTTCCCAGAGGCCAGCAGTCGACTTTTGTTTTCCATGAACTGCTGCAGCTTGTTGGAGAGCTGCTCAAACATCTCAGCCTGGGGCAGGAGCTTCTTTAGGTTGCTCTCCTTTTCCTGCTGCTGGAGTTGGAGCTGTTGGCAGCGCTGGTTCAGCTCTGCCAGTTTGCCCTGCAGCACTGAGGCTGAGCTGCTGTCAGCTGTCTCCATGAATCGAGTGACCATCTCACGGGTGGCTTCCAAGCTGCTCTTTTGTCTAGCAATGTCTTGCTTCAGTTTCTGTCATCAAGAGCAAGTCTGTCAGTTGGGGCTTACTTATGCTAGTATAGCTGAGCCATCAATGCTAACTTTGTAATAATGTCATGCTCGAGGAGACTGGAGGACTGTAACTGAGCCTGAAGAATGGCACATCCTTTATTTCTCCATCCACTTCACCAAATTATTTTGCTCCCACCACTTTTCCTTGGGTTCAACAGTAGTTTGGAAATTAGGAAGAAAATTTTTCTGTCTTTTTTATGGTGTTGAAGATTGAACTCAGGATCTTCCTTATGTTAACAAGCATGCATTCTTTCACTGAGTTACATTTTCAGCCCCAGTAGCGGAAATGTCTACATGGATTAGTCATCACCTTCAAGTCTTATTACAAGATTCTTGGACAGGAATTATTCTCCTGTTACTTTCTCAAAGTTATATTATTATAGAAATAGCAAACACATCTCCTAGTGTAACTCTCAGGAGAAAGCTTTCTTACCATGTTGTTGGCCAAGGCTTCTTGGATAACTCCTGATGAGAGTGTTGCCACCTGCTCCCCTTCCAGGTTTTGTTCAACTTCCCTCATGAACTGCAGCAGGCTCTCCATACTTTCCTGAACACTCTGAGACTGAGCAATTGCCTTCTGCAGCAAAGCAGACCGCTCAGCCAAGCTACAAGAGAGGCTCTGGAAGCGATTGAATATGGAATCTGGAAAATTGAGGCCATGAGAAAAAATAGTAGATGCTATTTTTATAAGGTATTTTTAAGATTAAAAGGTGAGTGTGGTAGGATATGCCTGTAATCTGGTATTCAGGAGGCTGAGGCAGATGGACTTTGAGGCCAGCCTGATCTATATAGTGAGTTCAAGGCTAGCCCACATACATAGCAAGTCTCTGATTCTCCCCCAAAATAAAGAAATGAATAAAGAAATATAGAGATAGATAGGTAGGTAGATAGTAGCCTAATAGTGTATACCTTTAATCTCATTACTAGGAATTAAAAAGCAAGAGGATTCTGTAAATAGGAGGTCCCCGGGTCTATATTGTGAGCTCCAGGACAGACAGCGCTACATAATGACCCTGCTCAAATAAAAACAAAACAAAACAAAAACTCAAACAAAATACTCAGAAAGTAAAGTTTAAATTGTATATATTAATAAAAAATAATATTAAAACAAATGGAGTATTTTTGAAGAATATTAGTAAAGTAGCCAAATTCAATTAATTAGCAATTTGGCATTTAATAAGAACCAGAAGTTATGCAATATGCCAAGCCCTAAAGATAATTAAAATAAAGTCTCTGGTCTTAACAAAATTAAGGTTGCAAATCAGCATAGGCAGAGAAAAACATAACTAACTGTAATAAAGCCCCGAGTACTACATTAGTACTAAAAGCATGTCCTAGAGAAAGTCAAAATAATTCTTTGCTTGTTTCTTTCTTTTTAATGATAGCGTGTAGTCGTTTGATGAGATGGTAAGTTGTGACCATTTAAATACTTGGTCCCCAGCTGGCAGGAAGTAGAGGTGTGGCCTTGTTGGAGGAAGTGTGCTACTGAGGGTGGTTTTATTTACGGTTCCAAAACAAAGCCTCCTCCCATGCCTAGTGTACTCTTTTTCTGTGTATCTATCTTGTGGTTCAAGATATGAGCTCTCAGCTGTTCCTGCCAACATGCCTTTGCTCTGCCATCATGAACTCTATTCTTCTAGAATAGTAAGCCAAAGTTAAATATTTTCCTTTATAAGTTGCCTTGGTCATGGTGTTTTATCATAGAAAAGTAACTAAGACACAGAGTTACTGGTTAGGATTTAACAAAGGCCATAAGCTCTCAGTCCTGTCTCCTTTCTTCCCTCCCCCACCTGTTGTAAGTAAATCTGATAAGAAATATTTTTGGTATACAAAATATATTTTAAGATGCACATATATTATGGAATGACTACATCATGTTAGTAATATAGCTACCTCACATACTTAGCACTTTTCTTTTTTTTTTTTGGTTTTTTGAGACAGGGTTTCTCTGTGTAGCCCTGGCTGTCCTGGAACTCACTCTGTAGACCAGGGTGGCTTCGAACCCTTGAACTCAGAAATCTGCCTGCCTCTGCCTCCCAAGTGCTGGGATTAAAGGCGTGCGCCACCACTGCTGGGCTATTTAGCACGTAAGAACGTTTAAAAATCCATCCTCTTATCAATTTTCAAACACATAATGTACTGACTAAAGCCACTACAATGTACTGCTGATGAAATCTGGAAAGATAAACAAGATTTCATCACTCATGTAGAGTACAATGAAATAAATGTCAGGTAAGAAACAGGAGAAATGTCAAAGGCAGTAAAACTTGGGAATAGTGAGTCTCCTTAGAAAATGAAAGAAACAGGGTTCACTGACAGCAGATACTGAAAGAGTTGAAGCCATAGAGTGAAAGCCATTGAAAGTGTAGTAATAGAGTTCACTGGAAAGTAAGCTATTTCATGACACCTTATACATGCATGTTGCATGTAGCTTTTGCTACCCACCTTGTGTTCCTGGTGGGTCACATGCTTGCACCCACTTAGGAGTTATCCTGGATCCGTGGATTGAAGAAACACACACACACACACACACACACACACACACAGCATGTCAATTATTCTCAAAATGCCTTGGCTAGCAATGACTAATTAGGGCATACGTAATTTGTCCCCTACTAACCCAGCCATTGGCTAACATCATTATTGATGGATCAAAAACCAATTGGTGAACAGGACCTTCAGCATTAGTACTTGTAGATTCCTGATTAAAGATTCAGAACTGCCCCCTACACATGTCCCCTGCCCTTAGCTTAGTGTTCTGGATACCTATTCACACAGTTTGCTATGTACTACAAAACAAAGATTACAGTAGACCTAAGGGGAGGAATACTGTGCTGCTTCGTACCTGTAGTTTCTTGAATAGGCTTACGGTCCAAGGCTGGCTCTCCTTCAATGTCCATTAGGTCATGAGCTGCTTTTTGAAGCTTTTCTACAGGTACTTGGTGTTCAGCCAAGTCTTCCTGTAACTGCTGCTTGCCCAAAAGAATAGCAAAAATCAAACCAAAACAAACAAACAAAAAAACAAAGAATTTATGAATCTGATCTTGCCTAAGATGTCTCAATTAATGTATTTTTAGTAGTATTTACTTTTATTAGTTCCCACTAAGCCATGAAATATAAGACCTTGACATACAAACATGGTCTGAATCTGCCTACCTTTGTTGTTGCAAGCTGCTGTTGCAGGATCCCAGGGTCAGAGGCAACAGTGTCTGAGAGGAGCTTCTCCACACTGGCCTCACAAGTCACCATCCAGGCCTGCAGGCTGTCAGCACTGCTCTGGAATTGCTGATACTGGCCTAGCAGCATGTTCAGATGAGAGCCCAATCGTGCACACTATGCCAAAGAAATAAAGAAGTCAAAAGTAGTAGCTTCCAGAATAGAGTCCAAAGAAAGAGTCTTTCCTGGCTACAGAGAACTGACTACAACTTTACACAATGAATTAACTGTCCACAAGCAGGATGGACCATTGCTTGTACTGTACACTTCATCTCACCCTTTAAAAGCCCAGGAAGACTTAATGAGTTGGATGACACACAACCAAAGAAATATACATCATGGGCTGGAGAGATGGCTCAGCGGTTAAGAGTACTGACTGCTCTTCCAGAGGTCCTGAGTTCAAATCCCAGCAACCACATGGTGGCTCACAACCATCCGTAATGAGATTGGATGCCCTCTTCTGGTGTGTCTAAAGACAGCTACAGTGTACTCATCAATAAAATAAATAAATAAATATTAAAAAAATATATACATCATACTAAAGACAAAAGTAAGAACTTAAAAGTGGAAAAAAAATGTTCCTTTTGGGAGATTAGAGATGTTGACAGAAAGATAAAGAGTAGTGTGTAGTAAATTCTAAACTTTAGAAGGAATAAATTTTTTTTTGATTTTCAGAAAGATAAGGATTCATCCTAGAACAAATTGTCTAAGAAAAAAGATTGCAGTTGGCTTAAATTTTGCTGTGCCATGTGTCTTATAAGTCTAAGATATTGGACAGGATACAGGAAGATGAGCACCTCTATCTCCACCAATGATGTGATACATATTCCCAACATTAGCAGAATTAGGTGTTAGACCATGGACCCACAGAGTCTGAATTTTTCTATAGTTGATGAAACCCATTTTCCTTTGGTTCACATATACTGTGTCTTATGACTCATATTTTGAGCCTTAGGAATTACTCATAGTTGTTTGAGGACAGCCATAATTTTTTCCCTGAAGGTTGATGGGGGGGGGTGATCCTTTCCTTACCTTAGTGTGGAGAGTAGTGTATCTTTCTGTTGCATCCTTCAGTTTTTCATTCACTAAGTTTCTGGTGGCTGATGGCTCTTGGCCTTCCTCAAAATTGTTTTCCGTTTCTAAGACTTTCTGTCCTGAGATAGTCACAAATCTCAAGTCTCCTTTGTGGGAAATGACATCCTCTGAGAAGCTTCCTTGCCGCTTTCGCAAGGAGTTCAGAGCTTCAGGACTGCTGCCTCCCTTATGCATACTATCCAGTTCATTCTCAGATCGTTCCAGCCAGTTTTCAAATTCCCTGTGGTCTTGCAGGAACTTCTGCAGTTCATCTCTTAGAGTCTGTGTTTGCTTCAGCTCTGCCTCTGACTGGGCCAGGGAAGCTGCATATTGCTCCTTAAGCTCACCTAGCTTCTCTTGAAGCATCTGTCGTTCCTCAGGTGTAAGATTGTGACTGTGTTGGTCCAGGAAGGACTGAGCTGATTGTGTGGCCACAATGAAATTCTGCTGCTGAGACAGCAATTCTTGGTGACGTGTCTGGTGAGTAAACAAGCCCAAAGACCATCAGTAGGAAAACATAAACAATTTAGTAATATTTACAGCTGGAGGTAGAGATGCTGGAGGTAGAGTGGGCTCTACCTCTTTCAAAACACCACTCTCTTATAGGGCCGGGTATGGTGGCACGTGCTTTTAATCTCTGTGAGTTCAAGGTGAGCAAAAGCTATCTCTGTGAGATAGTGAGATCCTATCTCAAAAAAAAAAAACAAAACAAATTATAAAACCCCTACCATGTAGATAGACAATACCATACTTAAGATGAGATATGTGAATACCAAAAAGATGTTACAGGTCCCCACTGAAGTTATGTAATGAGTTAAGAGTCAGATGTGACTAAAGTCTACATTGAAGTACATAAGAATATACAAATAGAATGAGTGACAACACAAGGTGGAAAGAATATCCTCAATGGAAGAGTAGTGCGGAAGTGCTTTTCAGAGGAAGTAAACTGTAAATTAGGATCTGAAGAATAAACAAAAAAGCAAAAATTAATCAGGAGCCACTTCTTCCTTAATTTTTGACATTTAAGAGGACAGAAAAGTTTTAAGAGTAAGCAACACACCGGGCAGTGGTGGTGCACATCTTTAATCCCAGCACTTGGGAGGCAGAGGCAAGAGGATTTCTGAGTTCGAGGCCAGCCTGGTCTACAGAGTGAGTTCTAGGACAGCCAGGGCTACACAGAGAAACCCTGTCTCAAAAAAACCAAAAAAAAAAAAAAAAAAAAAAAAAAAAAAAAAAAACGAGTAAGCAACACTTCAGGAGACTGAAATGTGAAGAAAAATGAGTGATGAGGTCAAATAAGTAGGAACCAATCTTCAGAGGGAGGTAGTGAGGACAGGGAACCATAGGAAAAATATGGACTTAATATGAAGGTAAAAGAAAGTTATTCAGGGACACAACTTCTTAGAAGTACAATGACTTAATATGGGAGAGTGATGGACAGAGAGAAATCTGGAATTATTACTAGTTTGAACAATTACGTAAGAATGTACAAAAAACAGGTTGAACGGACAGGCAGGTCAAGTCAGATTGGAGATTACAGAAGAATTCTGTTTTCAGGTTGAAATATGTGTGGTTACAGGTTGCAAAGAGGCAGTTGGAGATATAGATATAGATGTCAACTGAAGATAAATAGTTACATGGAATTTGTCAATATTGGTAACTGAAGTACTACACATGGACAAGGGTATCCAAGAAAAACATATTGTTTTTTGGATGTGTGTTTGTTTATGTGACTCAGGTGTAGCCAGAGATCAGTTCTGGGCACTGTTCCTCATAAGCTGTCTATCTGATTTTTTTTAGTTACTCTTTCCTTTCTACCTGGAGGCTAAGGTGGCTGGAACCCCCATCCCTCAGGGAGTCCCCTTCCTTATCTCCCACATGCTAGGATTACTAGCCTGCACCACCAGGCCTAACATTTTATCATGGGTTCTGATGATCAAACATGGATTCTCACGCTTCTGTTGCAAATAGTTTATCAACTGAGCTATCTTTCCAGGCCCAGGAAAGCATATTATGACAGATGAGAAGAGGGCTGGGACCTACTGGAAATATAACAGTATCTCAAAGGCTGGCCAAAGGAAAAGAAGGATGATTAGGGTGAAATAAAGCTCAAGAAGCCAGAGGAGAATGTATTTCAAGAACAGTCAACGGTGTCTAAGCTGCTGATATACCAAAGACACACTAAAGCTGTGATCTGCTTTCTAGAGTGAGATAGGTTGCTTGCTACAACCATGGCAAAGAGAAGTTAACACCCTTACCTTCATTAACTCATACTGCCTGTCCAGTTTCTCTGGTACTTGGTTCACATCCACAAAACCATCAGTGGTATTCAAGGCTTGTTTTTCCAGGCAAGCTCCAGAGAACTGCTCCATTCCTGGAAGGCTAGTCTGTGGCTGTCTATCAGAGGACCCCACAGAAGTCACCCAGTCCAAGAGAGCATCAATCTTCCTCTTGTTCTCTGCCAGCTCCGTTGCTACTTTACTCTGAAATCCAGAAGAATGCCAGTGAGAACTCTTAGGCACTTCACTATGAGAGCACTGGTTCAAAGTCAAAGTGAGAGAGGAGCTCTGTGCTAAAGAAAAACCAATGCTCTAGTCTGGGTGTAAAATCTTTTCATACAAAAAAGAATTACGATCTACTAGAATCTGTGAAAATAGTTATTTGAAATAAATTCCAGATTTCTTCAATAGCTTACTGCTTAAAGAAAAATAACCAAAAACATCTCCACAAAACAAACAAAATGAGAAAATGTCAGATTTGGGAAGGCCCTGCCAACCCTGCCAGGTTTCCTAACTATGTAGAGGTGATACACTGGAAGAGGAAGAGCCACCATAGGCACAGTTCTTAGTTGGCAGCTCTTCACTGAAGAGATGACTTCTGTCATCTTTATCTCAGCCAAATAGAATAGAATTCATCTCTCAAATTCATCTCTCACTAGTTTTTCAAATATTGACTTGAACAAGTTGTGTTGTCTATTCATTTATTTTAATATTCATCTTCAGGTGGTTTACTTCCCCTTCCCATGATGCCTACTCTCTCATTAGTACAGGAGTCCTAGGCTGAAGAAAGGAAAGAGTCGATTCAACCAGCAGTTCTCTTAGTCCCACACTCCACACTCTAAGTATACAGCTGCCTGGAAACAAAGCCTGTGACCCCCAAATGACTCCATAGAGATATATTTTTTTAAGATTTATTATTATTATTTTTTGAGACAGGGTTTCTCTGTGTAGCCCTGTCTGTCCTGGAACTCACTCTGTAGACGAGGCTAGCCTCGAACTCTTGAACTCAGAAATCCGCCTGCCTCTGCCTCCCAAGTGCTGGGATTAAAGGCGTGCGCCACCACTGCCCGGCTTAAGATTTATTTATATGAGTACATTTTTATATACACCAAAAGAGAGAATTGGATTCTATTATAGATGATTGTGAGCTACCACATGGTTGCTGGGAACTGAACTCAGGACTATTGGAAGAACAACTAGTGCTCTTAATTGCTGAGCCATCTTTGCAGCCTCATAGATATTTTGCTAATACTCATAGGTCACCAATCAATATTCAGGCAAAAAAACCATATCACCTGCTTTTTCCTTCTAATACTGTATCAAAGCCAAAGTAGAAACTATAGGTAGAGCTAGCAAGTTTTAATTTTACTTTTGGTAAAATACACTTTTTACCAACCATTCCTGACCTGAACTCCTAGATATTTTCAGAAATGAAAATACTGACTCTCAGGCTTGCTCCTAAAGACCTCTTCTGTGACTCTAAAGACTGACCTGATATGGCTTTGGAAAACCAGTAGCAGGCCAGTTACCTTCTCTGTCTCCTGCTGTAAGGCTGACGTCACTGCTTCCTCCAGCTCCTTCTGAGCCACTCGTGTCCGTTCCTGGAGAACCTCATATTGCTCCTTTGCCTGATGAAGTTTTTCTCGAAGAGCTGTCAGCTCCTGGGGGCTCAGCTTGGTCTGGTTCTCTTCCAAGAAGCCTTCGATATCTTTGACAGCGGTGGCAAATGAGGTGGAATGATTCTGAATGTCACCCTGCAAATCCTTAACAAAGAAACAAAGATGACTGCCTTTATCTTTAGTCCTTTCAGTCTTCTATAAGGATGACATATATGTATATAACCACTGACATTTTGATCATAATTTACTTATGGCTTATATCAAAACCAAAAACCAAAACAAAACCAAGAATTCAGTGTTAAATAGTTCAAAATTTTTTACTTGTCTTCAAAGAGAATTATTTTCTTTCTTTTCTTTGTTTTTGTTTTTTGTTATTTTCAAAACAGGGTTTCTCTGTGTAGCTTTGTCTACCCTGAAACTAGGTCTGTAGACCAGGCTGGCCTGGAACTCACTGAGATATACCTGCCTCTGCCTCTGAACAGTTGTCACTGACCTCCAAAAGCATGATGTGGGACACACACAAGGGGATAAAGGGGCAATATGGAGAGAGATGCATTTCCAATAATGATATATAAAAAATAAATTTAAAATTAAAAAATGCTGGAATGGCAAATAGAAGAAATAAAAGGATGACATGATTCTAGCAGAGTGAAGCCTGCCAGTCTTGGATAGTAGACCAGCCAGTCTCCATACTTGTACTTGGCAAGGTTTGAGTTCTTCATGATCAATTATGATCTAAAATTATTAAATAAAAATTTCATAAGTTTTTCCACATTTCCTAAGTGTACCATTCTGAGTTAAGTGATTGAAACTCATTCCTAGTAGGCATGATGGTATACCTTTAATCCTAGCACTCAGGAGGCAGAGGTGCTCAGTCTTCATGAGTTCAAAGCTAGTTAGGTCTACATAGCAAATTCTAGGCCAGCCAAGGCTCCTGTCTAAAAGGAGAGGGGTAGGGTGGGGTGGAGGGAGACTTAGGAGTTAAGAGAACTTCTTCTTGGTGAGGACCTGGACTCAGTTCCTAGTATGCACATGGCAGCTCACAACCATGCAAAACTGCAGTTCCAGAGGACCTAACACCTCTAAGGGTACTGCAAACATGTGGTCATATATGTACACACATATAGACAACATATATAATATACCCATACACAGTAAACAATTTTTTAAAAATCACTTCATCTTGCTCTCCTTAGTCTGAGATGTGAAGAGCTCCTTTGTCTAGTGCATCCAAGCTGTACATGTTACTTGCATATTAGTCACACATAGAGTCATCTGTCGTGCTATTATGGCACTTATATGCCAAGAATCCTCATATAACAATGGTACCAAAGGGCAAAAGTAATGATGATTTTATTACAGAATATGTAATAATTGTTCTAATTTTAGTTATGGATCTATCTTTCATTGTGCCTAATTTATAAATTAAACTGTATTATCTATCTATGAGTACATAGTGTTCACTCACATCTGCTTTCGGGGACTGACTGGGGGGGCTTGGAAAATACCCACTCCTTTCTTTAGGGTTTAGCGGACAGAGAGACTATTCTCCTGGTTATCATCTTTGTTCCCTAACATGGCCTACAAATCCAGGATAAGAGCAACATCTACGTCTCTGATCTCCACTTTCACTAATCTTCCTCTTGTTCTTTGCAGTCCAGCAAAGGGGCCTCCTTTCAATTCTTGACGACGTTATGCTCAGAGTCCCTGCCTGGTATATTTTCTACCTGCTCCACCATGGTGTACTAATTCTGCTTTATACACCACTTTTCAGTTTACCTGACACTCTTTGAAGTCAACTTTCTGGCAGATGTTCTCATGTAACTTTACTTTTCTGCATGTAATGGTTATAATCTGTCTACTTGTCTATCTCTTTCACCAAACTGTGAAACTTCATGAGGGCAGTAATGTCTGTTTACCACTAATATCGCCACTGAGCACTGTAATGGAGCAAACACTTACTAGAGGAATGACAAGGCGGGTTAACTCATACTGACCTTCAAGTCACTTTGGTTCTGCTGCAGAGCAGAAAGCTCTTGCTGAGAGGCTCCATCCTGGTGCCTCACCAGTGCTCTTTCTGCCTGTCCTACCCAGTGGCAAAGGTCCTCCAGCTTCTTATGGCAGGTCTCTTGTTGTTTCTGCAGAGTCTAATTAAAATGTACAGGAGTCAAGAAATAATTACCTCTCATTTTACAAATACAAGTTAATTTCCTGAAATGTAAAAATGATAATTACATATCAAAAATGAAAACGGTGGTGAAAAATTGGAATAGAAAAAGGCACAGAAATCATATCCTGGAAGCTCCCTCATCTGGGCAGTCTGCTATGTGGGTGTGCAGTTGGAGTGACAGTCAGATAGTGGTAGAGAGGTGCTGCTAGTTCCAGATTGAGTTTGGAAGCTCCTGTGGAGGCAGCTGTTACCATCTTTGGAATGGACAACATTGAAACCACATGACAGTGGTGATGATGATAAATTTGTCTCTCTGAGAAGTTCTTCCTTTAAAACAAGAGGATTTGCTATACACATTAAGTCAGAAATGTGGAAAAGTAAAAGAATTAGAACAAAAAACCCCAAGAGTCTTGATAATTGATTAGCCAAATGAGGTTCTTAATAATTGAACTGACTTTATAAATCAAATGCCTCACAACTACAGAAGAACCATTAAATAGAACGATTACATGGCAGGCTTGAGGAGAAGGAGTTGGTTATTTTAAGGAGAAAACTGCCCAAGAATAGCAACTGCCTCAATCTTTTGGGTGTCTACACTAATGCCACTAGAAAAGTCAGGGCCAGAGGGGGTGGGGGGATATGTTTCCATGCCTGATCCTTTTCCCATCTGTCATGTCAGTTCCATGACAATAAAGCACCTGACTGAGCAACAATTGAGCATGATGTGTTCTCCTGATCATCTTCTAAAAACAGTTTCTACCAGATTGGTTTCTGATGGCATTCTGATCTCATAGTCACCTGCACTTACAAACAGGTACCCATGCTGGCCCTCACTCCCCCTTTTTATGAAAAACAGAAGGGCACTGGAAGAGAGCTCCAAAGAGCTCTTCAGCTGTACAACAGGATCTTCATGGGTTAGGATGAGTGCAGACTGAATCTGAAAAAGGCAAAGCAAACAAGTTAAAGCACACACACAGAGCAAATACAGAGAGAGGCAGAGCATTCCTGACAATGTTAATGCACACTGTGGAATTAATCCCATGTTCAGAATGTTCACATGCAATTCTATTATCTGCTGCAATTAAGCTTAAGGTGGCTCAGACCAATCTGCTTTATTAATTATCCACATAATACACTACACTATATAAAGAGTTCATTGCACAAAGTTCAGGTATGGAGAAAGACCTGAAATATTTCATCAGGATTTATTTCAATTTAGCATAGTTGAAATAATTAGACAGTAGCAAGGGACGGAAGGCATAGACTAACCTAGTTTTCTTTAAGTTTCACTCAAAAGCTGAACTATACTTTGTATAATACAGAAGCCCTTGAGACAAATTTCCAGGGGATCATGACAATGCTGTCACTTGCTGGACACCAATGTATCCAATGGCAGAGATAACAAAATCATCACTGAAGACAGCCTATGTCTATGATGTTACTAGACACTGAATTGTATTGGATTTAAATTTGCAACAGGAGACTTATGGTAAGAATTGGTATGATAGTCAAATATATATAAGAAAAGAAACATCAACTCTGCTTTTGTATATTGTGTTCCACTGTGAAAAACTGAGCACTTCAGCATGTAGAAAAGTGCAAGAAAATAATAACTTAAGTATCCCCAAAACAAGGGTAGGACATAGTAGCTCATGCCTTTAATTACAGCATGTGGGCAGAGGCTGGGGATCTCTGTGAGCTCAAGGCCAACTTGGGTTACAGAGTCAGCCTGCACTGCACAGTGAGACACTGTCTGAAAAACAAAACAGCAAAAAATAACTAGAACAGTATTATTCTGATTAGATTATTTGTTAGCTGTTTGCAGACTGTCAGGGAATCTTACTATGAGTTAATTTTAAAGCCCTTTAATAAAACTGATTTCTCAGAGCCACACTTATCAGTGTTCAGAGTATCTAGGTGCTCCTCACAGGCTCAAATGAATGCTGGGAAAGCAATAGGAAGAAAGGGCCAGCTACAATTTTACATGAAAAGTTGAGACAATGGGACATAGTAAGAATAGAGTCCCACTAAAATAAAAACACTTGCACATGCAATCACACACAAACATATATTCTCTCATACATATAAAGCAAGAAAAAGAGCTCAGACCAGACCACATTGGCCTGTGTGACATGAAATTTTAAAGTTGGTAAAGCCATGTTCCTGGAATCATGAAAGTTGGAGGCAGGCCAGGAAACCCCTAGAAGATAACCCCAAAGACAAACTGAGCTCAGTTGCTGGGTCAGTCTGACCTTGACCTGAACTTCTTGCTGGACTTGCTGAAGATGGCCCTGCACCACATCCTTCTGAGCTGCAGTGTGTTCCACAAGGCCTTGGAAGGACCTCTGCAATTCACTCAGAAACTGGAGCATCTGCTGACTCTGCTGAAGAGACAGATCCTGTGGGTGCTCAGATATAAAGAGCTGAATATCCAAAGCAAGCACATCCAGCTGAGACTGCCTTTCAGCCATAGATTGTTTCATATCCTAAGGCAAATGGGGAGAGAAAAAACAAACACTTTTTGTTTCTCTAGTCATAGAAAAGCTACTGGTTTTGAGAGTTAAAGGTTAATATTCTTCTATATTTTATAATTGGTTACAAAAAGGAGCACTACCAAGTCTCACTTTTTTTGTTCTTTGCAAATTCTCAGAACAAGGCATTAATTCCCAGTGTGCTTCCATTACTGGACCTGGCTTCACAAGCTTTCAAGTTTTCTATCCCAATTCAATTTTTTTTTTTTTTTTGGTTTTTCGAGACAAGGTTTCTCTGTGTAGCCCTGGCTGTCCTGGAACTCACTCTGTAGACCAGGCTGGCCTTGAACTCTCGAACTCAGAAATCCGCCTGCCTCTGCCTCCCAAGTGCTGGGATTAAAGGCATGCGCCACCACCCCCTGGCTCCTAATTCAAATTTTAAGGCTTAATTTTTTTCATACTTTTTAATTTTGGTAGCTCTGGGACCTGAGTCCTTGTGTACATGGGGCAGCCATTTTTCCACTGAGCTGCAGCCCTAGCTCCTTTTGTATTGTTTAAAGAGTTTTACTATGCTGTTCAGATTGGCCCTGACCTCATTTTATAGCCTAGAAAGGCCTTGAATTTGTAATTCTTTCAGCTCAACCTCCCAAGTAGCTGAAATTAGAGGCCCATACCACCAACCCTGGAAATTAAAAAAAAAAAAGTTTTGGAAAAATCCAACATTAATTTCTGATCCAAGACTCAAGAGATGGCTCTGCAGTTAAGAGCACAGGATGCTTTCCAGAGGACCCAAGGTCAATGCCAGCACCTGCAGGGTAGAAACTCTAGTTTTAAGAGATCCAGTGCCCTCTTCTGGCCTTAGTGAGCACAACAAACACATGGTGACAGACATACATTCAGGCAAAACAACCTGCAGGTAGGCTTAAACATCTGTTTTATTGTCTAGTAAGTAATCTGTAGGGCAATACTGAGACAACAGGAAACTTACTTATTTGATTCACTAAGAAACAACTTTTTATTTTTAGGTGGCTGGAAAGATGGATCAGTGGTTCAGAGAACTTACTATTTTTCCAGAGGATACTGAGCAGCTCAAGATCATCTGTAACTCTAGTTCCTGGGGATCTGACTCCTTATTTTGGTCTCAGTGGGGACATGCATGTATGTGGCACACATACATACACTCAGGTCCCCATAAATATGCATAAAACTTCAAACAAAATCTTTGTAAAAAGATTCTTTTACCTTTTTGTTATCGTTGTTGATTTTCAAGACAAGATTTCTCTGGCTATCCTGAAACTTACTTTGTAGATCAGGCTGACCTCAGACTCACAGAGTTCCACCTGCCTCTGCCTCCCGAGTGCTGGGATTAAGGGCATGAGTTATCACCACTTGGTGATTTATTTACTTCTAACCTACAGAAAACTTTGCCTACTTACACTTTAGGTCAACAATGAAAAGCTCCCCACAAACTGTGCAAGATCGGATACCAGGCAAAAGAGAAACAAGACACAGACTTGTTTCAGACAAGACTAGCTGCTCAGTATAAAATAGATATAAAATTGGTAATATAAAGCCTTACTTTGGGCTCTCAGAGAATAACTTCAAAGGAGGAATAGTCAAAGGCCCCAGATTCCTAGGAGTATAATAACCTTAAGAATTAAACATAACTCATCCAATTTCTAAAAAGGAGATTTGGACTTTCTAAGAAAGGTTAAGTATAAAGACAGATTTGGCAACAAGGATTCTAAGTCAAAGGGTGTGGTGGGAATGGGTAGGGAGCTTACCTCATATTGATGGAGAGTGTGACTCAGGCTGTCAGCATCAGTTCCAGTGCCATATCCCTTGCTGTTCAGAGTAAGACTGGTTCTACCAACCCAGGCTCTCAGATCTTCAAGTTTGCCTTCCAGTTCCTTGTGTTGATTTAACATTGTGGTCTAGGAAATAAACAGCAAGTCAGACTATACCTCTCAAGATCTACCTGGCTTTGTGAGAGCATTTAGGAATAAAAATGAGCAAGGTACTAGGGCTGGAGAGATACCTGGGTGCTTAAGAGCATTTGCTAATCCTACAAAGTACCTGAATTCAGTTCCTAGCACCCACACCAAGCAGCTCACAAATATACTGTAACTCAAGTACCAGGGGATCCAGAACCTTCCTTCTATCCTCTGCTGACACCTGCACATAGCCTTCAATATGCATAATTAAGAATAAATTTTAAAAAAGAAGAAAATGCTCACGAAAAAAAAAAAACACCCCCAAACCAAGACACTACCTTTTTTACTTCCACAGCATTCTGGAGGTGGAGGAATCTGGAACTCCAGGAGTCACTAACGGAGCCGAGAGACTTCTGAAGAGTCTTAGCATCTTTCTCTAATGCCTTCAACAGCTGAGCAGGAACTTCTTGTGGCTGACTGATAACAATCTGATCCACACACTCCAATTCCTGAGTCACCACGGTGGACAGATCTTTTAATTCCTTGTCTAATACCTGAGGGGACAGAGTAAAGTTACCCCCAAAGTCAGGGTCAGCAGTATCATGGCTGGGGATCAGTAGAAGAGCACATGCCTACCTTTTTTGCGGCCTAAACTCAATGCCCAGTACAGAGTAGCAATTTTACCTTCTGGGAATCAGCTGTGTACACGTGCTAGCTCACCCCACGTACACATAGGACTTAAAAGATGTTTTTTATGTAGGCTCCTTAGTTTAATTACTAATCAACAACATTCCTCAGTACTGAACAACACGGATTGTTTTGTCTGAGGCCACCAAACAGAAATAGGAGAGTAGTTAGGACTTGGATTCAGGTTTTGACTCAGTGTAATACTCAGTCCACTACACCTTGACTCATCTCTAAGACCGTCAATTTTCCTTTTCCCAGGCAGCTGACATGTAGAATTAATGTGCTTCAAGGGAAAATAACCAAAAAGATGACTCTTTCCATCCAAATTCTAAGGGGGAAGAACCAAAGAATATAAAAAATACCTGAAACAGTCTTCCCACTCACTCTTACTTTTCAATAGAGAAGCCAGCAGTGGGTGGTGGAAGAGTGTAACAGTGTTCTTATGGGGTGGGGGTGGGGGTAGGGGTGGGGGCATAGCCTCACTTCCCTGTTAGTCATCTATTTATACTGCATACTGGACATTGAGAAACAAGGCAAACTTCTGCAAGCTCGATTGTATTCATCTTCATCTTCAATCTCAATGAGTGACTTGGTTTCCCTTTCAAGGCTGCCTTTTGATCCATTCTAATGTTCTTCTTAAGAGCAGGCTACTGCCGGGCGGTGGTGGCGCACGCCTTTAATCCCAGCACTTGGGAGGCAGAGGCAGGCGGATTTCTGAGTTCGAGGCGAGCCTGGTCTACAGATTGAGTTTCAGGACGGCCAGGACTATACAGAGAAACCCTGTCTTGAAAAAACAAAACAAAACAAAACAAGACAAAAAAGAGCTGGCTACTATCTTTACCAATTTCTCCTCCCTTATCTTCTCCAAAATCCTCTGAAAACATTTCTTAGTCATGCTGTGTCCTACCTCTTTACTTGCCTGCAACACAAACACTTCAGGAAAGAATGACATTCAGTAATCACCTGTCATCTCATTTAAATCTCACACTCGATGGAAACCGTTTTTTACCAAGATCATCTATGAATTAGTCTTCACTGGACTCAGTACCTCTGCTCTCTGATCTTCCTAGAGGTCTTTCCCTTCAGTTCCTATAAGGCCAGTATTTCTTGGTGTTCTTTGAACAACTGAAATAGGACTGGGGATATGCCTCAGTAGGTAAGAGCACTTGCTTGAGGAAGCATGGAGAACTGAGTTCAAACCCACATAAAAAGCTGGACATGGTCATGAACACATGCAACCCTAGTGTTGCAGAGAGAGATGAAGAACAAGAAGATGGCTAGGGTTTGTTGCTTGACATCCTAGTTCTGGGTTCAGTGAAAGACCTTTCTGAAGGGTGTAAGATGAAGGGTGATAGAGTAGGACAATGAAATAAATTCTGTGGCCTACTTGTGAGTACACTCTGGTGTATATAACCACACATGTGCATCTACACATATACAAAAGAAAAAGGAAAAAAAACACTAAAACCAACCAACTCACCATGAACTAAGTACAGATGGTTTTATTTCTGAAATTGTGAATCTGTTTTTTGGTTTAACACACACACATGCGCGCGCGCACACACACACACACACACACACACACACACACACACACACACAGCATGTACACTCTACAGACAACCTGGAGTGTCATCTTCAGGAGTTCCATCTCCCTCCTTTGAATCAAGATCTTTCATTGGTCTGGAGCCCACCGTTTAGGATAGAGTAACTGCCTAGTGAGCTGCTATAGGAATCCTCTTATTTCTGCCTCCCCAGTACTGGGATAATAGCCAGTGTGCCTGGCTTTTGTTTTGGTAAGACACATTGTCACTGTGTAGGCCTGGCTGGCCTGGAACTAACTAGGTAGACTAGGCTGGCCTCAACCTTGTGATGATCCTTCTGCCTCTTTCTTTTAGTACAAGGATTATAGGCAAATATATCCCCATACCCAGCTACAAATTTAAGTAAAACACTGCTGGTTTTCCCAGCAGGGAAACAAATGGCTCAGCAGTCAAGAGCACCTACAGTTCCTTGCACCAATGCTGGGCAACTTACCTGTTAACTCTAGTTATGGCCTCCATAGGTACCTGTAATCACATGCATATACTCACAAATAAAGATACACACACATACATAATAGCAAAATGTATTTACCTCATACTGATGGAAAGAATGTCCTTAGATTTCTGTTTTAAAGCGTTTCAGTTATACTTTTCCAATGTTATTATTAATGTTGCAGTCTTTTAAATGGTGTTAAAATTGCATCCATTCATTTATTTATTTTATTGAGTTTGCATGTGCTACAGTGCAAACACAGTGTGGAGGTCAGAGAACAACATGCAAGAATTCCTTCTCATCTGCTATGCAGGTCCTGGAGATTGTTGAACTCAGGTCTATAGGCTGGACAGCAACTGCCTTTTGCCATTAAGATATTTCACTGACACAAATGGTGGTGATTTCTGAATTGCCTAAAAAGTTGCCTACAAACCCTACATGCAGTGATGGGTCTGATAAATATAGGCGTCACTGAGGGGATAGGGTTGAGCCCTACACTTGGGAAATCATTCCCATGCTCACCATTAGGTCTTCGATTTCCATGGGTGTGTGGGTCAAATGAAGCTCATGGGTTAATCACCTTCATCTAATCCTATGCCTTCATGAAAGAACCCATGCCTTCAACTGTGTCTTCCTATAGAGTCTAAGTGGATGCTTTCTTCAGAAGACAACCTTTAGTCTTCTAGAAGGGGAAAGACATATGCAACTTCTATGCTACTGAAACAAGTTGGCAACCTGTAGGCTTATTTGCTTCTTACACTTTAAACAACTCACAACCTTGTTTGTATATGTATCTGCTCTCTGGTGTTACTAGAAAGGGTCTTTAGGGACTTATGCAATGTGATTTTACCTACTGAAGTTTGGGAGCTAGTATTCTTAGGTTAGCTAAAAGTAGACCTTTTTTAAAAAAAATTATACCTTATTATTAATTTGTGTGAGTGTGTTTGTGTGTGTGTGTGCATGTGTGTGTGCGTAATGAGGCCTTCCAGTGCTGGGAATCAAGGGATATATCACCATGCCCAACTTACTTCAAATTTCTTAACCAATCACACTGCTTTTGAACTTAACTTCATTAAATCAAAGATCATATAGGTAGTACATGTCTATCCAAAGTATACTCAAATATGATTCTTAAAAATCTTACTTGTTCTAACCCAGCATATCCTGCAAATACCTAACAAGGAGTCTAAGATTTTCTTTCAATGGGAAAGAGTGAAAGGCAGGTTCTTGTAAACCTTGAAGTCTTCAGGGTAGCTAGCTAGTGGCCACCATCTGGAAGCCAGTGGGAATGGAGGAATGTTTGGGTACGTACCTTGGCCTGACCCAGTAGATCTTGAAGCTCTGCCACATTAAGCTCCAAAGGTTGAATCTGTTTGGTTCTCATTTCAATGTCCCGTAACAGTGACAGATAGGAGACCAATTTCTCATCATGTTCTAAACAAAGTCTCCGGGTAAATACATTCTGTCGAACCAAAGTAAAACTCATGAAGTTCTGTTGTTTTCCTTAAAGTCAGCTTTTTAAAAAGAAGCAATTTTTACTACACATAGACAGGATGAAATATGTTATTCTGCCAGAGTCATTACTAAGCAATAGACAAAAATCACAATAAAGTGACTTCCTCAGAAAGCAGAAGCTCATAATTATAAATAAATAAGCATCATTTAAAAACACTTCTAAAAGCCATTCTGATTTCAAGTAACATCACTCTAATATTTCAAATTAGCTTCAGTGTTTTTAACTTTAGAACTCTCAGGCTGGAGATAGATATTGGCAGTATATGAGTTGCATAGGAAGCCCTGAGTTCAATGCTAGAGTCACAAAAATAAAAACAGTGAACAAAAACTCTCACAATTTTTAGAGAGACATTCACGGGCAAAGCCTAATTTTCTAACAACTATATTATGGATGATAAGTGAATTAATAACAAGAGAATAGCTAACACACAAAATAAATATCTATGTACATATATGTGCGACTTTTGTATCCAATTAAGACTTATAACGGTAAGCTAGGGTTGAGGATAAACAGCTAGGTAGTAATAGAGCACTTGCCTAGGAAGAGTTTAAAAAAAAGAATTATCATAGCATTAAAGCTATTTATATCTTTTTGTTTGTTTGTTTTTGTTTTTTTTTTAGAACAGAATTTCTCTCTGTATCCCTGGGTGTCCTAGAATTCACCCTATAGATCAGGCTGGCCTCAAACTCAGAGATCCGCCTGCCTCTGCCTCCTGAGTGCTAATACTACTTATAGTTTGGGAACTAGTATTCTCTGGTAAACTAAAAGGAGACTTTATTTTTTTTTCTTTTAAAAAAGGCTTTATTTCTTATTATTAATTTGTGTGTGTGTGTGTATGTGTGTGTGTGTGTATGCACACACGTGTGTAAAAAACAAACTAAAAAGCTAGAAATGATGGTGTGTCTTTAATCCCAGAATGAGAGGCAAGAGGATTGCCACAAGTTGGAGGCCTCCCTCAGGATACATAATGAGCACCAGGCCAGCTAGAGTCACATACCTGAACCCTGTTTCAAAACCAAATCAAAACTAACCAAACAAAAATACTCCCAAACTCTAATAAAACAGAATCCAACACATTGGGATACTTGCCTGAGTTGCTCTGCAAGGCGCTGGGTTTACACCTTCACTCCCCTTCCCATTAGGTATAGGCACGAAGGGGGCTCGTTCGTCCCCAAGGCACTCTTTGTGTTTTTCCTTAGGTATCTTCTCATCCACCTTCACTGCAGGACATGGCAGGGACGGTGGGATTTCCTCTCTGATTTTGGAA
Source organism: Grammomys surdaster (assembly GCF_004785775.1). Classification (NCBI taxonomy): domain Eukaryota; kingdom Metazoa; phylum Chordata; class Mammalia; order Rodentia; family Muridae; genus Grammomys; species Grammomys surdaster. The sequence goes on along the minus strand of NW_021620689.1, from coordinate 3,315,640 downwards.
ACAGTGGGAATGACAGCATCATGCTGCTTTATATTCTCACTCTGCACTGTCCTTTTGGGCAGTTTCTCCGGAGGAAAACATGCCAAGATCCTGGGCCCTCTTTGACCCACTCTATCTTCAGAGGACCCTTCTTCTGTGTCTCCAACTAGGGGATTTACTACTTCTAGATATTTTGTTTCCTGGGTTGTTGTTATTTTAGATTTCTGATGTCCACAAAACCTGTAATCCACTTTGCTATCCCCATGAAGACCCTTTATATCTGAGGAATCCAGATAACTGACACCTTCCGTATCTGGAGCAGAAAATGTGGTTTCTTTCAATTTATTAGCTCTTGTTGAGTCAATAGGTATTTCTTGATGTAATTTTTCTTTATAATTCTTGGATGGGAAAATCTTATCTTTGGTCTCTACAGTCTTAGATGTAGTACACAGGTCTTGGTCATAGGTAGTCTCCTGTCTTGAGGTAATTTGGGCAGCCATGCCTCCTTTGGAAATGTGGGGTACATCTGAAATTTGGGATTCTCCATCTGATTCCTGGGAGTTCAGTCTTTCAAGTCTTGGGATCTCAGAAGAGAATGGCTCTTTGCGGACAGTACTAGCAGTTTCTTGAGATAATTTTTCTCCTGGTTTTAAAATCGAACAGAGGTTTACAGTTTGCATTTCCCCTTCACTGAAGAATGTTAAAGCATCTTGATTTTTTAGGGAAGCAACTTTGGATGACATCTGGGGAGGGAAGCCTTCGATTTTACAAACAAGAGAAAAGTCCTTTTCTCTACCAGCTTCTTTTCCCTTGTCATTTCCAATCATTTTCATAGATTGGCTCTTTACAGAGGAGTCATGTTCATCATCAGTTGTAACTTCCTGGTCCAACTCTTCCCCAGAAAGAACTGCTGCTACTCTGCTCATTTGGACACTTTGCTCTCCACCCATCTCTCTCCTCACTCTCCTTCCAGCCTTCACATTCACTGACTGCTCACTCCACAGTTTGCCTGCTGTTTCATAGTGAGATTCTTGTCCTTTTGAAATCATTCTCCCTCGACCTTCTCTTGCTTCTTCAGCATCCAGGCCTGAGGTTGATGGCTTTCCGTGAGAAGTCGTTTTTATTTGTGTTACCACTTTCTCCTGCTCTACATCTGCACATTCTCTCACATGACTTCTTGCTTCCTCTCTGAGTTCCAAATCAGAAGACTCTGGGCAGGGATGTGTCACCAAAACTTGGTATGAAGATTCACCCTCAAGACCAAAAGGACTTATGACGCTGGCAGATACTTTATTGCCTGTAGAAGCTTTCTCCTCATCTTGACGCTGGCCTCCCATCTCTACTGAAATCTTCTTGCCATTTTCTGCCTTTTCCCCATTAGAAATCCTTATGTCAGCCTTTTCTTGAGCACACTGACGACTGCCAACTTGTAACACTCCCTCATGTTTCTCTTTATCATAACTCTCCCTGGTAGTCTTACTAAACTCAAATAGTAACTCCTTCCCTAGAAATTCACCCTTCAATTCACATACTCCAGTCCCACCTTGCTTTCCTAAGGTATCTACTTGGATCATAGTTGCCAATTCAGGGCTAATCAATCTTTTCTCAACAGCATCATTTAAAGACACTCTTTGATCATTATATATATCAATAATTCCTCCAGTTAACATCTGATGGGATGCAATAATCCTGGCCATGTTTTCATCTAACAGTTTCTTTTCCAAAGCTGATGCCAATGTCACTCTTTTTCCTGTGGCCATATCTATGATTCCACCAGTGTTCGCCTGAGCTTCCAAAACCTTCAATGTAGATGCAAAGTCTACTTTTCCATGCTGGATTGCTTCAGACAGTGTTAGCACTTTGTTGCTTGTCTCATCTTTAATATCAGAGAATGGAATTACTTCGAGATATCTCCATCCAGATTCAATGTCAATCCTACATTTCTTTACCAATTCTGAGAAGGGAATAATTGTGCAGTTCTCAGGATCTATAACCCCAAGCATCATTCCTGAAGGCAATTCTGTTTTGTTACCTAAGGATCCTCCTTTGCTAGCTTTTGCCAAGGTCAATTTCTGGCCACAAATGAAGTCCCCTAAGTTTCCACTAAAGTCCTGAATCTCTTGGATTTCTCTTTTCAAGTCTGGAGAAACAAGATCTAATTTTATGGCTTCTGAGAAGGAAAGAGCTTCCTTTGTTTGAGGATGAAAAAATTGATGGTGGTTAAAGTTCTCAACTTTTCTGAGCTGCCTGGCTACATCTTCACCAATCAGCCCATGTTTAAAGGCATTATCAACAGAAAGTCTCAAGCCAGATATATGATGAATGATACCACCATCAAGTACTTGCTTAGTCAACAGATAAACAGCTTCTTCTCTCTCTAGAAGACCTCTATCAATGGACTGCAAAACTGTTAATGGTGCTTTACTTTCAGGGTCCATAAGTCCTGTTGTTTCCATTTGTAGCCCGATTAATCTCTCTTTAACTGCTTTTTCAGCACCTCTGCCTTTGATAGCTTTTTCCAGATTGATAAGTTCCATCTGGTCAGCAGTGTCTACCAAACCAAGATTTGAGGCCAAAGTTACTGAAAGCTTTTTGCCTCTTTTCAGGTCAACAATTCCACCAGTTATCACCTGTCCCTCTAAAATCCTTGTGGCTGTTTCTTTGTCAATCAGTCCAGCTGCTACAGCCTCCTTTACAGAGCACAGTGAGTGGGTCCTGGGGTCTAAGATACCACTTATAGCTTTGTCTGACATAAGGACATTGCACAGTAATTTCTCATCCATTAGACCTTCATCAATGACTTCTTCAGTTGTCAAAGACTCACAGGTCTGGGAGTCAAAGAAGCCCCGAAACATGTTCAATTTCCCCATAAGTTTCACAGCAGTGTGGCTAGACACAAGGCCTTGCGCTATTGCTTCATTTAGTAAGAGTTTCTGACCTGTTTCTTCATAAAAGATACCACCATCTTGTAGCTGTGCAGATAGTGTACTTAAGGTAGCGTCTTCAAAAGGAGAGCTATGCAACAAGGAAGGCTCCCTACCACTACCTTCTGTATCAGCCTCTTCTAATACCACCATCTGACCATCTGCAACACTCTGTCCTTCTTGGCTTTGTTTGTGGTGATCCTTAACCAAAAGTGCTTCATTTAACTCTTTCTCCAAAGAATTAACATTCATATCATGTTCTGACTTAAATTCTGATTTCAAACTTACAGAAGTATCTACCTGAAATTGTGATGTTTTATTTTGAGACTTTATGAGTGGTATTTCAGTTTCACTTGGAATATGGCCAGCTTTGAAAGTCTTCACTTGTTCTTTGTGACATGCAAACGAAGACTTTGTGGGAGCTTGGCGTTTTGACTTCTCAGTAGAATGGTCTTTGTCAAACACCAAGGCCATCCCTTCAGACTCCTCAGGGGATTCTACAAGGAGGGGGTCTCCGCTGATACTTTCCTCACTAAACATTTCTGTTTGCTCTTCCTTTCTACTTCCTAACAATGGTCTTTGTAGCTCTAACTTGACTTTATTGATGACTTTCAAACTGTCAACATTTTCAGTAATGGCTTCTTGTTCTCCCACAAACAGCTCCCTTTCAGGGCCCTTTGCAGAAGAGCGGTCTATTCCTACCACAGACCTTTCATCTTTTGCTTCAGTACAGTTTTCATGACAGGGATGGTCTTTGTTCTGAGAGGGAAACTGGGATTCACAGGGCTTCCTAAGATGCTTAGCACTGGAAATTTGGGAAATGGTCCCAGTATTCAATTCTTGTAATTCCTCAGAAGTGTCAAGTCTTTGATGCTGAATTTCAAATACTTCCGGAAGAATTATTTGACAGTCATCTCTGGATGTTAGCATCTCCACTAGCTCTTGATCCAGCAAGAGCAGCCTCTGTCCAGTGTGTGCATTAAAGAGGCTGTGAGTCATCAGCTGATACAGCAGCTTCTCTCCATGGCTGCATCTCTCCTCTCTCTGGCATGACACAGGTGCTTTACCAGCAGCAACACCTACCTTGCTTTGTTCTGCAGAGTCTGCTAGTTGTATGTGGGGCATCATGTCAGGGATACAAACTGACTTTAAGTTATTGGCAAGATCTTTATCTAGGATACCACTCTCTGTTGCCTTTTCCCAGGACCAAATCTCTGTGAGTGTTGGTAGAAAAAGAGCCTCAATTTGCTGTCGGTTATGGAGGATTTTATGTGCTAATTCAGTAGACACAATACCTTGTTCTAGAGCATCTGTAATTGGGAGGATCTCTCCAGATTCAGGCAATAGTAACCCCATAAATGACCAGAAGGATTCCAGAATTATAAGAGCAATCTTAGCAGCTACTAGATTATTGGTCACTGCTTCATCAATAGTCATCCTATCCCCTGTGACAGTGTCAATGATGCCTCCTGTCTGAAGCTGCCTTATGAGAATAGTGCAGGCCAGATCTTGGTCAATCAAATTATGTCTCACAGCCTCTTCCACGGTAAGTCTGTGTCCTGTTCTTGGATCTACTATGCCACCAGCAAATAGCTGAGCTTCCAACAGCCGGACAGTGACCTGCTTATCTATCAGCCCTTCCTGAACAGCACGGAAAATGCTAACTTTCCGACCTGATTTCAAGCTCACCATTCCCCCTGCCAACTGCTTGACAGGCAACAATTTCAACCCTGATTCTTGATGGATGATACATCTCTGCATCAGTTCCAGCAAACCAACTTTTTCAGCTGTATTGGGGTCTATTAAATTCTTGGATGATCTCAGGTGAGATTGCAATTCTGAATGAAGCCATGATGCAATGAAGCCTTGATGAAAAGCTTCCTCCAGATTAATACAGTTCTCACTAGGGGAAAGACTGAAACCTCCAGTTGCCAGGTGAACTTCTAAGACTTTCAGTCCAAATCTCTCACTGATTATTTTCTTTTCAATTGCTTCCACCACAGAAAGGGAGCCTTGGGTCCCTGTAAGCCTGCTTATTAAAGACAGAGAATCCCTTAGTCCCAGGAGCTGCTGATATACTGGAAGGTTAATGAGATTTCTGGTGAGACCCTCTTCCAAAGAGAGCTTTTCACTGTTCTCAGGAGCAATGAGGCCAGACATGATAACCTGGGATTCCAGGAGCACGAGGCCTGTGTCTTGGTCAATGAGGCCCTTTTGCATGGCTCTGAAGATGGGGAATATCTCCACTGTGCCTAGGTCAATCACCCCAGCAACTGCTCGGCAACCCTAAAAGAAAGAATTAAAATGAAAATTGAATCAGAATCAACGGTAAAAAGCATAACTGTTGAAAGAGAATCACAGTAGATGAAATTCTGATCACAAGAAAAACCTACCCCAAGTAAGCCCCAACCTGTACGAAATATCAAAATGCAAGCCAGGCCATTCATGCTAGGAAGTCATTTTTCTAAAGTGCCAAATATTTAATAGAGCCAGAAGCTCACAGATTGCTCAAAGGATGATAGACAGCATGGAGCATGTGGGAGTAACAAGCTTTATTTACAAAGTAGCACGCAGTGGAAAGAAAGGAGACTAGCTTTACAAACCCATCTTATTTATTTTTTACTATTTATTTAGTGTATAGGGTGTGTGCGTGTGGATGCATGCGTGTAGGCATTCAAGAGCCACAGCACTCGTGTAAGTCAGAGGACAACTAGTGGGAATGGGTTCTGTCCTTCCAGCATGTGGACCTGATAGGCATTTTTACTTGCTGAGCCACACTGCTTGCCTTAGGTGGCTATTTTTAAATACTTTATTTTTTACTTTTTAAAATTGTGTGTATGGGTTACATATGAGTGCAGGTGTCCTAGGAGCCCAAAGGTATATTAGTCAAGCAGTGTGTGCTTGAGAGTTAACTCTCTAGGAGACCAGTGCTAGGAAGACCTGAAAGGGGCAAGCCAAGGAAGAAACAGATTGTAAACCACTAGATTCACTGCTTCCGGTCTGGACTAAAACAGGTAATATAACAACTATGATGAACACTACCACTCAGATGTATGAAGAATGATATATAATCTTCATAGTCATCCTTTAAAAGAGTAATCTTAGTTTTCATGTAAGAACATGAGAAACATGCTAAGTAACTTGCCCAAGGTAACAAAACAAGTGAGTTCCAGAAACCAACCTGGTCTCAAATCTTTTGCTATTATATTGTCTCTCTGGATAGTTCTTAGAAGTATGAAACAGTAAAGTCACACCTTAAACAGTAGTTAGTCCCTAAATTCAGGGAATAAGGTAAACCATATACATTGATAAAATTGCCTTTGTAAATTCTAGATCACCTGCTGAAGAATTCTCAATTTAAAGCCTTTTATTTCAGATTCCAAACCATTTAAAGACTTTAGCCACTTGACTGCATGGCCACTTGCATTGGGCTCTGTTTACAGCTCTTTTTCCTTTTGTTTGTTTGTTTTCTGAGTCAGGGGCTCACTATGAAACTCTGACTGTCCTGCTGGTATAAACTATGTGGAACAGGCTGGCCTCAAATTTCCCAGCAGCAGACTCCTGCCTCTGCCTCCACAGTGATGGGATTAAGGGCATACACCATCATGCCCTTCATTCATTGTCTCTCTTAGAGCAGTATTATTTTTGGATTTTTAAAAACTCACAACGTATTCCTACATAATCTAGACTTAATTGTCAACCACTTCCCTGTCTACTAACAAGTGCACTTTGTGTCTATGCTCAGTGAGAGGTAAACTATATCAAAAGCATAGTTTTTCTCTATGTGTATAGGAACAGTATCTGCAATACAATGAACAGTGAATGAATGAATAAATAGATAACATGTAAGAAAACCTTTAACACTATTAGGCCATGGCTTCCACTTTGAAGACTGAACAAGGATTTGAAGCATGAGGACTGCACATAAAAATGAAGATTGGATAGCAAAGAGAGACTTGTCTCATTTCTCCAGTTCATTGTACCTGCTCAATTAATGGCATAATTCCCCATGCTATGAAGTATATTATTTACTATTCTCCTCAATCTTTAATTTTTGTATTGCAGGGTTTTAATTTATATAAATGAAACACAAATAACATACAGATCTACTATGTGTCTATTTATAGAGATTGAAAAAAAATGCTCATTGGTGTATGATTCCTGATATATATATGTTTACATATACACATATGTAAATCCTTTTTGAAAATCCATAAGCCAAGTGTTTGCACACACCTTTAATCCAAGCACTTGGGATGCAGAGCCAGGAAGATCTCTAAATTCAAGGCCAGCCTGGTTTATTGAGCAAGTTCCAGGACTTACCTCAAAAAACCAAAAAGGGGTTGGGGGGAAGAAAAGAAAAACAATCCATATAAAGCCTGTTGAGAAAGAGATGTTATAATAGAAGGGAAGACTATTGAAAATTTCCAATTTCTTCTGTAAGAGTTATAATCTCTAAAATGCTAATATTGAAAACAAAACAAAGCAAAACACAAAAATAAAACAAACAAAAGGAAAACCCTGGAAATGAGCCAAAGAGAAAAGCCCTCATAATTCTTTTCAACACCCTCATAACTGGAAGCTAGGCAGGCAGCACTGTGCTGGGAAGTAATCCAGAGAAATCCAGTTTAGCAAACATGGACATTCTGACCTAGATGAGCAGTAAGAGACAGGGTGAAAAGGAAAGAAAACAAAAGGCATCTACTTACCCACAGTGCTGAGCACGCCTCGGGCAGAGAGGAAACAGAGCCTTATGGAGCAGCTCAGCCGTATCACATACACAGTGTAAGCTTGGGGTTAGCGTCCAGCATGCGACTGTTTGTTTTTTGCAAAAAAGAACCCCAAACAGGTCGTCCTCTTTTCCCTTTGTGCATTTGTGCTTAAACTCCAAAGGGTTAGTGAGACTTGTAAGCAAGGATGTCAGTTAATCAGAACAGTACTTTACATGAAACACACACAGTACAGGGCACATCATGCTCAATGTGGTGGTGCTCAGCAGCTCGTCCTTTTCCTTCCTTCTTCCCCTCCCACCCCTCTTCAACTTTTCAAAATGAGAACTGGATGTTCTCAGCAAGCAATTGTTAAAACTTTTCACATACTCCCTTATATGGTGAAGCAATAGCCATCAGAGTGGGCTGTTTTACACAGAAAATCCACACCAGCACACGCTTCCTGGAAATGTACTATCAAAGCAGGGCTGGTTCTATCCTGTAGCCTATGAATTTATAAATTTATATCCTTGTTTCAGAATCAAGTATACTTTGTTTGAACAATCATTTTTTTGAATCATGTAGACCAAATATGATCTACCACGTTAGCCTTCCCCACATAAACTGGCCATTGCTTCACAACATAGGAAATAAGCAGGCAAACACACTGTATATCCCAGAGACACATGTATATAATTTGGTTAAATGTACACACACACACAAGTATCAAGAGAGAACTTAAGACGATCAACAGCAACTATAATGACTTCCATGTGGTACAAAAATGAAGGTGAGGTGAGAACTGGTAACGTGCTATGTGATAGGATGACCATGGATGGTGAGGGGAACCAGCGTCTCAGTCAGTGAGGTTCACTCTCCCTGGTCACTCTACAGAAGGAAGAGGGTTATAAGCATGTTCTTGCCAATATCCACAACTCTTGGCTATCAACTCTTGGGTGACAATGTCTCAAAAGAGTATAATCTTATTGACCTGTGATCAGATACAATACAGAATTTAAATTCTCATTAACTGTTTTCCAATATGCAATGGTAAAATGTGGGTGGAGGTGGGAGTGGACCGATACAGAGGGTTTGCTATAAGTGCCTCTGATATTTTTGACTGACCAACACATCATGGAACCCCAGTGAAGAAACACATAACAAATGGTTGCTAAGGTGAGGTTAAATATTAAGTCACATTGGTCATGGCAAGCTAGTGAACACGACTCTCAATCAGCAAAGCCACTTTCATACCATTTAAAAGGCTTCCATGATATATGGAGCCAAAAACTAAAAATACCTTTTGTTCTGTCTGCTGAGCCAACTCGCTTTGGAGCTGTTGGAGCTGGCTTGCCGAACCATCACAAAGGTCATGATAAGTCTTGTTCAGGGCACTCAACTGCTCAGAGATCTGTTCCTTCTCTCTTTCTGAAAGCCTGAAGGATGAAGCATTATATTTCTCTCAGGGAAAAAATTCTCCAAACTATATTCAAAACTGCTATATTGTTCCCATGAATGAATTATCTGAATATAACAAGTCTCCTACACTCAACCTTGGCATCTCACACATATCCTAGGATTCTTAGTGATGTCAATGCTATATAACTCTATGCTTATAGTTCTGCAACTGTAATCAAAATGACCTCCTTGCATTCTTAGTCTTACTCATATACAGCAAATTTGGATGCTGAAATAATATAAAATCACTGTGCATTTAAATTATATCTCAAAATGTATGATATAGTCTTATTTTATGTCTTTATTCCTTTCAGTTATTCTCATTTTTAAAAAAAATTATAAATCTCGCCAGGCAGTGGTGGCGCACGCCTTTAATCCCAGCACTTGGGAGGCAGAGGCAGGCGGATTTCTGAGTTCAAGGCCAGCCTGGTCTACAGAATGAGTTCCAGGACAGCCAGGGCTACACAGAGAAACCCTGTCTCGAAAAGAAAAAAAAAAAATCTCACTTACCTATTGACTACCTAGTCATCTTTAACTTTTCTTATTTTTAAAGCCTCTGTAGGTGGATGTATCTGTTAAGCACACTCCTCATCACACCCCTTCTCCCTTGTCTCCTCTCTCAATCTTAGCCATTTTTGTTTGGTTTGGGTTTTGTTTTTAAGAGATCAGGTCTCTGTGTAGCCCAGGTTGGATGAGCTAAAGCTGGTGGCCCTTCTGGGTTAGCTTCCTACGATGGGATTACTACCATGCAGTGCTTACTTAACTCCAAGTTTTACTATTCAACCACATTTGGTAGGAAACAAGATATTGTGACCTAATGTCACCATGTGTTTGTCACCACAGCCATTCATTTCCTGTCTTCCTAGAGGTTCACATCCTGAATCTGGTGAAATCTAAACATTGGTTGCCTTCCCCATATTAATTCTGAGAATGAACTATACTTATTTACGTTAGGATTACCTACGAACTAATTGATATTCCCCCCAGCCTTCCTTGACTCTTCAAATTGCTCTGAGTCTATCATTTTCTCTCTCAGTTATCTTCAGTTTATCGCTGGCATCTAAACCCTGCAATGGATTTTCTTAATCAGGTCCTTAATATTATTCTTGCCTGTCCTCTCGTTAATTAGATAAAAACCAGATCTCTAAGATCCCACATGATGACAAATGCATCCTGTGAGGTAGGGGATATATCCCATAGACATATAGGAATCCTACATGTTTGTAATTTTAACTGGTCCTCCATATGTCCCTTAGAAAATCCAAGTGGGAGTCCTCAATTAATCCCTTATCATTTTGCATGAGCACTACCCTATTCTTCAATAAACCCCCTACTTAAGAATAAGATACAAATAGACCACTAGCTATTACTTCTCTTACTCTTGGACCTCACTCTTGACAAAATTACCTTGACACACCCCTTTCCTGAGCCTATATCCTGATACTGCTGGGCAAAAGCTGTCTTGACTACTGATTAAGATTGTACTACTTCCTACCTACCAATTACTTCCAACTTCTCCCACTCCCCTCCTTCCTACTATCAGCTCCTTGCTGTACTTAAGGCAGTTCATGAACACAGGTCTTCCACCTTCTAAGTTAAAGGTTTGTGAGAGTGCATTCTGTTTCTCATTACTTGTATTAATGCCTTCTTTTCTACAACCACGCTTTAGGAAAGGAGTTAAATTTCAGTTCCTCGGCCTCCTGATCTCTCATTTACTTATTGTTCATCATACTGACTCTGACTTCACCCAACAACTTTTCATCAATACCACCAAAAGTTCCAACAGCTAAATATATTAGATATTCATCAATTCTTCTTGACTTTTGAGCCTTCCCTCCTCTTTTGAACTTTCTTGGGTGCTGAGGTATTACTCAACAACATTTTCATATTCCTTCTCTTAAGTTTCCTTTACAGAGACGATCTGAAAGTCCTTTTAGGTCCATTTACTCTTATGATTTCTACTACATTAGTGACTTAAATCTTTGTCTCTTTAGATTTCTGTCATTATTTCCAAACTTCCTACATAGCTGCCCACTGGTAATCTTTGGTGAGTGTAGCTACCTAAGGCATGAATAAAGTAATCCATGAATCTTACTATATACCAGGTATTTCCACTCTGAGGTTCTATAGGCTCTCACATTCAACAATGTCTAAGCTACATTATTCTGCAACTCCCTCCTTAGTCTGTGTTTCTGATCTGTGTGAGTGGCACCATCATACAGTCAATAGCCTTCGCTAGAAGCCTAGCAGGGATTTTTGTTTGTTTTGTTTGGAGACAGTGTTTCTCTCTATATAGCTTTGGCTGGCCAACAGTTCACTATGTAGACCAAGCTGGCCTTGAATTCAGAGATCTCCCTGCCTATGCTGGGATTAAAGACATGAACCACTAGTCTAACAGTTTTTCTAATGATTTTCCACGTGACCAAACCCATAGATTCACCATCTTTAATATCGTTTTAAAAATGTATACATTTATTGTATGTGTATTTGCACAGGCACATGCAAAAAGATATGGAGGTCAGAGGAAAATCTGGGGAGTCATTCTCTACTTCTACCCTGTGAATCCTGAATCTTCTTGCTAGCCCCTTAATACCTCTTGAATCTTTGTCACCTCTGTACTCTACTGCATTTATTGCATTCATTATTTTACACTTGCCTCTCATCCTCTATAATCCTCCCATGTCAATCAAATTTAAGATTCCTCCCCATAGCTGAGAAGGTTAAAAAACAAAACAAACAAACAAACAAACAAAACAAAACTCCTCAGTACAAAATACAAGGCTCTTGTTGCAAGAATTCTCCAGTCTAACTTCTCATCATGACTCAGCCAGTTGCAAAGATGAGACTCCGGCTGGAAAGATGTCTCAGTGGTTAAGAGCACTGACTGTTCTTCCAGAGATCCTGAGTTCAATTCCCAGCAACCACATGGTAGCTCACAACCATCTGTAATAGGGATCCAATACCTTGTTCTGGTGTGTCTGAAGACAGTTATAGCATACTCATATAAATAAATCTTAGAAAGAAAGAAAGAAAGAAAGAAAGAAAGAAAGAAAGAAAGAAAGAAAAGGTCAGACTCACTTATGACCATGCTTGGCTAAGAAGATCTGTGAAGTTTTAATGGCCTCAGAAACTTGTTCTTTCTTGGTTGTCAGCTCTTCTGCCAGAACCTAGTAGTTGAAATTAAAAAGTAACTTTTTTTTTTTCAAACTTAAGATTTAAGAGTCAAACATTATTTCAAATAAAATTTCAAAAACCAAGGAGAAAATACAATCTAGGTCAGGCTACAGATGTTTTAAAAGGTAAGTGAACACATAGGCAGCTGAAGTTGTTGTAAGTCTTGGAAGTTAGTCTTTTCCAAAGTGAGAATTGTCTTTGGAGCAGCCAGGGGAACTGTTCCATGCATGATTCTACCTGTGCAGAGAGAGATGAGCTTTCTACTCGCCTGCTGCTCCAAAATGGCCTTCTCAATGTCTGCAGATGCATCAGTGCGAGATGAGGTAGTTGTTCCTTGTGTATTTTTTGCCAGAGTAGACACCCAACCCAAAAGGTCTTTAACCTTCTCCACATGTTCTTGCTTTTCCTCTTCTACCACTTTCTGTATCAAGAAATAGAAAGTCAGTACAGTGATCAAAGTCTCACTAGACTGGCCTGGTGTTATGTTTCCAAAGCCAGATAGGAACTACATTGTCCTTTATGTACAGAATCTTGCTAGTTTAATAATTTTTAGAACCATGAGTGAGCAGAGAGATTACATGTAAGCACTGACATAATGGGCAAAAGATATATATTGCTATCTAATTTCCATGGCATGCCTATGAGTATCTGAAAACTTAGCTTGCAAGGATTTTTGTAATTACAAAAAGATTACATAGGACCAAAACAGGAATGGGAATGTATATTATCTACACTAGAGTCTATTTCCCCAGAAGTTCACACATAAACACACTTCGAAAATTGTTTCTATGCAGTGTTGTACCTTTGTCAATGCATAGTTCTTACTAAAATCATTGTATCTAGTATAATAAGCTAATATATTATAAATCACGTTCTATGTCAATTTGTTTAAATCTATTACATTATTTTAATAGTGCCATAGCATTTTTTGTATACACTATGGAGATTTCTAACATTTTCCTCCAACAAACTATGTTTTACTGAAGATTTCCACGTATACCATGTGGTGGTTTGATTGAGAATAGCATCCATAGACTCATGTTTTGATTACTTGGTCCCAAATTGATGGGATGGGGAAGGACTAGAAGGTGTGGCTTTGTTGGGGGAGGAGACTCAGTGGGGAAAGATTTGAGGTGTCAAAAGACTCTTGTAATTTCAACAGTGTGTGCTCTGCTTCTTTCTGTTTGTAGATCCAGATGGACTCTCAGACGCTGTTCCAGTGTCATGTCTGCCTGTCTGCTGCCATGTTCCCTCCATTGGTGATCACAGACATTAACCATCTGAAACTGTAGGCCCCAAATAAACTCTCTATAAGCTTACTTGGTCATGGTATTATACCATAATAACAGAAAAATGACTGAGGGCCAGGCAGTGGTGGCGCATGCCTTTAATCCCAGCACTTGGGAGGCAGAGGCAGGCGGATTTCTGAGTTTGAGGCCAGCCTGGTCTACAGAGTGAGTTCAAGGACAGCCAGGGCTATACAGAGAAACCCTGTCTCAAAAAAGAAAGAAAGAAAGAAAGAAAGAAAGAAAGAAAGAAAGAAAGAAAGAAAGAAAGAAAGGAAGGAAGGAAGGAAGGAAGGAAGGAAGGAAGGAAGAAAAGTGGCTGAGACATATCCTTTTCTCTAATGAAAATACTTAAAGGTGGGAGTGACAGGCATATTTGTATATTCTATATTTGGAAATTTTCACTCACTAAAATTTATTTGAAACTCCAAAGGTCACTCAAAAATGATGCAGTGAATGATAGGAAACTAGTTACCCGGTGCCTAATACTACCATCTGAGGTTCTGTTGTCTCACTGTACAGTGGTTTGAATGAGAATCAGTCCCTGTCGGTGGGTGTTGTTTGGGCAGGTTACACCATCTTTAGCAAGTAGAGCCTTGCTGGAGGAGTGTGTCACTGGGGGTGGACTTGGGAGTTTATAGTCCCTCCTCACTTTGCATTCCCTGTGTTTCCTATGTGTAGATAAAAATGTGATCACACCTGCACCCGCCACATTGATGGCAGAAATAAGATGGGAGTAAATCTTACATATTTGATAAACATTTTGCAGAAAAAAAAGTTACAGTGCTTCCAAGAAACAATAATACACATTAAATAAAGTGCCTTTAAACAAAAATACACATAAGCCAGGCTGTATATGTGACCTGGGGCTTGTAGAAAGTAACTATTTACTCTAGGAGCACTGGTTTAGTATTAACCAACAACCAAACTTTCTAGAACAGGATCACTATAAATAAATAAAAAAAAAGTATGAATTTTATTTATCTTTTAAAAGATGAGGCATGGGAATTTAGTATGTAGTGAGAGGATCAACTTGAGTAGTACATGTTAGCTATAAGCAATCCTAATGAGCTACACCCTCTGTTTGAGGCATAGCTTTTTGTTGTTAGTTTATCAAGACAGGGTTTCTCTGTGTAGTCCTGGCTGTCCTGGAACTTCCCTGTAGATCAGGCTGGGCTACACATGCTTCTGCCTCCTAAGTCCTGGAATTAAAGGCATGCACCACCATGCCTGGTGAGGCACAGCATTTTAAATCATTCTTTCAACAAGGATGAGGACCCAAACTATTCTCACCTCTTCCTCTTCCAACCGCCGGAGAGCATCACTGATATATTTTACATGCTGAGTTGTTAATGTCACCAAAGCTGTGTAACGAGTCCTCAGGTCCATGAACTATAGTGCAAAACAATTTAGTTATTATCCAGAAAAGTAAAACTCAACAGTTGAATAAGGAAGACAACAGAAAGATGAGACAAATGAGAGCTTTTCTTTTTTTATCTATCTATCTATCTATCTATCTATCTATCTATCTATCTATCTATCTATCTATCAATCTATCCATCCATCCATTCACATCCCAATTACAGATCCTCCTCTCCTCCCAAACCACCTTCCACAGCTCCTTCCCCACACTCCCTAAGAAGACATGGGAGTTTCCTCTCATCCACTCACCTCCTGTGTGATGGCATCTGAAGAAGAAATCATGCGACGGCGCTTGCCTGGAGATTTCTGCTGTGACTCCACGAAGGCCTTGTATGTCATTAGCTGCAACTCATAGTCCTAAGAACAGGAGAAATTTGACTACCTTTACTTAAGACGTCATAGCTAACATATCACACAACATAAACATAGTATTTTCTTGCTAGACTACGTTTAGTGTTTGTTCAGACTACAGGTTGGCAAATATTGAGTCATTCTGCCTGTCAGAAATACTAATTCTGTCTCTATAAATGAGTGTGGCGATTTATAATATAATTTTACTTACACTGAAAATTCAAGTTCTTAGCTATTTAATTTATTGGTCAGGGTCTTATGTAGCCTAAGGTGGTCTCAAACTCCCAGTGAGTTTAAAAAAAAAAAGAAAGAAAGAAAAGAAGACCTTATAAAGAGAAATCCTGTCTCGAAAAAAAACAAGAAAAGAAAAAAGAAAAAAAAAAGAAAAAAGAAAAAAAGAAAAGAAGACCTTGAACTTCTGATTCTCCTGACTAACCCTTCCAAATGCTGGCATTAGGTATGTATTGCCACATTCAGTCTTATGTGATACTATAAATTGAAGCCAGAGCCTCACACTAGGCAAGGTGTCTATCATATAAACAATACCCACTGCTCAGTTCTTATTCTTTTATAAAAAAAAAAGTATCATAAAATATGATTTTTAAACGTTTTCATTGGCCAATTAAAAAAAGATTATGTGGCCCAGACTCAGCTTGTGGGTCATACCTTGTTCAATCATGAGTTTTTAATCTGTGATTTGATGTCCAATTCTTTGATCTCACTCTTAGAGAAACTGAGGACCAAATAGGGAAAGTGGATTTTCCTAATTCAGTACAGATTAGAAACTGTTTTCAAATCCTTTTCTCATTTTACTACATATTCTGTGCTTCTCCTGCAACCTTCAGAGTGTTTTGCTTCCCACCTTCCAAACTTTCTTCATTTAAATAGTACCTTATTTACTTATTTATCTTACTACTTCTCTCTCTCATGCTCCTGAGACCATTTTTCCCCCCAAAGACAACATTTCTCTGTGTACCCTTGGTCGTTCTGGAATTCACTCTATAAACCAGGCTGGTCTCAAACTCAGAGATCTGTCTGCCTCTGCCTCCTGAGTGCTGGGATAAAAGTGCTGCATTACCACTGCCTAGCTCCTTGTTTCTAAAGAACAAATATGATCATCTTGTTTCTCTGACCAAAATCATTCAAGGATATAGGCCCAATTTCTCAAACATCAACACGTGTAGAAATCATCTGGGGAACGTTATGAAAATGTAGAACCAGATTCAATAGGGTGAGGGCATTTCAAGCAGCACCTCAAGTAATAATGTCATTTCTGGCTCAGAGATGACCTCCAGGGGGTGGGAGGGCCTCTAGAAGAGCTCTGCATAATCTGTCCAGAGAAGGACTTACAGTGATAACGTAACTTTCCTAAGCTGGAGATCATTTATTCCTTCTAGGATAAGGGACACTTACCTTCACAATAGTGGAGTACTGCTGGGAGAATTTTTGACATTGGTCCAGTTTTGTCTGATTTCTCTCAATTTCAGCAAACAGTTCCTAGAAACCAAAGTATCACAACGTTATTATTATCGTCACTCAGCAGTGAGAACTTACTCTATTCTAAGGCAGAGAATCTCAAATCCTAGAATCATCACAGTCAGAAAGACTAGTTAAACCACAGACTGAAGGGCTAGTCCTACAGGTTTTGAGTTGGGTCCAGGAACCTGGATTTTTAACATGGCTAAGGGATACTGCTGCTGCTGGTCTTGGAGCTACACTTTGAGAGCTACATTCCTTTAATATTTTACATGTACAGCTTCCTGTAGTTTTAGCAATAACTTCATCAGGAAGTTTAAAGGAATAATAAACTGTGTCTGTTTTAAAGATAAGGAAATAGAATACTGAAAGGTGGTTAATTTCTTCCATGTTTTCTAGCTAGTAAGTAATACATAAGCCAGGACTGTAATCAAGACAATTAAACTCAGACCTCATATACCTAATGACATGGTATTAAACAAAGTAAAAGAAAACACCAACCAAAAGTGCTTTTAATAATTTTCTTCCACTGATAGTTTTCCAAACCCCTACAGTCCAGGCCTAGTATAATAAAATATAATATCAAGAAACAAAATGATGATGTTTAATAGTTTCAATAAATAGCCATAGAAACTCAGGATTGGAGGACCTAATGGGTCTCTCTCTGGCCAAAATATAATATCAGTATTTTTTTCAAAAGCACAGAGGGGCGCTTTGATGTCTCACCATCTGGAGGAGTTTAACTGCTGTAGTACTGTCATCTTTAAGATGAGCTAGCTTCTATTTTTCCCCTTCTCTTGCAGCCACACTCACCGTCTGCTGACTAAGCTGCTCTGACAGCACTCTGCTATCTTCTGCCTGGCCGGGCTTCATCATTTCCTGCTGGGCAGTGGTTTCCTCAATCCACTTGATGAGAGTTCCATGGCAGGCTCGGTAATCTCTCAGAATTTCCTGGATACTTTCTACCTCAGATTGCCTAGAGGAACAAACGAAAGAACTGTCAAACATCCTAATGTTAACATAGAGCACAGTCGCTCAGGCCTCAGGCCTTTCACTTGGGGATAAGTGATGCAAGGCTGAGTGATGTCTATGAAAGTACCCAGGGCCCTAAAATGAGTAAAACTAATCCTAAGGGCTCTGAAAAACCCTATGGAGCCAAGCATCTCAAGATAATTTCTGTGAAATTTTTCATTTATATCTTTATTTTACAGAGTATCTGTCAGGGTACCAGGACTATGATTTATAAAGCACTGTAATTTCTTGTAGCAGGACGTGAAGAAAGATAGAGGTTACTATCTTTAGATACCTGTCAATCTCATTAGCTTTAGGGTAGTAATGTAAGTAGAGACAATACAGACTTATACGAGTATATTAAACTCCTGTCCCTGAATATTTTCCTTCCCTTCTTAGCCTAAGAAAGATCAAATTTCTGTCTCTGCTAGTCATACTTTACATCATAAGCAAGGCATCAAATGACAGAAGTGAACTGAACTCACTAAAATCAGCAACTGTAACAGAAACCATAAAGTCTATAAAGCCTCATTCTGAAAATGGATCAAATTAGATTTAAGCCTAATAAAACAAGAACAAAAATCTAGGTTCTCTCCTCAGGAAAGAGTTATCATGTAACTATTCATGTCCATATTAAAAAGAACACATAGCACTCAAGATGTGGCTAAGTTTCTAGGACATACAAGAAACTAATTTAATCCCAAGCACTGGGTGGGGCATTGTCATAAATGGCTTAACTAGATAAGGAATGGCACGGCTAACAGTACTCCCGCTATCTGAAAGCAAGCCTGGGGGTATAGGGTGACCTGACTGAGGTACCTATCATCCTATTGATTGTCAGGGTTGATTTAACTCATCTAGGTGGCTAAATAGATATCTCTTTCTTCCCTTACTGCTTCATCTTCATGTGTGTCCCTTCCAAAGCTGTGTTTCCTTCAAAAAAAAAGCTCTCAAAAATGAGCTTTGGGCTAGGACTGTAGCCTATGTGCTGGGCTTTAGGTCTTCTTTAAAATTGATGATTCCAATTTTTTCTGGGGCTTGTCATGTTCAGGATCCACGCTGTTTTAAAATTCCATGCCTCTGTATAAATTCCTACTTTTTAAAAACATGAATGATAGAATCGTTGATAGCTCATCTCGTTTAATCCTGAATCCCTTACCGGGTCTCCAGCTGGGCAATGACACGGTGCCACCGCTCCTGTAGCTGAGAACCTTTCTCCTGATAACGTTCCAAATCCAAGTTCGGCTCTGATGCTGGGTGCCGTAGCTGTTCTGCAACTTCCTTGGCCTTAGTGATTTCCTCATCCAGGACTGAGAACACGGAATTCTTATCCTTCACATCACTAAGCCAGTGCTAGAAAAACACAAGAAACAGGTTAAACATTTTCCTTGCTAAAAGAAGACTAAGGCAAGCAAAAGGACAGGGTCTGCAGTGAAGTCACCACTGTTACCTGTGACCCAGAAACCAGGCCCAGGAAAGGCATTTGCTTAGCTTTCCTGATGCACACTAGGAAGGCAGGGTCAAGAATGTCAAATGGGAGAACAGGGATACCATATGGGAAAATGTGCAGATAGTTTTTCGAGTTTGAAACCTGACTTTACTATATTAAAGTATGAGACAAAGCAAAGTTATGTAGCTGACTAGGTCTTGGTTTTCTAATCTGTAAAGAGATAAAACCCCCTCCCCTATTCACTTCTCACAGCAGCTCGTGAGAGTCCAATGAAGTCACAGTAAAATGCTTTACAACATTTCTTTGATAGAAATGTTGGATATGTTTAATTAAGCCATGATTGGACAGGAGAAAAGGCTTTTTTACTCTTTCCTTTTAGCCTCTTCTCTTCCCCTTTTTACTACATATTATTAAAATACATTAAAACAACAGCATGCCTAATTCAAGTGCAAACATGAATCAGTGTCAAGTCATCTCACCCTGAATCCTCTGTTAACCCAAAGCAATGGTGACTCAACGTCTGAAGAAACTAGAGAACCAACCTGCAGCGTGGTTCGATGGGACTCCAGAGCTGCGAGGTCTGCTGGCACTGCTTCTTCTTGACTCAGCTTGACCTCATAACCTTTGACCAACAGTTCAGCATCCTGTATGCTACGTACTATAACATCGATTGTCTTTAGCCTGTGGGGATAAAATCAACTCCTTCATTAGCACTTTACTTTTTTCCCTCTGAGACAGGATTTCTCTATGTAGACCTGGCTATCCTGGAGCTCACTCAGTAGACCAGGTTAGCTTTGAACTCAGTGGTCCACCTGTCTCTCCCTACCAAGTGCTGGACCACACAGCATGACCAGCTTAGCACTTGAGTTTTATTTATTTTTTTAAAGATTTATTTATTTTATTTATTTATATGAGTACACTGTCATTTTCTTCAAACACACCAGAAGGGGGCATGAGATCCTGTTACAGATGGTTGGGAGCCACCATGTGGTTGCTGGGAATTGAACTCAGGACCTCTGGAAGAGCAGTCAGTGCTCTTATCCGCTGAGCCATCTCTCCAGCCCAGCACTTGAGTTTTAAAATGTCAATTACTTAAGCTCACAAACTGCAATTTCCCAAATCAATTTTACCACATTAAATGATAACAAGTTTTTGTAAAAATGAGAAAGCCTGATCATGTATACTGTTGTTTATTTTAAGTGGCACTGGGATAGGCAAGAAGGAGCAAGGCCAAAAGCTTATTTAAAACAAAAAGATCTAAGATCTGCCGTTGCTCAAAGTTACAGGTAGAGATGGAGGAGTGGGAAAAGTTTCAAACACTATGTGTGTTATAGATTTAATTCTTTGTCTCTTTCTCTTTTCCTTACTATCTATCTTTAAGTGTTGTTTCCAGAGGTGTCCAATCAAATAAAAATGAGGTAAGAAACAGACCTAACAATTCAAGTTTATTCATTACCCATAACACTGACATTTGTTATTGTAATCCAAATAAATTTATTCCATATTACTTAAGAACTAAAACCAAAATTTCTCAGCCTAGACACCTACTCTTCAAGATCTGCAGTCTTTCTGGATCATTTATTAAATGATCTCAATAGAAAATGACTGCCCTTTGGACCTAAGACTTCAGCTTACTCAGATTGATAGTAGAGAGATCATAGACATGGTACTCACTTATTCAAATAGACAGTAGACAGACCATAGACATGGTCCATCTTCTCTACCATGAGGTTCAGCTCTGAGCGCAGAGTTGTGGCACTTGAGCCTGATGGAGACTGCTGGAGAAAGACGTTGCATTTCATAGAAATAGCATCCAGGTCAGATCTCAAATGCTGCAAATCCTCCTGCGTGTGCTATCAGGAATAAAATGCACAACAAAGGTGGAGACACAAATGAACAATGTTAGAAAGTAGTCCTATTTTCAATTGAAAATGAATCAATTCAATTATATATTTGAAGCTTCATTCCCATTCTTCCACAGTAAACGGCACTTCCACAGGCTGTGGGGATGGGTGAATTCCTAGCTTATTGCCTCACTTCTTAGAAGCAACACATGTTTACTTCAATCTAAAAGTAGTTACTCTTCCTCCTGCAGCTCACCTCCTGCTCTGCAATCCTCAACGCAATGTCCTGCCTGGCATCTCTGCCAGTCTTAGAGCTGGCTGGAGACTGAATTTGTTTGAGCAGTTTCTGCTCACACTCCTCCAGGCGTAGTCGGATATTCTTCAGCTCTGAGATGTATACCTTGGCCAAAGTCTCTTCCTTGTCCTCTGTGAACACACAAGCACAGGTCACTAAGCTCCACCTGAAGACAACACAGCTAAGACAAAGGGCACCACTGGCTCCAGCAGATCAGAAATCTCATTGATGAAAGCAGGAAATATCCTGCCTGACCTTCCAGTCCCTGCATTACACATTAGCATTAAGGTTCTGAAGAAATGTGACAGGCTGGTTATCATTAACAACCAAAGCATCCGATTCCACAGTATGCTTTTAAGAATTCATCTTTGTAAGACTGTCTGTGTCTGAATCTGTCAGTGCCCTTCAGGGCTTTCCTTCTCCAATCTCCCTCCCTCTGCCTCTTGCACACACCAGTCTCCATTGATTTCATCAGGTGCTGAAAGTGGGCTTTGCAAGCTTCCACCTCCTCCTCTATTCGCAAGCGATCGGCCACAGAGAAGAGGGCAGAGTCATGACTGTCCTGTAGAAAGTCTTCATAGTGGGCCTGGAGGTTCTTCATAACCTGGTGGCACTCTCCTGGTGCTAAGGAACGAAGCTAAAGACATCAGAATAAATTTCTTTAGAACAGAAAAATAACACTTTCGCTCGCCTTCCTTTTTTATTGATTCTGTTGATTCTATAAACATATATTCAAAGTGTACAAATCAGCTGGGCATAATAGCACACATCTTTAATCCCACCACTAGACAAACAAAAGCAGACAGAATGAGTTCCAGGCCAGCCAGGGTTACAGAGTGAGACCTTGTCTCGAATGAATGAATGAATGATTACTGTAAACCTGTTGATTTTCAATAACCAAATTCATCTATATTATCAACATTCCAATCTAAACAATATTAGTAGTGACCCCACCCCACACTATCCCTCAAACCCCACTGCACAATGTTCCTTGTCCTTCCCACATCCACAGCCTTACTATATAATCTATGTTGGCCTTGAACTCAGAATCCTCCAGTCTCAACTCTAGGTGCTAGGATCCCAGAGGTATGCCATTGGTTGCCGCCTGTATGTAAGCTAAAAAAGAGCAGACTAGTGGTCACCCACTCTTTACTCTGTGTACACAAGGGTGGCACCTTCTCCACACAGTGAGAAAACTGCACTCTCTCACTGTCATCTGCCATTTCTTCACCTCTCAAACTGCTAGTTGCTAAGGCTCTCAGGTTCCCAATCCTAAAACAGCATCCTGGACACAAGTATACCTCATTGGTCTGTGGGGAAAGTTTCAGAAATGAAAGTACTACTCCAGACAAAGCTTACCAACCAAGTATTGGCCAAAGGTAACAGCTTTCCAATTACCTTTTCTAAGTTCCAGTTCTGTACAACATCAAGGTCCTTCCGCAAGTAGTTCCAGGAGATAAGACTTTTGGTGTTAACATGTAGCTGGTGCCAAAGGGCCATCACCTTCTGGTAAGATTGTTCCACCCTAGAAACAACAGAAATACATGTCAGAGATGTGACTGCAGAGTAGAGGTGTGTACTAAGAAGAAAAAGAAAGCTAGTTCTGACCACACAGGTAATTTTGGAATTGACTATGATATTTGATTTGGATTGTCTATGGAATTATGTCAGGACATACTTCCAGAAGAATAAAAGTTACCTGAATGGAAGATGATTATAAGAAGCCAGTTAGAAAATATGACAGGGGAAGCATGAATACAAAGATTATAGATAAAATATTCCCTTTAGAACTGTTGGAAAACTGTACCAACACTTCCTCCCCACCCCACCCCCCTTCCTTCTCCCTCTTGCTCTGGCCCGCTCACTCTGGCTTTATTTATTTATTTATTTATTTATTTATTTATTTATTTATTATTTGCTATATGTAAGTACACTGTAGCTGTCTTCAGACACCCCATAAGAGGGCATTGGATCTGATTACGGATGGTTGTGAGCCATCATGTGGTTGCTGGGATTTGAACTTAGGGCAGTCAGTGCTCTTATCTGCTGAGCCATCTCACCAGCCTGTACCAACACTTCTTAAAAGTGATTTATTGTGCTCCACATCATCAAAACATGCTGAAATAGTTAAAACAATAGCAACTTAAGTTCACTTGGGAAACAAGGTAAGTATTCCATGCCTATTTCAATCTGAATCCGAGAGGGCTTGCAGATAAACACACAGACACTCAAACCGTTAAGTTATCTCAAATGTCTTCAAGATGAGAAGAAAATATGAGATATAAAATATAAAACAGGAAATTAGGCATCTCAGTTACTTAAAAAAAATCCATCAGTTTATTTTCCCCTATCCAAGAAATCCCATGGGAAGTTCATTTAAGTGGTAATCTCAAAAGAAGAATAAAAACACAAAGAAAAAAAGTAGAATATAAGGTATTAGAGAATGAGCCTTGGAGCCCCAATATGTGATAAATGGGGATTCCTGAGAACAAAAAAAAAAATCAACCAACCACTCAACCAAAATCCAGAGGACAATACAGATAGAAGTGAATATCATATTAGATGAAATAATCCAGTCCCATAGAGGCCAGTATTCCATGTGTACTCGCTCACATGTGGAAACTGAGGTGGGGGAGGAGGGGAGATGTGAGACAGTAACATGAACCTGGATTCCTGGGCATGAAAAGATAAGAAGGTAATGAAGGTGACCAAGTACACTCTATGAAGCATCTTGCTTTGTATAATACATGCTATTTTTTTTAAAAAAGCAATAACTCAGATTTTTTTTTTATGAGATCTGAAAGAGTTCCCAGATTTTGTTCTTGTCCACTGACTAGAAAGAGACTCATCCAAAGACAGAAGATCAGAAAGAGGAGTCTAAAGGATCTATACCAGAGAAGCAATGCTTGCATCTAAAAGGCAGAAATTCTTAACTATTCTACATCACTATGCTGGTAGAAAAAAAGATTCTACTCAAAAGCATCATGAGGATGAAAGGATGTAACAGTCTTGTAAACGTGTTACGATTGCTTGCTTACTAGAAATGGTGACTTTTTACTGCTATATACTCTTAAAAAAAGAAACAAAGATGCTATCTTTGTCACTAAGCTTACAGAGAACATGGTCTACCAACCAGGCAGTAAGTCAACAGAGAAGACTTAGAACCTAGGAATCAGTGGTTACAACTCCAGGGAGACATAAAGAGAACCCTAAGGTGAAGGTGAAATGAATGCTGGAGTCAAGCTAGAATCAGGCCTACAGAACAGATCACATGGGGAGAGGAGAGCAAAATGGGCCAAGAAAGAGTTCCAAGAGAAGTCATCTGTGGCAGTTGGCAATATTGAAGAGCCTTTTCAAGAACAAAGGAGGGGGGGGGAGGGAGGGAAGGAGGGAAGGAGGGCGGGAGGACGGGAGGGGAACTTGGAAATATGTCTTTAATATGCAGATAGAAAAATAGCAAACCCAAGTGGAAACTGTTATTCTAAGGAAACAATTACTAACCCACTGGTCTGATCACCTATTCTTTCATTCTTGTAATTCAACAACCGTTTATTGAGAACCTACTGGGTGCCAAGAATGGGTCTAGAATTATTATTGAATTGTTAAAGGATTTTTGATGACAGTGTGAACCTTAAGATTGTTTTATTTACTGAAAATAAAAATCAGTCGAGAGTTACGGCACACACCTTTAATCCCTCTGGCTGGAATCCAGATACACCATTAGTATACACCTTTAATCCCAAACAATGAAGGCAGTGAGATTGTAGAAGGAAGCACCTCTGTTTGAAAGTGATGTCTAATTGAGTGGCAGATAAAGTGACAAATCAGAGAAAGATGTGACAGAATAGGCTACGCCCAAGCTACTTAAAAGAGCAGTAACTGCTAACCCTGCTATTAACCCTGAGTTACTTAACTAACCCAAGCTACTAAGTCTGAACTACTTACGAGGGTAGTGAAGAGAAATAAAAAAAAGGAAGACATAGTTTTACTGGAAAATTTTTTTTACAGAGACAGCTAGTCACAGGTGAAGACAGAACAAGCCATAGAATAAGAAGCCAGGAAATTAGAACAAACTGCCAAAGTTAGTATGAGAGCAAGCAGAGCAATTCAGGAAAACTGAGAGAAGCCAGATTGAATCAGTTAGCTTGGAGAGAAGTTTGAGCCAGAAAAGGTGAGTTGAGTCAGCCAGCCTGAGTTCAAAAAGAACAAGGGTGAGCTTATTTAGCAGTAAGTCTCAGAGGTTGAAAACATTCAAGGCCTAGATTAGATTGTATGGAGGTTAGAAGTTTCCAGGACTAGGCCTAGGTTAGCAGATGGAGACAATAATTGGGAGACAACAATTACTAAAGGAGAATAAAAAATACTTTTACACTGGATTATTTCACCTGAAGAAGAGATTTATTTATTAAGGATCTACCTGGCTGGCAGTGGGACACTTGATACACCTAATGGGAGGTCTGTACCACCCAGCACAGTTCCACAGTTACCTGCTGGCCATTTCAATAGCCTCCTTATTCGGTGGTGGAATGAGGAAGCAGACTGATGGCACCATTGCCTCATTCCCTGTAGGGCTGATCACCTTCCATTTGGTCCGCTGAGAATTATCTTCCAGCACACATTCATCATTTTTGCAAATAGTGATCTGAAAAGATAAAGTCACAAATCATTGCTACAGAGAAACCAACAACCACTATTACCTGGTGTCTAATCCTAAGGTTACATACAGCGTAGCTTTAAAAAAAAAAAGTCTCCTTTCACTGTGATGGCTTGTATATGCTTAGCCCAGGGAGTAGCACTATTAGGAGGTGTGGTCTTATTGGAGTAGGTGTGGTCTTGTTGGAGTAGGTGTGTCACTGTAGGCATGGGCTTTAAGACCCTTGTCCTAGCTGCCTACAAGCCAGTCTTTTTCTAGCAGCCTTCAGATGAAGAAGAAGAACTCTCAGCTCTTCCTGTACCATGCATACCTGGACTCTGCCATGCTCCTGCCTTGATGATACTGGACTGAACCTCTGAACCTATAAGCCAGCCCCAATTAAATGTTGTCTTATGAGAGTTGGTTTGGTCATAGTGACTGTTCACAGAAGTAAAACCCAAACTAAGACAATCAATGGGTAAAGGTCCTTAGTTGCCAGGCAAGCCTGATCATCTGAACTTGATTCCTGAAACCTACATGGTGGAAAGTAAAATCAACTCCTGAAGGTTCCCTTCTGACTTACACTCACACAGGAGCACATGTGTACCAGGGCATTCATGTGTCCCTTACATTTATACAAGCATACACCTAAGCATAAAATAACTAAACGTTTTCCTCAGGCAGACCACCTGTTATCCCAGTGATTGGGAAGCAGAGGAAGAGATCCCAGGGCAAGCTGGCTAGCTAGACTAGCTCAATCAGCAAGCTCCAATTAACAAAACTCCCACCCTCAGTAATAAAAGAAGACCATCTGTCCTCCGGGTACACATATCCTGTCATATAAACACATATACATTCATGCATACACACCATACATGCTTACATATGCAAAAGATAAAGTTGTATCAAGACAGTATTTTGTTCACTGTCCCTTACAAGTATGCTCAATAAATCTGTTTTATTTTTTAAGAAACAAAAAGAAAAGAGATGGAGGGAGTAGGAGGAAAGACTGGTTTACTACCACTTAGTGAGGGCCCCTGGAATTTATAAATTCATGTCCCATTAAGTAAGTCAAGGAGAGGGGTATTGATGGAGCCCATTGCATGTGGAGTGACTAACATGTGAGTTCCAAGAAGACACTAAGACGTCAAGCGCAGTCCCTGTGCCAGCACCAGAGTAGGGTTGCCCTATGATCTTCCTCCAGGCTCCTGAAAATGCTTGATTTTGAATCATCAGTTCTTTATCTTAACAGACAAATAATAAATGTGATCTGTTTTAGAAACAAAAACCTAGATAGAGACAACTCCTAATTTGTTCTTTGAGTTTTAGAATACGTAGTCTAGGCAGGCCTGAACTTGGAGTGATCCTCTGCCTCAGCACCCCTAGTGCTGGGATTATAAGTATATATCATCATACCCATTTCTCTCCTTCTCTTGTACAGTAAAGTCTTACTCAGTACATGCTGTGTGTATCTCCAAAGTGTAACAAAGTCCTAGTCCATCACCACTAAGGCAATGAATGAATGATAATGCCAATCACTAAAGTAAGGGGGAAGGGGCTTGGGTTTTATTGTTTTATTTTGTCTTGTGTTTTTAATGATAAAAGAGATATTTTATGCTTAAATTCTCATTTTCAAACACTCTTAAATAGGACTTCTCTTCCTCCTCTACTTCCTCCTTCTTTTTCCCCTTGCTCTGTCTCTGTGTGTGTGTGTCTCTCTCTCCTCTCTCCCAACCACATGGTCCCAAACAGGCTGGCTTTTATCCTCTTGCCTTCCTATGTACAGGGTTTTCAGGCTTGGTTTCTCCCTATCAGTGTAACACTAACTGAAGGCTTCCCTTCTCATTTCCTTCCCTCTGAGCCCCGGTGCCTGCTCCACTCTCACCTCAATCTGCCTGTAGTCACAGATGGCTTTCACAGATAAAGTGTTCTTCAGCACATGGTCTGGATTGCGTGGCTTTAGCTGAACAATGGTTTTTGATCTTCCAACAAGACTGGCAACAGAACTCTTGGACTGTATAAGCTGCTCCTTTTCATCCTATAAAATAAGAAAACCAAAAAGACATTAATGGTGGTTTTCTGAGTCACTAAGCCAATAATGAAAATGCAGTGCTTCATCCCCTAAGAGAATATTATTTCTCAGTTATATAGGGATACTTAGTGGAGCTATTTTATGTAATGATACAAACAAGGATAAAGAAAAGAGGAGAGACCACCTGTCTTGGTTCTAAGGCTTTTGTACTCTAGCTTTGCAGCCTTCTCCTTGTACTCTTAAAAAAATGACAAATAAAGCCACATGCAAGAAATAAACAAAGCAGATATCTAGCTGCCAAATACAGCTATGGAACTAAGGACTTCCTCAAGTACGGCTCAGAAGAAAGGCTGCTGGTGAAGGTGTCATGACAAATGATTTAGGATTAACCTCGTTGTCGTGCTGTGTTTATTATGTATATTTAATTGGGTTGAATGAAGTAACATGCAAAGTCAAAATTCTAAAATCTCTGTAAACCCAATTACCTTAAAAGCTAATAAACTTGTCAACAAAATTGGTAGCAGTATACTACCAATTCTATTGGAGAGTAAATGGTAACTTGTTATCTACTGGCCAGAATGTTCCAACCCATGGTGAGGCATGAAAGTCCCCAGAAAGAGAACTTTCTTAGGATGGACAGGGGTGCAATAAGAGTAAAGAGTTAATAATGTTAAGAAATACCATTAAAGGATTAAGAATATGCAGGTAAAGGAAAAGAAATTCTTAAACAAACTACCTGTGCCTGTCCCCGGGAGCATGATTGGAAGAAATACAACTTTAACTTATTAGTTAAGAAAGAGGAATGGAATAATTCAGGGAGACAGCCACACTTCTGTATTTGAGAGCTGGTCTACCCATTTCAGTTTCCTTGCAATAAAGATGTCTAACCCACAAGCCAAATATCTCTAGCTCCAGAGACCAAGTGCTCATCGTGGTAAAAGCTCTGAAAAGAACCAGAGGCCAGGACAGGTGCTCTGGAACCTGGTGAACAAGCTGAGGAGCAGACCCAGGTGTGACTCCATGCCCGATGATGCCGCCAGTCGATGCCCCTGACCTGGAGAGGTAACAGAGCAGCAACCACCCTCCTCGAGAAGAGAAGATATGGCAATTCCAGAGGAGTTACCCTACGACCGGAAGGTACTCTGTGGGAGGGAGGAGACCAGAGCCAAGGATGACATTCCTCCTTCACACTTGCAGTACCTCCAAGAGAGACATTTTAAAGATAGAAACTGTAAAGTCAGATTTTATCCTTCATTCCAAGTCAACACTCCATTTGCCCAAGTGAAGCACTGAATATAAACCTACTCACGGGCTCACGATATCTGAAATCGTTATTAAAAAAGAAGGAAAAGAAGAAAAAAAAGAGAGAAAAAATGAAAAGAAACTCAGGCTACTGCTAACAGTGGTACAGGCTTGCATGTCATGCACAAGACTCTAAGCATGAACTCAATTCCACAAAAATGTCCTTGGTTCACCCACAAAATAAACAAACTAGTAACCAAATAAAACTAAAGTGAAGCAAAACAAAAATGTGTTGGATTATTCTGGTTCTAATACTCATCTCCTGAGATGCACAAGTAATACCCCTGTTGCATCCTCCCTGAGAGGCAGCTGGACCCTGCCTTGCTGATTTTGTATAATGCATAATATTAACATTAATAACGGGGTAAACAGAGTACTACCTATAAGTAAGATGTTAATGTTGGCCATAGTAACTAAAGTCAACTTTCTGATATCTTCTCATTTCCAAAAGAAAACAGTCAAGGAGGAAAAATCTGGCTCAGATTTCTCTTTCTGTGTCTCAAAAGAGAAAAAACAAATCTGATGTCACTCAATCCTCTTCAACATGGGCTCCACTGACTGCAATAAAACAGGGATGACGCAAAGAAAGCACAGGGCAGCAAGTGGCTCAGAGAGCAGTTACAAGGACTTTACCTCAGAGTAAATCCAAAGAAATCCCATTAGCAACTTCTTCAGAGAAGGAAAACGAAGAGATGACAAAACTCACTAGACAACTGGATGCAAGCCACACTTCACTGTAAGTACGGCCCGCTGCCCTAGAGCTTTGAAGGATATGAACTTCAGCAGCAGCTGACACAGTTTACTCTGTTACTCAGAAGCAAAAGTCCCCACCAAGGCAACACCCACCATGGAGTCCTGAAGCAGATCCTCAAGGCGGGACAGACTGGTGTTGTGGTCGCAGGTATATTTTCGTTTGATGGAGTCTTGGAGGTTTCTCAGAAATGACTCCAGGTCTCGGGCATCACTGAAGAACTATGGGAACACAAGGAAAGGGTGACTAGTGCTCAGCCCCTCAGCACAGTAGGGGCTCACAAAGAAGGTGGCTTGTGCTTAATGCCTCAGCACAGTAGGAGGCTCACAAAGAAGGAATCTTATGTGCCAAGCTGAGTGAAGCTAATTACACTCTCCTGGACCCAGAAGTTCAAACCAGGGGGCTTAAAGAAGCCACCTCAGTAAAATATAAGTGACACTTTCAAGTAAAATTCACTAGATTCTATATGAACACTATCCTGTCTCACCCTTCTTGATTTCTGTCTAGTGGCAGCACTTGGCCTGAGACCTACTTCACTTCATGAAATAACCTAGAAGCTAAGTAAACTAATGTTTACCTCACTAATATAATTATGACCAAGGAGATAAACTTAAAGAGAAAATAATTTATTTCCTCCTTTATCCTCACCTGAAGCAAAACGATGTGACAGGTTGGGGGCAGGGAGAATCTTAGTATTTTATAGATCTTCTCTTTAAGGGGTAGTACATGCCTCTCCCCTTGAAGCTGGGCACAACCACGTGGTTTGCATTCACCAACGTCACACAAATGGCAGAAGCAGTAAAAGTACAGTACACGAGGACTGTTCTCTCTTGTCACTTGTGATACATCCTAGACTCAGGGTTTTCTTCACATGCTGTCCCCTAGCCAACTCTTAGATGTGTGACTAACACCATTTGGGATTAAACAGCCCCCTTCCTAACTAGAGCAGCCAGGTCTATGACAGCAAGATGAAGAGAACATAGAAGAGAAAAACCACTCAGGTGAGCCCAGTACAAATAGTTGAAACGACTAAGATTTTCGAGTCTATTTGTACTGTAAAAGATAAGTGATATGAATGTTACCTTGTTTGTTGAGGTAGAATCTCATATACCCCAAGGCTCACCTTAAACTCCTGATCTTCCTAACTCTATTTCCTGAGTGCTAGAATTACAGTGTGTAGCATCCAGTTTTACCATATGGATATATTTTTAACCTAATGTTTGGCATAAGTATGTACACCACCACCACCACCACCACCACCACCACCACCACCACCAGGACCATACCTGAAAGTAAGCTGCATTCTCTTTTACATGTTGTTCAACACATAGGCACAGCTGCTTCATCCACTGCAATTGTGACTGGACAGCAGCACTATATGCCTGTAACAGCCAAGCACATGTGCAGAGGGCATCAGTTTACCAGGCTCAAAGTATATGTGTGAGGCTCTTTCCAAGTACAATTCTGCTACTGACAGAGGAGAAATTAGAGAGGCACAGGACAGCTGACTGACAGCTGAGCAATGCTTCTCAAGAGAAAAAAGCTTGCCTTTCATCTAACACAGATCTGTTAAAAGGGGTTACCCAGAAAAAGCCTTTTATACTCAAGTATAATTAAATGACCAAGCCAGAAACATAGCATCAATCACTCAATCAATAAATCCTTCTTAGTTCTTCTATTGTTTCTCTTCTCTGGGTAATAGCACTATACCAACAAGAAGTAGGATATGGGACTAGTGGTGGCTCAGTGGTTAAGTGCACTAGTGATCTTGCAGAGGACCTGGGTTTTGTTTCCAGCACCCATGTGGTGTCTTCCAGTTCTCAGGGCATCCAACACCATTTTCAGGAGTCCACAGATACTAGGCATGCATGTGGTACATAGACATACATGGAAGCAAAACATTCATATACATAAAATAAAAATAAATAAAAATCTTTTTAAAAAAGGGAAGATGAATCAGTTATTTTTAAATGATGAAGAACTGTCTTTAAAAAAAAAAAAGACACAAGCCCTTTCCCTAGTAAGTCCAAAGTCAATAAAATAAAATAAAGAAGGGAAGCCAATCTGAAGCAAATGAAGTGTCATGCCCTCCAGGCCTTGGAAGAACAAAGCTCCTGATCACAGTTTAAAATCACACACCTCCACTGTCTGCTTAGCTGGGTGGTTCTCAAGTGACAACAGCTCTGCTGTATCTTGTAGAGAACGAAATACATCTTGCTTCCCTTCCAGTTCCATTGTCAGCTCCTGCAAATTGAATTTAATTTTATAGAATAAATGCTATTATGGAAGAAGAAGCAATAAAGAAAACAGTGTTCTCTGCCTGACTTTAAGGAGCCTATAATGGGATTGGTGCCAACATATGGTATATAAACTGCAAGTGCCCAGGGATCTCAGAAAAAGACAAAACTGATGGAATTAAGGGAAAGGAATTTACAAAGTATAATAGGACCTGAGCTAGCCTTGGGTACACTGGAGAAGCCAGGAGGCACAGCAAAGAAAAAATACAGTTAGGAGAGCTAGTTAGCCAGCACCACAAAGGTACCCCACACTGGTAGACAGATCACTGATGGGCAGGCTTTGCTCCACTATTAATACAAGACATATGGCTTTTCCATGAACTCTTCCTATCAGATTTAATGTCTTCTCCTTTATGCTTTGGAGCACGTTCTGTGTACGTCTAGTGGCCTCACAGTTTCCACACTCATTACTTACAGCACCAGAACAGCTGGTCTCTCCTCTTCTCTTCAGAGGGCTCCTATGTCCTCCTCTAATCAGGCAACACTTACACTTTTCAGTAACTGTAGATAAATGGAACTAAACCAACCTAAGTAGGTGCTAGCAGAAGAGAGGCCTGTTTTCATAAAGGATTATAAAATGCTTTAAGACCCTGTGTGTGGACATATTGAAAGTAGCAAAAAATACTTCCACTTACTTGTCTACTTCTTTACTATAAAGAATAGAAGGAAGAACAGGAGAGATGACTTGGTGGTTAAGAGCACTGGCTGCTCTTCCAGAGAACCCAGGTTCAATTCCCATCACCCACAGGGTAGCTCACAACTGTCTGTAACTCACATACATGGTACACAGACATATATGCAAGCAAAATACCCATACACATAAAGTAAGTTTGTTTTTCTTTTTTTTTTTTTAAGTTTAAAAAGGAGCAGGGAAGAGAGAGAGACAGAGACAGAGAAGAGAGGGTGGAGAGAACGAGAGAGGAGGGAGTAGAAGGCATTGCCCTATTAATGATGGATATTCCCAACCATTTTACATGTTAAGAGATAAAGACCAAAATGTTAATAAGAATTCAAAATATTATAGAAATCTAAGGATTTCTGAGTTTGAGGCCAGCCTGGTCTACAGAGTGAGTTCCAGGACAGCCAGGGCTACACAGAGAAACCCTGTCTCAAAAAAAAACAAAAAAAACAAAAACAAAAAAAAATCTAAAAGTACAACTTATTTAAATATTAACTCTTAAATAACAAGATACTTTGCTTGGGTTAGCTTATTAAGTTTTACTCAACTTTTTATACAACCCTTTCAAATAGTTCTTATCCCATTTTAACAAGGGCTGGCAGAGACTAAGTCTCTTGCCCAAGGACATAGACCTAGCTAGTAGACAAATAGGAACTTGAATTTAGATTCATCATACCCTATAATCTTAACAACAAAGCTGTATTAATTTCTGAAATGACTCAACTTGCAGACTGTGGCTCTATCTACTCACAACACACCTTTCTAAATAAATTCACTCGAGAGCTCTCGCTCCTCCATTCACATTTCTCACAGAACAGATGCAACGAGCAGAGCCCCTGTTTCTGTCTATCATCATGTAAGTCTACAGCAGTGGTTCTCAGCCTTCCTGACACTGCAACCCTTTAACACAGTTCCTCATGCTGTGGTGACCCCAACCACAGAATTATCTGTGTTGCTACTCCATAACTGTCATTTTGCTACTGTTATGAATCATAATGTAAGCAATAAGATAGAGGTTTGACAATGGGGTCTCGGCACACAGGTTGAGAACAGCTGCTCTAGAAGCAGAGTCTTCACAGATACTTCTCTGTCTCCTGCCACTGCTACTAAACATGACAGACAGTCTTGCTGTGTGAGACTCACAGAGAAGTAGGTTTTCTTGGCTGAGATATTGGGATTACTGTCACTCCAATCACATGCTAGCTCTTCTTCCTCCTTCCCATTCAGCCAGATCAGCTCAGCTGTGGCTCTGGAGACAAATTTGTGCAGGCTCTGAAGGTGCCTCATTCGGAAGCTAGAAGTCTCCTGGATAAAGCATGGGTTAAAAGATTAAACTGCTAATCTTTGAACCTGGAGAAGACAACACAGTGACATCAGGAAGGAACAGCACAGTAAATGTACTAAGCCTAATGCTTTTATGTTAAAGTGTTATTTAAAACTAAGGCCTTAGGCATGCTAAGAAATATACTCTACCACTAAGCCACACACGCCCACTAAGGCTGCTTTTAATATCTGAGTTCTCCTCCATGGACTCAAGTTTTACACAGTTTCATACAAAACTTCCATGGTCACTGTCAATCTTATGCTGAAGATGTGACTCACAGGCTGTTGTGAGGGTTCCTGCATAAAGAATGATCTTGGCTCATCCTACCACAAACAACCTCTACAAGGGAATGAAGAGTAATAAACAGGAGAGGAATGGTCTCCATCAGTCTAAAGTTTTTAGTTATGGCATCTTAAAATACATGTGGTCATTGGTGAAGAAGATAACTAAGATTGGTTTTAAATTGTTTATAATTTCCCAGAGCAGTGTTTTCTGACCCTTTAAGAATCTAGAAGCTTGCTATAGTGAAATACATCTATAATATTGGCATTTACAGGGCTAAGCTGGGGTAAGAATAGTTTAAAGGGTAGCATGGGCTATGTGGGGAGATAATGCCTCAAAAAAAATATTATAACCCATATGAATAATTACACAGTAGTTATAATCTAATAAGAAGAAAACTAAGACAGACCCAAAACATGTACTTTCTGAATTAGGAAAGTGTTGTTTGGAGGGAACCAATTCTCCATGAGCACAGGCTAAGTCAACCAGTCAAATCTTACCTTCAGTTTACAATACTGTGTCTCCAACTTTCCAAGAGTCTCGACATAGCTGGTATGGAAATTCTGGGACATCTTTCCCTGACACGAAAGGAATGAAAGCAAAAGTCATTAGAGAAACAGTGAGTGAACTATGATTTCAGCCACATAAACAGGATGTCCACTGGTGGGGGCTCCCTGCTCTAGGAAACACAGGCCTGGATAACAAGGTTCTAGTCAGACTTCATAGCTTGAGGCAGCACTGAGTGGACAGCAACTCCTGTTCAGGACATGTTCAGGACAACCCCTCATGTTCCTGTGTTTCTAGCAATTCAGAAAACCCGGCACCTGATGACTGCCAGACTACTCACTTGCTGCTTTGAACGGGGCAGGGAGAGGGATACAGAAAATAACAGAAAGAGCATGGGTGCTCTACAGTGGTAGAGCACTTGCCTAGCAGGCACTGAGCCCCAGAAACCAAACCAACCGAAGCCCTCAGTGATGAAGACAAAATGGCATGCTGGAGGACGGACTGGGTGACCAGCTCTCTACTGCAGGCTCACAGCAAAAGGAAATGAGTATAAATTTTGGGGACAAAAGAAAAGACCTGAGGTTAGATACTTCTATTTACTAAATTCTGACTCCAGCTTTCATTATCACTTTTTAAATTTTTTCAGTTTTTCTTTTAGTTTTAAAAATTGTGTGAGTGTGTGTGTGTGTGTGTGTGTGTGTGTGTGTGTTGTATAGTATATGCATTTGAGTGCAGGTGCCTGTATAGGTCCTAGAGCTTGAGTTACAGGCAGTTGTGAGCCATGTGATGTGGGTGCTGGAAACTGAATTCAGATCAGCTATAAGAACAATATATAGTCTTAACCACAGAGCCATCTCTCCAGCCAATAAGAGCATGTTTTATTTTTTAGTATATAGATATCTATTAGTTAAAGTACTTTTCTCACAAAGTTAAAGGTTAATAGAGACACTTTGTATAAAGTGGGAATTTGTTGTAAAGTGGTATTCATTATACACTTTGTTTTTCAAAGCTTCTTCCTTCTCAGAAACAGCAGTGTTGATACACCTCCCAATACCTGCTCCTCCCCAGAATTCTTGTAATGTAGACTCTACATGCTATATACCTCGTACAACCTAGCCTCTTTGACACTTGAGCCCAGTTCTTCCACACTGGTATGGATATGCTGTTGTGTTTCCAACTGCAACTCCACACTAGGCAAATCATTACCCCACTCTGCTCGCTCCAGTTTCATCTGAAAAGGAAGCACAGATGTGTTAAAACTTACAGAAGAAAGGAAAGTTGTCAAAGTCAAAATCTGAAGGAGATGACTAAAGGTAACAGCCAGGTGTGGCAGCATATGTCTGTAATTTCAGCATGGACTACAGAAGACCTTGACTTAAATAAACAAAATGGCTAGGGGTAAGAATTGGGCATCTGAACAATTTCTATCATTCCATAGCTTCTTCTAAGCCTCAAGAGCAAGAGAGGAAACTCTCTTGCTTAACTTCAGCAATGTTGGCATATGAGAGAACAGTCCTGAGTTTTTCAGTCAGAAAGGGTCTTAACAAGCTGCATGCTCAAACATTCCCCTTTATAGGATCACAGGATATGGTGGCCCATGCCTTCAACCCCAACACTCAGTAGACAGAGGCAGGCAAAACTGTGAGTTTCAGGTCAGCCAGGAATACATAGTGAGTCTCTGTCTTAAACAAAATAACAACAAATCATTATGAGTCTCTAAATTTCATAGAGTTAAAAAGGGGGAAAGACATCTAAAAATATTGTTTATTCACAGAATCAGCATCTAGCCAAAGAAGATTTCTTCCCCACATCCTTGTCCCCTAACCCCGACCCTGCTTTTTCTTTTCTTTTCTTTCCTTTTTCCTTTCCTTTCCTTTCCTTTCCTTTCCTTTCCTTTCCTTTCCTTTCTTTTCTTGAGATAGGGGTCCTATTATATAGTCCAGGCTGGCCTGGAACTTATCATCTCCTGAGTCCTGGGCTTACAAAGCCTGGCATAGAACAATGTCAAATTTGAGGTTTTGAACTAGAATATAATTAAGTAGTGCCATTGGACATGTGGAATAAATATATTAGTCTTGCTTAATCTTAAGAGATATGACCACAACAACAAAAACTGAAGAATAAACTCTTCTTCCAAAAAGGAAACATCAGAACAGATAACTGAGATATATAGATATGCAAGTGTCCCACAAGCTACCACTTAGGGCACAGTTAGCAGAAAGTAACAGATGTTATACAGTGTGGGATTGTGATAATCTACACTGACTCTGTTCATTTAGAATATAAGGAGAAAGGAATCAAGCATGGTGGCATATGTAGTCTCAGCATTCAGGAGGCTGGTGCAGGAAGATCATGAGTTCAAGGACAGTCTGGGCTACACTGGCCTGCTGGACTAAATAGTGGAGAGGCAAAGTGACATTTAAGAAGAAGGGATCTTAGACGCAGACAGGATCAGCAATTATGGTTTTCTCTACCAGGAACACAAAGCAACCTGGTTCTCTAAGACAGTTTTCTGGATGACACCCACCTGCATCTCTTCTACCCAAGAGAGTAGTTCATATACAAATCGGAGATTGCCTTCGTCTTCAGAGGATGAGATAGATACAAGTTCAGTCCGGGTCATAGGTTTTCGAAACCAGGAGGTAGAAGAAGAATGAGTTGTCTTGTTCAGGGGTTCTGCTTTCAGATGACTAGTGGTTAAAGTAGAGGGCGGAACCAATTCAAGTGACGTGAAGTGGCCTTTCCGGTATAGATTTGTACACTCTAAGCGCAAGGTGACCAGCTCATCCTGCAGACGCATGACCCTGAAGTAAAAGAGGAGACTTAACACATGCTTAAAATAAAATCTTCATTATCTATTTAACAAGCACATGGTAAAAATAAAAATGAGACCCATATCAGGGAAAGTGTTTTGCAAAACTATTACAGAAATGTAAAGAGGTATTTTAACATCATCTAGTTTGGTATTTTTCAAGGCAAATGTCAAATTAAAGTGTTAATTAGAAGGAAGTAACATAGTGTTTATGTGACTCCTGAAGGCCACAACACAATAAATAGTGGATTGCATGTGACTTTAGACACTCTGCATCCTAAATGAGTTCAGTAGATTACCAGTGTTTCAAAGTCACATTTGCTAGCATACCTTTGCAGGTCATTGTGAAATAGAAAGGAATACAGTAAGATGGCACAGTGATTGGGAAATATACTCCAGGCACTTAGTGGGAGGGAGAGGTGTTTAAAAGTGGAAGCTCACCACAGGACATTTCCTGCTAATACTATGTGCATGTATACCAGAGCCACAGAAGTATGAGAATCAAGGTAAAGATTCAGTGCCTGGTTCTTGTCTAAGTCTTGATGCATTACCTCACAGGAAGCAAGCCTATGGGCCCTTTCATCCTCACCTAAAGGCCAGCTCTTCTAACTGATAGTACTTTTCATCCCGTAGGATCTGGAGATCCACCTGCAGCTGCCTGATGAGACCCTCACACTCTTGAATGTACATGATGACATCTGATTCACACTGCACTGGGTGTCCTGATTCCAGGTGTGCAGCATCCTGCGACAGAAAAAGAATATGGGTGAGAAACCTCCAATGCTCTCACCCACTAAGATGGAGAAAACCAAGAAAAATCAAGTTACACAGCTGGATCTCTCAACTGTCAGAACAGCTGGGTGAAAAGTGGAAAGCATGTGACATAAAAACACTTACAGCCTGCAGTGTATTCTTAGCTAGTGTCAGTTTTTCTTCACAGTTCAAAGCACCATTCTGTATTTTGTTTGCAATCTGCAGCAGCAATTCTAGCCTGAAAAACATAAAAACCATAATGAAGTACAAGACTCGAAGTAGCCCCGAGGAATGTCAGACCACCTTCTGGACCCACCTCTCCACAGCCGGCCGTAGGGATTTCTCTCGCTCTAGCATTTCAACAATGAGTTTCCCCCATTCTTCTTCTACATGATTAGGGTGGTAGCCTTGAGGCAGATTAATTCTGCCAAATTCAATCCACACCTGAAAGAGATACTTTTCAATCCCAAACCACACACAGCCCTGCCCTTTGGCTTGTTTTCATTTATTTGTTCTTTGCCTCTTGTTTTTGTTTCTTTGTGTGGAGTGTCTTAGTCAGCATTCCCCCTCCCCCCCCCCCCCCCCCCCCCCCCCCCCACCCCCGCCAGCCCCCTTAACAACTTACAAGCCGAAATTTTTGTATCTAAGGCCTAACCTGTGGAGAGATGAACCTGATTCTGGCAAGGTTAAACACACCCAACTCTTATAGCTTCAAATCCAATAGAAATCAAAAGATGAATGAAGCCGGGCGGTGGTGGCGCACCTCTTTAATCCCAGCACTTGGGAGGCAGAGGCAGGCGGATTTCTGAGTTCGAGGCCAGCCTGGTCTACAGAGCGAGTTCCAGGACAGCCAGGGCTATACAGAGAAACCCTGTCTTGAAAAACAAACGAACAAACAAAAAAGAAAAAGAAAAAAAAAAGATGATTGAAAATTTCCTTTCTTGTCAACTGAGGGAAAGATTTACTTTCCTCTAAAAGCAAAGAAAAAGGGCTGGAGAGATGGCTCAGCGGTTAAGAACACTGGCTGCTCTTCCAGAGGTTCTGAGTTCAGTTCCCAGCAACCACATGATGGCTCACAGCCATCTGTAATGGGATCTGATGCCCTCTTCTGGTGTGTGTCTGAAGACAGCTACAGAGTACTCATATAAATAAAAATAAATAAATAATATTAAAAAAAAAAAGTGTCGGGCGGTGGTGGCACACGCCTTTAATCCTAGCACTTGGGAGGCAGAAGCAGACGAATTTCTGAGTTTGAGAGTTCGAGGCTAGTCTGGTCTACAGAGTGAGTTCCAGGACAGCCAGGGCTACACAGAGAAACCCTGTCTCGAAAAACCAAAAAAAAAAAAAAAAAAAGAGAGGAAAAAAAAAAAGGCAAGGAAAAAATTTTTGAATAAAGATGCTGTTTCTCAATAACTCCTTTAATAATTACAGTTCCTTTACCACAAATGTTGGAGACCCACTAACACTATTACTACTAATGCAGGGTAAAAGAGAACATGTGGGAGCTACTTGGGCACAACAATAGTACACACTGCAAACCTTACTTTAGCCAGAGATATGCTTCCTTACCTCTAACAACTTATATAACTCTTTGATTCTTCCTTTTTCTCTCTCCTTGGCCAGTATTTCTGTTTCTTTGAAGTGTATATATTGGTTATAAAGTGCCTACAAAGATTAATATTTGATGAATGAATTAATAGGCTACAGCAACAGGGACCAATTTTTCATACCACCTCACTAGAGCCAGCTGCATCAACCTCTGAGGCTCAATCCCAAAAAGAATGTATAAAAAGCAACTTAAGTCCATGCTTTTACCTTTAGTTCAACAGGGTTCTGGGGAAAAGATTTATCTGACATCAAGACTGTATGCTGCCTGATCCAGGGAATGAGTGAGTCCACTCGGCTTTGGTATTCTTGCCATCTGGAGTCCACTTCCTACAGTCAGAAGGCAAACATCACAGACCTGATTTGCACTGTTCAGCAGTAGCAAAGGATAAAGTAGCCAAGACCACCCCACACCACATATAAGTCTCTCTTTAATGCTCAAAGTCTCAGACTCAAAGCTCCTCAGAGAATCTCTGGCTGCCATTCAATATCTTGACAGATAGAAAGACTATCAACCGCCGGGCGGTGGTGGCGCACGCCTTTAATCCCAGCACTTGGGAGGCAGAGGCAGGTGGATTTCTGAGTTCGAGGCCAGCCTGGTCTACAGAGTGAGTTCCAGGACAGCCAGGGCTCCACAGAGAAACCCTGTCTCGAAAAACCAAAAAAAAAAAAAAAAAAAAAAAAAGAAAGACTATCAACCAAGCTACTAGGATTATGAACCAGGGTATTTTCCAGGCATGGTAATTTTTCACAC
The DNA here is from genome assembly GCF_004785775.1 of Grammomys surdaster. Classification (NCBI taxonomy): domain Eukaryota; kingdom Metazoa; phylum Chordata; class Mammalia; order Rodentia; family Muridae; genus Grammomys; species Grammomys surdaster. The sequence goes on along the minus strand of NW_021620689.1, from coordinate 3,274,530 downwards.
TGTAATTACAACGTCGCAAGGCTGAGGCAGCAGGCTACCCTAGAGCACACAGCCATGGTGCCTAATCAAACTTCTATCAGAAGGTGAGAAGAAAATGCTTCATCTTGAATTACAACCTAACCCTGATAAAAAGAACATTTTTTTTTCTTTTTTTTTTGGCTGGCATTTAACATCAAATGGTCTATGTTAGATGGCACAAAATTCGGACTACCTAGACCCATTCTCAGAGACAGTGTCCATTATGACAGAGATAGTGTAGATTCAGGTGGTCTTTGTGAAAGTGCTCTATGCATAAGAAACTAAAAAACACTATCTAATGGAGGCTTTCTACCTCAGTGAATTGGTATTTTAGGAAAATGTTCTTTTACCGTGGCACTGATTCCTTCTCCTCCCTCGGGAACTTTGGGGAAGGCATCATAAATTGAAGACACGTAAGTGATTACAGACTTTTCATCTGGAGATGGCACATCCACATCTGAGAGTACAATAAGATTTCTTGGTCAGAACAAGGGATCCTGCCAGAAGGAATTTTCAAAACATGCCAAATATACTTAAACCACTCTCACCTTCTGCATCCAGTAATCGGGTGACCCCGAGTCTCTCAGCCACTTCAAAAGCCTGTTCCAGATTCTCCCGGTTACTCTGGATTTGTACTCTCTCCATATCTACCAGATCGGGTCTGTAAAAGCCCAGTGAGGGACATGAAAAAGCACTGTCTACTTTGCACATGAGTTCACACAAGAAGCTCTTAACAACTCCCAGAACTGAAAACAATGAGTTAGAGAGAACTCAACAGGTAGGAAGTTACTAACCTTGATCCTATTTCTAATTGCATACCAGGAACCTAATACACCTACTTCCAAGCTTATAGAAATTAATAAATTGATACAAAGTGAAAACTGATGCTTGTATATGACTGCTCAGAGCTCAGATTACTTTTGGATTTGTGGTTAAAATTCCTGTCTTCCTTCCTCGTGCCATACCAAATCACCTGCTGCTCCTTACTTGGCACCAGTCCCTCTTCAGGTCCTATGCCCTTGCTCTTGCACCTACTCGGGATGCTCTGACCACAGAGACTGCATGGCTCACTTCTGACATCCTCACCTAAGAGGCTATCAATGGCCACCTTTGTCCAAATTACCACAACTCTGTAATTGTGTCCTTTTACTGTACCTGCCACTATATGACAACATGCAGCTGTCTGATTGCTACCTACTCTTCTCAGTGGAAGGTTGCTCCCTGAAAGTAAGAACTCTGACTGGCTCACTTCTTTGGCGAGTGCCTAAAACAGTGGGCTCATTACAGACTGCTTTTCAAACAATTCAGTGACTCGGAGTCTAATTCTTGGTGGAAAGGAAAGACAGCATGGCAGTTAATTACAAATAGATGAGAAGAACTCCTTCTAGGAGCACTGGCAGCAGGTAACTTGGTACTTGTACGCACCTATATCGGTGAATCAATGCATTGAACATCTTCCCATCGCTCCAGCAGGAAGAAAAGTTGGTGCACTTGATTCCTGTGTAACCAGCTGTTACTTTCTGAGTCCACAAGAGTAGTTTCTCTTTGGCTGACATATCCCCTGATTCCCCACTAATGTAGATGTCAGAGATCTGCAAACAGACAGGACATGAAATAACATTCAGATAAGATGAAGCCTTTTGTCCTTCTCTTATGTTTTGACATGTACAGGGAGAGAGATCCAAGGTTGGCTGGCAGCCCTGTTGATGACAACTCCAGCAAATACTCAGCCTCTCTGGTAGTCAGAGAAACACAAATTAAACCTATCAAACCAGAATGTGTTGGCTAGTCTCTACTGATGAGAATTAGACATTACCGTGTGAAAGCATACTATGCAGGATATAAACAGCACATATGCTGATGTCAGTTTTGAATCAAGTCTTAAAGGAGACAGAAAAGTTGTTAGGAAACAATCAAGAATATGTACAAAATAGTTTACATAAAATTTTTACTGAGTTGCCAGGCAGTAGCAGTGCATGCCTTTAATCCCAGCACTTGGGAGGCAGAGGCAGGCGGATTTCTGAGTTCAAGGCCAGCCTGGTCTACAGAGTGAGTTCCAGGACAGTCAGGACAGCCAGGGCTACACAGAGAAACTCTGTCTTGAAAAAACCAGGAAAAAAAATTTTTTTTCTGAGCAAAAAAATATGCTTGAAACAGTAAAACGTTATAAAGAGCTTAAATCATGAGAAATTACTGATTATAAATTAAGCAATATACAGAACAGAAGTCTTTGTTAAATTTTAAAAAGTACACTTTAGAAAACAGTCATTAAGTTTTATGAAAGTAAACAAAACAAACAAAATAATATACATAGCTACTCTGATTTTATAAAAAGGTTAAAACTATATCCTTTAAGTGTATAGCCATCCAAACATGTGTACATACACATACGTGATAGAGATGTCATGTACTTTATAGAAATATAACCCTGGGGACACACACAGCAAACTTGTAATCACACTTATCTCCAAATGGTAACATTATATGTGATTTTTCTGTCTTCAATCTTTTTAACATGTACATTTTTAATTTGGAGAGGGAATAAGAGTGTTGGGAAAGGGTTTCTCTGTGTAGCCTTGGCTGTCCTGGAACTTGCTTTGTAGACCACCCTGGCTTCAAATTCAGAGACCTGTGTTTTTGCCTCCCTAGTGCTGGAATAAAAGACATGTGCCACTACCACTCATGGTCATGAGCTGCCTGCTGTGGGTGCTGGGAATTGAACTTGGGTCCTGTGGAAGAACAGTGAGTATGCTAAACCATATCTTCAGGTCTGTACATTTTTTATTATAAGAAAAAAAGGGGGGATTTGAAGACATCTCTTAAAGTGTAACATAAGATCTATTTTAGAGAGATGGTAATGCAGCATAAATGTGCATACCTTTAATTCCACACAGACCCGAGTTTGAATCCTATCCTGCTCAAATGCAAGGTCAGTTATCACATCTGTCAAATGGGAATGATAACTACCTTCTTTTCATAGGTGCTGTGATAAATGAGAGGATTACACACTAATGTATCCCAAGCTCAGGGCTATTATAAAAATGTTTCCTTTCTCTCTTCACTGAATGATGGTCTTCTTCCATTTCTTGTTTAACTCCTATAGCCCTGGGAGCCGGAATCATCATTTAACTGGATGCTATTTTGTATTACCAATTATTAGTTCATATATTTAATCTTATCTCTTAAAGCTGTAGATTTCCTCAAGGGTTGGGCCCACAAGTTAACACCAAAACTATCTGAAAATGAGGGCAAGCTCCTGGCCACTGGATGCATCAGGCAGCAGGTTAGATGCTATGAAGAAGTAACTTCCAACTCCGGGCTTCTTCTGAAAACTGCACACACTCACCTCATGCACTGACCAAATAATGAGGACATTTTTATTAATATTTATCCAATTTACAATGAAATAGTATAAATAAACAAAGGCGAGGATCTGAGGGTAAAGTCTACCAAGAATCCAGCAAACAGCAAATTCAGGGTAGCATATAAAGTCAAACAGCAGGCTAATGGTACCAGCAGTGCCTCCAAAGATAATGAGTGCACTTTACTTTATACTGAAAACTATAAAACAATCTGGATTAACAAGAAAAAGTACAAGAATTTGTTCTCAGACTAGTCATGAAAGAAGACATTTAAGAGGACTGTAACTTCAGACAAATGGTTTGTCTGTAATACTGTTTTTCCCCATATGTAACAGAGTAACTTCCTCTTGGAGTATTGAAACTGATGAAATAAGGTGGTATAGGTATTATCTGGAAAACATGTGCTTTGTAACAATAGAACAATATACCATCTCTGTGACGCACACCTAGAATCAATGCACTTGAGACACGGAGGCAAGAGAACTCACAGAGAGCTGCAGACTAGCAAGCAATATATAGTGTAACCCTGTCTCACAGACAAACAGGCAGACAGACAGACAGACAGACAGACAGACCGGTATGCCAAGAATAATTTTAGGCCTAAGCATTTGGGGCAAAGAAGAAATGGGCACTCTTATCAAGTGCACTGCCTCAAAGCAGCCAGCTCCCCATTGATGAATGAAGGGGCTACAGTCAACTACTGCTCCATATGCTCAGCAGAATTGCATTCAATAAATTATACCAGTTACTAAATATTTTATTATTATGAGAGGCTTTGTATTATGTTAGATAACTTTGCTCAACTGTGGACTCAAATAAGTGTTCTTTTGAGTTTACAGTGGCCCAGGTTAAGCTATGAGGCTTGGTAGGTTACATACATTAAATACTCGATTTCTCAGACTGCCATTTCCTTTATCTTTACCTTCTTTTTGTTTTTGTTTCTCCAGACAGGGTTTCTCTGCATAGCCCTGGCTGTCCTGGAACTCACTCTGTAGACCAGGCTGGTCTTAAACTCAGAGATCCACCTGCCTCTGCCTCCCAAGTGCTGGGGTTAAAGCATGCCTGGCTTAAATACATTTTTAAATTAACAGTGCTGGTACAATTTCAAATTAAATACATAAATCAAATTGGGATATGAGCCTGTTGTGAGTCAATGTGCTTCTATATTTTAAAATCAAGAAAATCAGGGCCAGAAACTTTAATACTTTATGGAGGGTAAAAACCAGACAAACAAACCCTGCAGACTGTCAGTGTTGCCATTGTCTAAAGACAGAATGCAAGAACAGAAGAGTCCGGAGAGAGTCCATGTAGCCCCAAAAAGGGGGCCAGGAAGCCACATGTGTGTCTGGGAGAAAAGAAAGGGCAGCAGGCTGGAGAGTGCAGAGTTCTGCCCTGCAGACATATTTTGATATTGCCTAATGATAAGATGACTTGACAAATCTTTTCAGCACTCATCACCTCTCTGCTCTGACTCATGCTCACCTGACGACTTTCAGATTATTATTTGTTTCCCATACACAGCATAAAGCTAAATGGTTTCTGCAGCTACTCAACAATTTGACAGTTAAAATTCATTTTGTAAATTAGTTTGGATCTATCAATCTCTTACAAATATAAATCATGTGAAACTATGCAATAAAATTCAATTAATTCCAAGTATACTACTTTGAGAGAACTATGAAGCTGCAAAGTGAAGACTCAATAATGGTACTCTATGCCCAAAAGCCACCATCCTATGGGCTCAGGATAAACAGACACTCTCTGCACTCAACTCCATTCCCGTTCCCTTAGCATCTCTCCGTGCCTGTTTTAGTGGCTGAAACCACCAGACACGGACATGCACTCATCACTTTCACTGCAGTTGCTTCACATACATATTAAGAAGGATCAGGAAATAGAATTGGTGAAACGTAACAGGCAAAGAATTAGCGAGCATTTGAGTTCTTTACCAAAAATTAGATTCTAATTATTTAAGCAACATAACCATATCTAACCACTAATGACATCTCCTACCTGCCAACTGAAAGTACTTTTAAAAAATCATTTGTTATCGGTACTTTAAGTTTTGCCCACATGTATTGCATATCACATGGAAGTAGCGCCTGAAGAGGATGCTAGAACCCCTGAAACTGAACTTGGGCCCCCAAAAGGCTCTTAACTACTTAGGCAATGTCTCCAGGCCCTGCATTAAAACTACTTCAGTGAACAACTTCAGATTTCAACACAGCCTTAATGAGACAAGGAAATGCTTGGCTTCCTTGGGAAAGAAAACAATACTATGCTTGGATTACAACCATTTCTAAACTATGAACTGATTGTGAAAAATATGGTTGCCAACACAAGCATCTCAGTAATTAAATCTGGCTTTTGCCTATCTCTTCTTGTGGTACTCTCATGTGGCATGTGTATGGTCTGCTAGGGTCTGCAGAGTATTTACCTGAGCACTCAAATGTAGAGCTCCAGCTTCCATTTTAGGGAGCTTCCTCCCTTGTCTAAGTAGAAAGAGGAGCCTCAATACCGTGCCAGAGACTCCACACCTCTCCTCCCGTCATATACTACCCAGGGCTCAGTTAATTCCTTCTCTGAGGCATTCTCACAAGCATAATGTTTCCTAATAATCCCATAAGCATTATCTAAGTATCTTAACCCTACACCAGGTGGTATAGGAAAGAAAAGAAGTTACATGTTTATCTATTCATCCTGTTATCAGTTCCCAAGAAAACACTATGTTTTAAAAGCTCAAAATAAAAGCATAGTTTCAGGCCTTGGGTTTAAGCAATTCAGTTAGGGAAACAGTTTTACAGAGAAAGCAGTGTTGAGACAGAGGTAAGCAAGTAATTGCCTGACCAGCAATGCTAACAGACTACTCAGAGATACTTGGAATGGTTTCGTAAGCAGAAGACAGCTGCATTGAAAAAAAAAGAGAAAACTCAAAATGAGGCGTTTGTCACACCACATCTCATTACATTAATGCTATCCCAATTACTTTGCAAACGATGTCATATGAGTGGAAACATAACAGGGGTAGAGAAAAGAAAGAAGTGGGCTGGGGAGAATGGCTCAGTTGGTGTAAACTATAAGAACATTCAAGCATCCCAGTATCTGAAGAGAAGCCAGGTGTGGTAGTGTGCTGCAAAAGTGCAGATAGCTAGAGCCTTGGAGCCCACTGGCCAGCTAGACTAGGCTATTGAGAGGCTGCAGGTTCCATAAAAAACTAAAAACGTGTTCCATGTTGCAAACCTGTGCACACCTGCACACATTCATGCACTTCCATGTACATCTATATCCCCTCCACAAAGAAAGCAATAATGAAGTTAAACTGTGTATGTAATTGATTTAGAACATTTTTGATTATATTAAAAATGCTATTCAAATGTCATCTTTGTTATCAAATCCTTTTTTAAATTAGTAAAGCTACTTCATGAACAATTTTATTATTTATTTATTCATACCCTAGGGGGCCCGGGGGGGGGGGGGGGCGCGGCGCCTCTCCTCAGAGAAGAAGCATCCACCCCCCAGGGTACCAACAGTCTCCTCAGGACTGAGTGCATCCTCTCCCACTGAGGCCAGACAAGGCATTCCTGCTAGTGGAAAGGGCTCAAAAGGCAGGCCACAGATTCCTAGTCAGAGAAATCCCCTAGTCCAATTGTTGGGAGACCCACAGGAAGGCCAAGCTACACAACTGCTACTTATATGTAGCGGGTCTAGGTCCAGTCCATGTATGCTCTTTGGTTATTGGTTCAGGCTCTTTGAGCCCCTATGGGCCCAGGTTAGTCGGCTCTTTTTGTGATGTCCTTGACCCCTCCTGTTCCCTCAATCCTTCCCCCAACTCTTCCACAAAACTGTTAGGCTGTGGGTCTCTCATGAGTAATTTTTATAGAAATACCACCTACATCTCTTTTAAGAATTTTGTAGTACAGCCACACTTTCTGAATCTGGGTCTCCTGAAATTTGATTCCAAACCCTAGGAATCTAGTTGCGTAACAGTGGATTAGTGACCACCAGGCTATGGGTACTTTATAACTAACATAAATAATTTAAAAGGCATTAACATAGGGCTGGAAAAATGGCTCAGTGGGCAAAGAGCACTTGTCACCAAGCTTAACAAGCTGAGTTAAATTCTCTCAGGACCTATGGGGTATAAGAAGAGAACTGGCTGGTCACCACTTCCCAAGTTACCATGCCTGGCTTTTTATATGTGTGTTCTGAGGATCAAACTCTGGTCCTTGTGTTAGCAGACAGCACTTTACTGAGCTATCTACCGCCCCTTAAAATTCACAAGGGCTTGTGTGGGCATGCAGTCACGCATGTGTGTGCATACAGGCAGAGAAAGGTCAATGCTGGGTATCTTCTTCCTCTATCATTGCTCACTTTTTTTAAAAAAAAAAAACAGGGTCTCTTACTGAATGTAGAATTCACCAGTTAAGCTATATAGCCACTATGTCTGGCTTTGCACATGGCTGCTGGGGATCTGAACTCTGGTCTTCATGCTTGCACAGGAAGTCCTTTACTCACCAAGTCATCCATCCAACCTCTTAAAAACAGTTCAATATCTATCTATCTATCTATCTATCTATCTATCTACCTATCTATCCACCTACCTATCTACTTATCCACCTACCTATTTACTTATCTAACTATCATGTGTGTTGGGAGGTACCTATGCTTGCTCCACGACATATGTGGAAGACAAGGGGTAGCTTGGAAGAGCTGGGTCTCTGCTTTCACCATGTAGGTTCTAGAGATGGAACTCGGCTGGGCAGCAAGTACCTTTATTCACTGAGGCATCTCTCTCTGTCCCTTTAAAAATAAAAAATAAAATAAAAACTTTCTTTGTTTTTGTTTTTGATTGGTTTGGTTTGGTTTTTGATACAGGGTTTCTTAGTATAGCCCTGGCTGTCCTGGAACTCTGTTGTAGACTAGGCTGGCCTCGAACTCACAGAGAACCACTTTAAAAACCATTTTTAATATTAAGGTTTATATATAATTACATTCAACACTTCAAGTAATATTCCAAATGAAAATAACTAACCACTAGGCGGTGGTGGCGCATACCTTTAATCCCAGCACTTGGGAGGCAGAGGCAGGCGGATTTCTGAGTTCGAGAGTTCGAGGCTAGCCTGGTCTACAGAGTGAGTTCCAGGACAGCCAGGGCTACACAGAGAAACCCTATCTCGAAAAACCAAACCAAAAGAAAAAAAAAAGAAAGAAAGAAAATAACTAACCCTTCTTGGCTTTTTTTGTCTTTCCTTTTCTTTAAATGGATTATGTCACCTGATCCCTAACCAAATTAGTAAAAACTGAACAAGTACATGATGACATAGATTTATCAGTTATTTTGTTTGTTTTTGTTTTTTGGTCATGATCTGGCTATAACTTCATTGGGAGGCTAATAACAAAATTGTATAAAAATTCAAACACAATAATTTCTGTTTACTAAATTGGTATCAGGAGCTTAAAAATTCACCTTATCTTTTGTCATATCTAACTGTTACATGAATGTTGTATGTAATTCAATGTATAAGTAATAATCATAGTAACACTCCAAAGAGAGTCTCAGGAGGACGGAAATCTACTGTGCTCTGCCCCAATTAAGAAGATTTCTCAAAGAACATGATTTAGAGTCATTCATCCTTAATGTTACAAAATTGAAAAACAGAAAGGAAAAAGAATTCCAACTGGACACTGAGATAGAATTGTCATCTGAGGCCAACCTAGGCTATGTAGTGAGACCCTGACACACATCCTAAGGGTGGGGGTAAATAAAGGGTTGCTGGGAAAGTTGAAATAGAATAGAAAAGGAGAAAAGGTTGGACAGAAATTAGATTGTGGAGGCATTGGAATGCTAGGCTGAAGAGCTAGACCTATAACTCTATAAGCCTCAAAAGAAATGACTAGATAGATGCTCTGAGCAAATACGTAGTTGATTATGGTGTCCTTAAATTTCCAGCTGACCTCAAACCACTAAACAGCAGGCATCACACCTTGAAAACTTTCATTCAAGAGATAAATGACGGTCAGTGTATAGCTCATTAGAGATATCCAGCCAGAGTGATCTACTAGCCGCTGTGTATCTAGGGAATAAAGAGAAAGGCATTTATACCAGCCTGAGAAGTCAGAAGTTCTAATTCAGAATCCCATAAGGGAGGTAAGCAGAATGAAAGGCCAAGGTCATAGGGTGTGGGCATTTTTATTCTAGAGCACAGTACCAATGTATATTTGCCCCAGAGACCAAATCCCCCTGCAATGGGCATTTTCAAGGTTTTTCTGCCATGAATAGTATAAAATGGCATCTTGTTCTCACCAGCAGTGAGGGTCTTCTCATGTGTATAGGTAGGTCTTGTGTGTGTGTGTGTGTGTGTGTGTGTGTGCCCGTGCACACGTGGATGCACGTGAATGCTTGTTCCTGAGAGTTTCTCTATTTCTAAGAGAAATGTCCTTTCATGTCATTTGTAAAGTTCTTTAAATGATATTAATTGCTACCATGTATTGTACTTCCCTTTCAATTTATTTACCTATTACAGTAGCCCTACCAAGTACATGCTATTGTTATCCGCAATATACAAATTTACAAGGTATACTGCAGGTATAAGGTAAGCGGCACAGCAGGGATTCAAATCCAGCAGATCTGTTCCACTCATAACCATGTCAGCTGTACATATCTAGATTATATGTATATGTATTATATAATAATTTTATCATTACTTTTATAACTCATTTTCCTTAATCTACCATTTGAAATGTAAAATTTCAAAAACATACCAAGAGCTAACAGTAAAAGCCGTTATATACCCAGCACTCGGTTTCACTACTTCACTCATAGCTACCTTGCTTCATCCAAACTCCTATTTTACTTCACTCCTCCCCTATTACCATATATTAAAAAAAACCCACCCGCAAATATTATTTTCTTCATAAACATTTCAGTAACTGTCTCTAAAATGTTTCCTTTTTAACATAGTTGCACTAGGTTGGATAGTTGACCTGAAATAGTTAACTCTTACAGTAATGTTTGTAATTACACACAGTTTTTGTTTGTTCTGTTTTTCTGAGATGAGGTCTCACATAGCCTGGCAGGGAGGGAGTTCACCATATAGCTGAGAGCCACAAAGTCCTGCTGCTCCTGCCTTTATCCCCCAAGTGCTGGATAGGTCTGAGCCACCGTGCCCAGCTTCTAATTAAGTACATATTTAAAAAGAAACGAAGTCTTTTCTAAAAATCAAAGTCCTAATCAAAACTCTCTTCTACATTCTTCCAGTAATGCCATGCTTAGTTTTGCTTTTTTCTTACACTACAAAACCAAGTCAGTTAAGCAATTCCCTATAATCAAAGCTGAGAACTGAGGAGAGGATAACTATAAACTGAAAAGGCTAATTAGGCTCAAAACCCAGTATACCAGCTGCCCTCATTTTGGCCCCAACCTTATATAACTACTCTCCTGAAACTTGGAGCTTAAGGGGCTCCAGTGTGTGAGGAAGGACACTGGAATGAAGTTCACTCCCTCACTAATTGTATGGGCAGGAGATTGGTGGTAGGAACCAAGATGGGAAGATGAAAGGGGTTTCAACAACTTCCTTGTTTAAATGAAATCAAATATTATAGATATTGATGGCAGAAAAGAGCAGAGTCTTGAGAGAAAGGAAGAGGGCAAAAAGGCCTTCATCTGGCATCAAAGCACACTGCTATTAACCTGCTCCATCAAGCTGTAAATCCAAGTCTACTTAGCACTCTGAAAACTATGCCTGTCAGCGGCCCTTTATCAGCCTGCTTCTACATTAACTATTTCTTGACAAAGGAAATTTCAACTGTACCACTGGCCAAGAAATCAGGCCTCAGTTACTGTTTATTATCTAAAATATGCACCTGGTAGGAACAGACATCAGCTACCATGTCTGAGAAGCAGTAAATTCACTTAGGTAAGGTTGTGTCACCAAAGCCACAGAAGCATACTCTGAGCCAATCAGCAGGAGACAGAACAAATTTTTCTAGGACAGATGCCACTCTAACTCACATTATTCTCTGAGATCTATTACTACTCTAACACATTAGAAACAAAACACAGTAAAAAGCAAACAGAAGGGACAAGCTCCCTGAAGACACATATCACACAGAGACTATGAAGGTTTCATGCCCTGTGCTTTAAGGATTTTGATTCTGAAGAAATTTCACATATAATCTAAGAGGTTATTTCTTAGGAAATATATGTTGGTCCATAGCCCCATTACGAACACAGAACCTCAGAAGCACGGCATATGTCTACACAGAGACTCAATCATTTAGTTTGCTATATTTGGCTCTTCCAGAGTAGTCTGACTGAACTTGGCCAAGAGGTAAAAGTAATGGATGGCTGCTCAGAAAATATCACATACCACCTTGACTCTCAGACCGAACAGCAAAAGAATCATTCCACTATTAATAATACCAAGCTGCAGATCACTCACTGCCCAAAAGATTCTCCCATCAATCTTGTAAGATTTCTCAGAGAATTGCAAAGAACCTTACCTCCCAGAAGACACAGCCGATGGAAAAGTGTCATTACTATGCATGGCTCAGTATCTAGGACTGATATGCACCACGAGTTCCAAAACATTTCCACTTCATCCTTTCTGAAAAATCTTACACTTAGTTTGTGCATGGTGTCTCACATCTATAGTTCCAGGCAGAGGCAGGTAGACCTCTGTGAGCTAGAAGCCAGCCTGGTCTACAAAGCAAGATCCAGGACAGCCAGGGATACACAGAGAAACCTTGTCTCGAAAAACCAAAAATGGGGGTATGGTGGGGGGTGGGTTCCCACTTTGATCATGACCATCTTATATGAATCTTATATAATGTTATGACTCCACAATATTAACTTTAATGGTATTTGTTCAAACTATAAACCATCTCAGCACTAGACTTTACTTCAACTATTCAACATCTACCCCATTCAATCAATCAATCAATATTGCCTCTGACATTCTCTTACCCAATAAATCCCAAATACTGGCACCTGCAGCTCCCCTGCCTTCCTTCCTACCACAATGCATACTCTTATTTTATTCCAGGCCAGCAAAGCCTCCGACTTTATTTATTTATGTTTTTTTAAGTTAGCTTATTACTGTGTGTGGGCACACATGTCACAGAGCCTGTGTGGAAGTCAGAATACAACTTTGTAGAGTCAGTCTTCTACCTTTACATCAGTTCTGGGGTTCAGACTCAAATCAGTAATCAGCAAGTACTTCTACCCACTAAGTCATCTTGCCAGTCCTTTAGTTTTTATTTTTTCCTCCTTAAGACAAGCTCTCACATATCTTAGACTAGCCTTTAACCTATAACTCCCTATGTACTACAACCTTGAACTTCTGAACCTTCCATATGCATCTCATGAATGACGTGATTACAGGCATGTCCCACCAAGCCCAGTTTAGTGGTGAAAAGGACTAAACTAGAGCTTTGTGTATGCTAGACAGGCATTCTCACAACTGAGCTACACATCCAGCCCAAGAGAGATTTTCAATGGTGTCTCCAAATTGTAGTAACAGAGAGTACTGAGATGGGCTATCAGAAAGTGAATTTATCACCAAAGTAGAAATGCAAACAAAGGTCACCTTAAATTTTGAGTTTATCTTAGCCTCATGGTGCTGGTGTTAAACAGGTAGATTACCTTTATAGGTTACCTTTATATATCAGGGCAGCTTTGTAACTAATATCATTTGTCCACAGCTTAGCCAAAGCCAACCAACCAAACAAACAAACAAACAATCCAAATGTTTTGCATCTCTAAAGTTTGTATTTCATATGCAGCAGAGGCCAATATGCCAATAAAAGTTCAACCATGAAGGACCTACAGCTGCATAGTGTATTACCCAGAATCTTCCTGTGAGTCCAGATTTCTGAATTCTCAGTTTTGAATCCTAGAAATATTCACAAGTTACTTTTGCCTAACAAGACATGTCAAAACCCTAAACAAGTTCAATCACAAGATAAACTTTGTAGTTTTGAACTTTCAAACTGCCCAATCTCATCCACTCATCGCCCCCTCCTCCACATGCCCTGATCTCCTTTAATCTTAGCATTAGAAGCCAAGGGGAAGAGCCCTCTCCTTCCATACAAACACTCGTGAGTGCTATCATTAGATGCACCCTCACAGGGAATGATTGCATCAGCTCTGCTAAGAACACCACTCTCCAGAGAAAAGAGCAAGCACCCTGTAGACAACTGTCATGATCCCCAAGCCTTCGAGATCCTTCACACCCCCATGTTAATGTTAGAAATTAAGCTACACTTCCCTTTACCCTTTGAGCTGCATCACAACTTCTTGAAGGGGGACAAACAAACCAACAGCCCTGACTGAGTATGAGGAAGACCCACCACTGCACCTTGAAAGATAATCCTACCAGATAGCTTCAGCAATTATGCTACATGGATACTCAAAACCTGAGATTTCCCCAGAGCCAACAAGACATGGTTTTAAGACTCAAGGGACAGACTTGAAATAGATTCTGCTTGCCAAGCCCTAGCCATCACTAACTCACACTCCCCGTATAGGGGTAAAAACTCCAAGATCCTTACTGCTTACAACACTCCACTTCAACATGCCTGAGAGGCAGAAATCAAAAAGACAGTTTGATTACCCCAAATACACCACCCACCTCCTCCAGACCCCACGATCAGTATGGCTTGCCTCCAAAGACAGAGTACCATCCTCTTCTGAGAAGGGTGTGGAGGTCTTTTCAGGTTCTGTATCTTCAGGCCGGATCCCATGTAGGCGCAGCCCATCACTGCCATAGCCAGAGGAGGATGGCAAAATGCTCACAGTGATGCCACTGACAGATAAATCACTCTGAGAAGCAGGCATTCTGTGACTCTTGCCGGACACGAGACTCACGTGGGTAGGCTCTGGGTGAATAGGGTCTCCTGACTGTTTGGGTATTGATGAAGCAACAGAACACTTAGCAATCCAAGAACCTGTGGGAGGGGCACTTGGAGCACTCTTGGTTCTCCCTCCCCCACTCCAGCCCACTGAAGGTTGGTCTTGATCTCCCTTGTCAGAGGGGTAATCTGTCCCAGGCAAAGTGCTGCTCCGAAATCGGAGCAGAGTGCCTCCCTGCTCCACTGCAGTCTCTCCCTGCAAAGGCAGCAGCACAGCTCTGCTGCTGCAGGATGCTGTCCTCGGAAATTCCACCAGTTGGCTCACAGACTTCTCACAGTTCCTTTCTGCTGGGTTATCAAGCAGGTGAGCAATGACTGTCATCCCCTCTTCCAGGGGATCCCAGGCCCCTCCAACAACTGATGACTCATTCTCCAACAAAAGGTGAGCAGTTTGGATCTCTGCTTGGAATCTCTCCTTTACCTGCACAATCATCCCTTGATCGCCCACCCCTGAGTTGTGAGCCGAGTCTCTAGACAGCAAAATGTCTGATGGGGGGTGCTCTGCCCCTCCCACTCCGTGTTCCTTTGGGAGACTCGCTGTTAACTTCGTTAGGGTTTCAGTCTCTTCAATGACTCCAGTGCCTTCCAAAGCTTCCTCCCTGTGAGATGCTTCTGGAGTAAGGCTTTTCTTCCCTCTCCACTTCCTTTTGAACCGAACCCTCTTCTTAGGAGATATGGGAGCCTTCTCAGGAATAGCTATAGACTCTTTCGGCTCCTTTACACAGCCCAGTGAATTTCCCATTTCTTTCCTCTCTCAATCTCAGAAAATAAAGCAGTTAAATCAGTCCTCAGATCCCAGAGAAATTCCAATGTCGGCTTCATCGGACTCGATGCACATTCAAAAAAACAAAAAACAAAAACAAAACAAAAAAAACAAACAAAAACCATGCACTACGCCGGCAATCCCTCCAATCCTTTCTCCCTCCCCGCCTCTCTCTGTCGCTTCCAGCCGCTCGATTCAGACAGCCATCTTACAGGCTCAGAGCTGCACAAGACAAATTTCAAAGCATCTCACTGCAGTTCAGAAATCACTTGACCTAAAAGCAGACAGAAACCGGATTGGCTGCTGCTTCCTCTCTCCAAATATGAGGTAATTGGAGCACTGCCCTCAGTAACACAAACAGAACGCAAAAAGGAGCTAGAAACCAGGGAGAGGGAGGAGGAGGAGGAGGAGGAGGAGGGGAGAACGTAAGAGTAAATGGAAAGGGGAGGGGAAAGGAGAGAGGAGGAGGAGAACAATATCAAAGAGGGGGTGGGGGAACAGCTCAGCTGGTACTAACTAGCAAGGGAAGGGGAGGGCCAGGTAGACAAGACCAAAGAAGCCACAATGATGGCTCCCGACCTATGAAATGAAATATGTTTTAATCATTGCTCCAAGATGCCCAAAGGAAAATAGGAAACAAGATATACATAATCAAATTTTAACCTAAGAGAGACTAGAGCCCACTCCTTCTACTAAGAAAAGGAACAGGGGCATGAACAAAATAGCCCCCTGTGGCATATGGCCACCTCCAAAGAAAAACATCTACTAATTCTGATGGCCAGTAACACACTGACGAAAAACCTGAAAATTGGTTTTGAGTATAGTATGTTAAGCTCATAGACAGGAGATCACTTGTCAATACAATATAAAAGTCAGGCAACAATATTTGACATAAATGTTCAATAGTAATCATCAGTACTGCCTTTGCCACAGTTACCTATCATATTTTTGCTATGTACCAAGTACTATATAATATACACACATACATACATACATACACACACACACACACACATACATACATA
>NW_021620689.1:3210812-3258351 GCF_004785775.1 Grammomys surdaster | reverse complement strand
CACACATACATACATACATACATACACACACACACACATACATACATAAATACATACATACACACACACATACATACATACACACACACACATACATACATACATACATACACACACACACACATACATACATACATACATACACACACACACATACATACATACATACATACATACATATACACACACACACAAAACCGGATAATATATTATTCTGTTACATTCTCACAGCAGTCAAACTCGGATTTAAGAAAGCGGATTAACTTGCCCAAGTTTAAGTAACTGGGGGGGCGGGCACTCCATTTAGGCTTCATTTTAACCAGGCAAATGGTTGATGTGTGTAATCTTAGCTACTGGGAGGCTAAGAAGGAAGAATTTCAAAACAAGTCTGAAGCTAGCCTGTCTCAAAAATACCCGTAGAATAAGAGAGACTTTTCATTTTAGCGCCATTAATTACTAGAGGGAGAAAATCTGCTCTCTGCAGCCATAAAACAAGAAGATATTCCCACAGTTCTAAACTAGCAACTAGACTCTGCAGCGAAGCAACAAAGAAATAACACTTGCTGCTGAGTGGGGGAGGGCAGGGGCAGGGCTAAAACCCAGGTGATTTTCACTCAAACTGACAGAATGAAGTCTGAATTATATTTTAAGTGAAACTCATAGACCACACCCTGTGCTACCAGCAGGATTCCTTCACCCTTTCTAGCATATTGCCTAACAAATGAGAACACACTACAATCTAAAGGCTCTCTGAATGGAATGGAAGAAAAGAGGTACACATGTTTCTTCTCTGTTGTTGCAGTTTATCTTTCATGTTCCTGCAGTGCCAGGAATCAAAGAGGGTCTTGTACATGCTAGAGCCATGTACACCACCACTAAGCCACATACATACTGTATATATGTGTGTGGACATGAAGGTAATGAGATCTTGCTATGTTGTCCTGGCTAGATTTGAACCCCTGGCCTCAAAGAACTCTGTCATGCAAGTTCTATGTAAGCTCAGAAACTGTATACAGCACAGCCCTATCACCTTTCCTGAAGACCTAAAATGCGACTTCCCAGAGGGGAAGCTACTAGAAACCCTAAAGCCCCTGCTCCTGTGTAGCCCCATCTAACTACAACTACAGCAGGTGCTTCTCCCTAAGTCTGTTGCTATAGTGACAGCAAAACTGAAGCGCCATCTTAAGGACATCGCAAATCAGAGCATTGGAAACTCAGATTCAGCTCACCAACAAAAACTCATGACATTACCACCAAGTTGTTCACGCAGCCACCAAATCTTCACAAATCCAATGAAGAAAACAGACCTAAAGGAACTCTTAAGTTTCATGCAGGAAGGTACAAGCTTGACTTTCATTAATGAAATAGTAGATTAAAAAAAAATTCCCCAGGGCTGGAGAGATGACTCAGCAGTTAAGAGTGGTTAAGTCTCTTCCAGAGGTCCTGAGTTCAATTCCCAGCAACCACGTGGTGGCTCACAACCATCTGTAATGGGATCCAATGCCCTCTTCTGCTGTATCTGAAGACAGTGACAGTGTATTCACATACATAAAATAAATAAGTTTTTTTTTTGGGGGGGGGGGCGGGCAGTGGTGGTGCACGCCTTTAATCCCAGCACTTGGGAGGCAGAGGCAGGCGGATTTCTGAGTTTGAGGCCAGCCTGGTCTACAGAGTGAGTTCCAGGACAGCCAGGACTATACAGAGAAACCCTGTCTCGAAAAAAACAAACAAACAAAAAATAAAATAATTAAAAAAAAAATCCACAAAACAGAGCCACCTGGAACAAAAGAGACAACTGCTTATTAGTATAACTATTACTGCTGTGGTGTTTCTCTAAGAACCTTATAGAACTAAGCATGTTTATTTCTGTGACTCTATTCTTTTCAATCATTTTCTACTACAGAGAAAAACTGGTCAAGACAGGAACAAAAATTTCAGTAGGGTGGAACTAGGTTCAAATTGCTAAGTGGCTTAACTAATTTACCAAGTGACTCAAATTTCTTACCTACAAGATATGGACACTACCACCCACATAATGGGGTTAAAAGACAAGGCTAATGATATAATGTCTGTAAAGCTCTTGGCTTAGTGCCTAACCTATGGTAAATCTCTTTTATTCCCATTTATGCCTGGAGCTAAACATTAGGATCCATCCCTAGCTCCCACAGGGATCCAGTACACCTTTTTCTAAGCTGTATTCTGAGGAAAGTAGATCCAAAATTTTCTTCTTAGATGGGGATGCTTCTACTACTTTGCTGAGTTAACTGATCACAGGACTAACCTGTGCATGGACCGTCACCTAGTATAACCTATGAACATATGGCTATGCCTTCTCAAAAAGCAGACTTTTGGGACCTACTTATTCAAGTCTTTTCCTGATTTTTTGTAGTTAACCATTTATTACCCACAGTTTTCCTTGAGAGAAAACAAAAGTTAAATTTCAGTCACTTGTTCACTCTGTGTACATGAATGGCACTTTATCATACCCCAAGTACTAAGTACCATGAAGCACAAGGAAGAAGAGGAAGAAGAGGAGAAGGAGGAAGAGGAGGAATAGGAGGAAGAGAAGGAAGAGGAAGAGGAGGAGGAGGAAGAAAAGGAGAAGGAGGAAGAAGAGGAGGAGGAGGAAACAACTCACATGGTAGTGAGGTGGAGGCAGGAGGATCACAAGTTCAAGGAGAGCATGGGTCACAAGAGACCTGCTCTGGGAAGGATGTGGGGCACACAAACTAAAAGTCCTCAACACCTCAAAATGGGCTTGAGCCAAACCTAGAGAAAAGACATTCTGTTAGTGCTATAAAGACATGTGGCCCAAAGAGTCCAGTTGATTACTGTTTCAGTTTCTTCATTTGGACAATGCTTAATAATAATAAATAAGTAAGCCATCATCGCCCATTCATCTTCAATCTACCATCACAGCTTTTAGATGACCAAATTCATGGAATGTCCATCTGTAGAGTGAAAAATTATAGATACTGGGTATATAGAATCCTTTTTAGACATAAAATATTCTTTAGGCTTTCTTTACAAAGACATGGAGGCATGAAGCAAGTTAAGAATGTGGACAGACTAATTACGGGAACTGGCTAGAATGCAATTTAGCCAGGTGGAACCAAGCTGAGAACCATAGTGACAGGGCAAGGCCGAAGTAACAGGGCAGGACCACATTCTTGAGAAAGATAATCGTACAGAGAGTTTTCACCTGACCCTGACTCCCGTAGCTTGGGTTCCTTTGGAATGTTCCACTATTTTCATGTCACACCACCCTAGCAACCTCTCACCCCCTCCCCATTCCTTGGTTTGTGGTTTTTCCCTTTAAAAACCCCTTTCAAACTGGCTGTCGGGGTCAATTCAGCTCCTCCGTGGGCATACGAATTGACCAGCAGCTAGCTGTCACGCCCTAATAAAATCTCGCAATTGCTCCGGTACATGGTGTCTCGAGCAGATTACTGGGTGGTCGCGACTTTCTGAGATTCGAGTAAGGGTCTCCCCTCTAGGGAGGTCTTCACATCCACTTAATGAATATTCGTTGACTGCTCATTTTATGACAACAAAGACAGTGAAGGCAACAAGGCCTTGGCTTTGCTAAGCTTACTCCTAGTGCAGGGATCAAGTACAAACAAACAAACAAACAAGCATGCAATATGCCAAAAATAATAATACCTGACAAGTATTATAAGTCATACTAGAGTTTCCAGAGCAATTTGTAGACAAGCTTTGGGCAAGAAAAAGGAAGGAGGTCTGGTGAGGTAGTGATTCAGAGATGTGCTGGGTTAGCTATCAGCCCAAGTGCAATCACTGTAACCCCTCCCACATAAAGGTGGAAGGAGAGAAGCAACTCCATAAACTTGTCCTCTGACTTCCACATTTGGCCTAGAATTCCAGGTCAGGTGGAATTCCAACCCCAAACCCCTTTCTTCAATGGCAAGGTGACATACATGCAGATGTTCACTGCAACAATGGTACTTTATTCACACAAGTGAAGGCAACACAGCCCTTAAGTGTGGCACAGCTGTGAGATGTACCACTCACATCACACTCTATACATGTCAAGATGAAGAAGCCAAGCGCTCTTCACCATCACTGACAAACCCCACAAACCTTAGGGCTGGGCATTTAGCTGAGTAGTAGAGCTCGGGCCTTACATGAACAAGGCTGGAGTGGGCACAGTGGAGATATAAAACATACGAATGCTAGCACATACTCTTATGATCCCAAATCTGCTGTTAATGCACAAAAGTACATAAGGAATGATATGTGCCAACCTCAGAAGGGCATTTACCACAGAGCAGAAAGAGCAAGAAAGCAACATATCTGAAATGCTTTGCTTCCTTAAAGAAAAAGAAGAGGAAAATGCCTCAGAAGAATAAAGACCAAAATATTAACTTCTGCGTCAATGTAATGTGTCTGACTATACACATAAGGACTGCATATGCCTCCGAGTCCTTGGAATTTTTATAACTAAAAATATGTTAAAATAAAAGAACTCCAACCATTTAACATATATCTTAAAATATTAGAAACCATAGTCTCTCTATTAAGATATCAGTACTTCCAATCTCATCAGTACTAGTAAAGTTTTCATCTGGAGCCAACCAGATTAAATATATATAAATAAAAGTATATTCAACAAAATATCTTGAGATTAAAACCACCATCTATCATCTACATGTACAGAAACATCAATGTGCTAGTTCATCAACACCAATTGCGAAGACTGGCTAGAATGACTGTTCTGCTGGTCCGCTAACATCTAACAGCTCTGCTTTGTGTATTTCTATAGTTACAACCACATACTTATGTATAGTAACAATGTATTACAATATGTATGTACATGTTGTAACCTTGATGAGAACATCTAATGAGTATATAGACAAGATAACTGAATCTTCAAAGCTCAAGCCAGACAGAACCCTAGCATGGAGAGGGGGAAGCAAACGCAAAGTTCCACCCTTAACCAAGAAGCTCTCTGCAACTCTACCTGCTAGAGAGGGGGAGAATCGGTTTTCTGGGCATGTATAACAAGCATATTTCCCTGCTGCTCAAGAGCAGTCGGCCAACACAAATGGAATCCAGGTTTGTTATGTATGTATATGTGAGGTTTGTCTTTTTCATTTGTTTTGTTTGTATGTTCTTTCCACTGAGAAAGGAAGAACAAGAAGTTTCATGGACAGGGAAGTGAGGGGAATCTGGAAGAAGTTAAGTTGGGGGAGGAAAATAATACAATCAAGATATAATGTAGAAAAAAGTCAATAAAGATTTTTTGTTGTTTTTTGTTTGTTTGTTTTTTAAAGAGAGATGAAAGCATTATCTCCACAGTGTGAGGCAACTCAGTGGTTAAAGGTGAGTACTGCCAGGCCAGAAGACCTGGAGACCACAGGATAGGAGAGAATTGTCTCCTGAAAGCGGTCTGACCTCCATATGCAGCCTGAGTGTGAACGCACATACATGCACTTAAAAGTAAAAAAGAATAAATCACATCATTATTTATCATAGTCCCACACCCAAAGTGCGGGAACCCAAATGCCCATCTTACTCATGAAGAAAGCGGATGGCATCTACAGCTTGCCCTCTAAAAATACGAAGTAACAGTGAAGCTGATACATGCTGTAACACAGCTGCAGCTAAACATCATGTTAAAATCAAAGAAGCCTAGTGTTGAGGCACATACTTGTAGTAAATGTTTTTATGTATGTATATTACATACAACATATAACATGTATGTGTGTGTAGAGGGGAATAGTTAAATTACTATTGCTTGGCACAGCGGTGCACTCCTTTAATTTTAGCACTCAGGAGGAAGAAGCAGGAAGACCTCTATGAGATCAAGGCCAGCCTGGTCTGCATAGAGAGTTCCAGGACAAGCAGCCAAAGCTACAAAGAGAGACTCTGTATCAGTAGAGAGGCAAAGAGGGAAGAGAGAGGAAAGAGGAGGGACAGAAAGAGGAGAGGGGACAAAGGGAGAGAAAGAGGGAAGTATAAGAATGTTCTAAAGCTGATGTCACTGGACCTCAAGTTCAGATCCCCAAGTGAAGCTAGCAGTTTACAGGCAATACAGTAATACAAGACATTGTTAGAAGAGCCCCAAGGGATACTATCAGCATCTTAATAAACTCAATAAGATAAACGTCCTGAATTCTTCAATACATTGTACAGGGGGAAAGACAGATTTGATACAACATACACACACACACACACACACACACACACACACACCTATTTTGGATTCTAAGCCAAATAAAACTTATTTTTAACAAGCAAGATCACTGGGCACATCATAACATTGATCAAACATGTGATGATTTTATAAAGTATTAAAATTTACGACATGAACTTATTGTGGCTTTCTTAAATAAAAGGACCCAATCTCTCAGAGATACATACCAAAATATTTACAGACAAAATTATACAAGATCTGAGTTGAGGTCTGAGGAGTGAATTATGCTAGTAAATGAAATTATGATTATTATGAGTTAATTCTTAAACTAGATGTTGGATATGTGGTAATTCCTTACTATATTTTTCTACTTCCATAAATATGCATTTTTCATAACAAAAAATTTGTTTGTAAAGCTGAAAAGATTGCTCAGCTGTTGAGAGGGCTGACTGCACTTGTAGAGCCAGGTTTAATTCCCAGCACTCACACCATGGCTCACAACCATCTGTAACTCTGGTCCCAGGGAATCCAACATCCTCTTCTGGGTGGGCATGTACAGATATATATGCAGACAAAACACCCATATACATAAAATAAATACAATTTTAAAATTAAAGAAGGTATGTTTGTAGTCTTAGGTATAGCACCTCCTGCCTGCATCCCAAGCAACCTGCCAGACAGTCACACCCTCAGCACGGAACGTCTGGAATGGGAAAAGAAAGCTTCCTAGTGTCCATCTCCTCTATTGCCACGTCTTCAACTGAGAGGAATGGATTTTTACTCTTTGGCTTCTCTAAGTTTCCCCCCTTTCAAGGAGATTTAGTTGCTGTCAAGCTAAACAGAGACATAGCAGGTATTACCTTATACCTGTGAGTATACTATTAGGTGCTCACGTCAAAATGAAACAGCAACAACCTCCTCATACCCTCGAAACCACCTCTGTTCATAAGGGTCTCAGTCATGTATAAAGGCTCAACAAAATTTTTGCTCCTACTCTGAAGGGTATAGTCACTTAGCTCAGGTTTCCAGCTATTACTATACTCAAACCTTGCCTAAAGACATACTGTAGTTCTACAAAAATACACACTAATTCCACGCATTCCAAACCTTACTCATGCTACAGAACACCAGCATTGGCTCTAAACCAAAGTTCCAAGAAAAAAGCCTGTGATTGCTGAGAATTTTCTCAGGGTCTAAGGACTCTAAGATACCTGCTGCTCTGCCTTCAACCAGGAGGTGGTGCAGTCTCTCCAACTAGGATGTCTCACAGGCCTCACCCCTGTGCTTTTTCACACCTGCTGAAGGATGCTCCCTCCATGTAGCAATTGGATAGCATGAGAAACAGCTTGTTAGGCTGGGCTAAAATTAACTTTAAAAGAACATTCTTTTTACTAAAAGAGAGTTGTTCTTTTCTAACAGCAGTCCAGACTTTAAAAGAATTTGTGCCAATTTAAAAAAAAAAAAAAACTCAAAAAACAAAAAAACAGTACCAGGAAGTCCTCAAGAGCATGTAAATACTTCAGGACACCACAGGCTCTGAAAGCTGCTACAAGCTGTGCTCCCAGCACACATACAAACAGCAACTAAATGGCCATGAATTAACAGGCTTAAAGACCAGATGAAAAGAGTCTTATCAGATTGGGTTAGATTCTTCATGCATCCTAACGAATCAGGCCCAACATTTCCCTACCTCTGATGATGAGCCCAGGTTTGACTTCACTAAAGAAAACAGACTTCTAATTCCAGACTTCCAGGAACAAGACGAAACCATAAAAGAGAAAAATCTCCTTGCATTTCATAATGCAATGGGGATTTGGGATACAATACTTTATCTGCAGACACATCTTCTTTTCGTTTCCAACTCTGACCCACCCATCGTTGATAACTGCCAAACACAGAGCAGTAACTCAAGTTCTTCCCGGAGAAGGCAGCATAGGCTGATAGGCCATGCACAGACTGAGCAACAAGAACCCCAGACTGTACCTGGAAGTGCAAGATAATGGTCCAGATCAGGCCCAGGGTTAGCTTGGGATTGCCATCTGTGATGTCATCATTGCGGATATTCACTAGCTTCACCTGAAAAGGAAGGCAAGGTGGTCTCAGAGCCTAAGAAGTTTCTTTTCTGGATGGATTTTTACTTATTTTCAGTACTAAAATACAGTTGAATTAATTTTTGGCTTAAGAGTCTATGAATTCTAATACTTTTACAGTACCACATAAAACAACTCTCATTATTCCGAAACAGGCCCCGTGATCCCTGCTTTCAAACAGTTGAACTTGCCTCATCCTGAGGTCCTGACAACCAGCTCATTTCACTTTTTCTAGAATATCATATAAATGGCATGTTGGCATGTAACTTTTGGTCCTAGACTGCTTTTCCCCATCTACTGAGCATAAAGTTCTTGAGACTCCCGTCCAAGCTGCTATATGAATGGCTTGTTCCTTTTCACTGCCAAGGAATATTATTGTACAGATGTCCTGCCCTGAGCTCGCCCACTCATCCACTGAAGGGTTTATGGATTATTTCCAGTTTTGGCTATTTCTGAGTAAAGCTCCAACATTTTTGTTCAGATTGTTGTATGAATATATGTTTTCATTTCTCTAGGGTAAATTCCGTGTATGTGTGTGTGTGTGTGTCTGTGTGTCTGTGTGTGTGTCTGTGTGTATCATACAAACTGTCAGATTATTTTTAGTGTAGATGAACTATTTTGCACTTCACCAGCAAAGCAACCTTGTGAGCTTATGGCACTGCAAATTGCTTCGTTAGTCAGAACCCTGACTTGTTCTGTTCTTTGGGAGGTTAAGAGAGATGCCCCTTCTCCATCACCACTCCCTACTGCTCTCTCCATTTCTCTTTCTCTGTCAAAGATCTCTCTTCTTCATACAACACCCATCTCAGCTTTACTTCTAAGGCCCATTCCAAGACCACAGTGTATTCCACTGTGGAATTCCAAAACACATTCCAAAAACACAATATCCACAGACCCATAAATCCCCACTCCTCTTCAATGATCTGCTGTCCGATTTTGTAGGAAATTGAGAGGTTTTGTTTTGCTGGTTCTTCGAAAAAGGGTCTCTCTGTGTAGCCCTTGTTGTCCTGGTCAATATGCAGACCAGGCTGGCCTTGAAGCAAGATCCTGCCTCTGCCTTCCAAGTGTTGGAGTGCTGGGATTAAAAGTGTGTGTTATTTGTTTGAACATTCATTCATTCATTCTGAGTGTTTCACTTATATCATGTATGTCCATTGTCCATGGAGGACAGAAGACGGGTATCATATCCTCTAGAAACTGGAGTTATAAGGTAGAATGTGGGTGCTAGAAACATAACATAGGTCCTCTGAAAGAGCAACACATACTCTTAACCACTGAGCCATCTTTCAGATCTAAAACTGATGATTCTTTTTTTCTTTTTCTTTCTTTCTTTCTTTTTTTTTTTGTGGGGGGAGGGGTGAGACAGAGTTTCTCTGTGTAGCCCTGGCTGTCCTGGAACTCACTCTATAGACCAGGCTGGCCTTGAACTCAGAAATCGCCTACCTCTGCCTCTCAAGTGCTGGGATTAAAGGCGTGCGCCACCACTGCCCGGCTCTTTTTTTCTTCTAAAAGATTTATTTATTTTTATGAGTACACTGCAGCTATCTTCAGATACACACCAGAAGAGGGCATCAGACTCCATTACAGATGGTTGTGAGCCACCATGTGGTTGCTGGGAACTGAACTCACACCTCTAGAAGAGCACTCAGCGCTCTTAATCACTGAGCCATCTCTCCAAACTGAGAATTCTTAATTAAGCTGTAGGCTTTTAAAACAGAGTGTGCCGAGCAAGCCATTTAATTCAGCCCATTGGTTTTTTCTATCATTCTCTGGCAGAGTTTCTGTTACTTGCAACAAGCTGGAAGGGGAGGTCTATGCTCTGTCTCTTCCATTGAACTATCTTAAAGGACCTCTGTTACCTCTACTCAGAGGTTACACTAAAACTCAGCTGGGAAAGTTCTTCCCTTTTCTGTATCTAGGTTCTAATCTCTGGGTGTGGTGTAGAGGTGGGAGAGCCTGCCCTTCCCTCCAGTCTGGGAGTTCTGATTCCCTAGTCACCAGTCACTTACTCACTGACCTGGAGCTGCCAAAAGGGCAGAACCAGTTGAGTTCATATTCCACAGTCCTACCCCTGTCCCTGAGATGCCAGCTGCCTTGGACAGATTACCTTTTAGTAATTCCCTCAATGGCCTTAGCATCTGACCCTTAACTTCTGTTCCTACCATATTGTCTGCCATCCTTCTTAAAATCTTAGCCCTTGTGTCCATGACTCAAGTGCCACCCTACTTGTAGCTTGCTTGACTTCTCAATTCTGAAGATCTTTGGTAACCTGTACAGCTATAGCTTAGGCCACCCTGTTCTAATGATCCCTGTTCTTCTAAGTCTATTATGGTTATCACTTGCCCACACTTAGCTTCTATTATAGTAATCAATCCCTGTCCCCAGTTGCACTTCTAGCTAATCAATTCTTATTTTGGCTTGTCTGGCTAGACTCCTTTCAGGTTTTCCTAACTCAACATACAGACACTCTCACAAGTATCCCAAAAGCCTCCATTTCTCTTGACATTCAGTATTAAATTCTTTAAACAAATATATCTTTATCAATTAGACCACTTGGTATGATGAATGCTGAAGCTAAAAATGTTAGGAACATGCTCCCTGTCCTTAAGGAGCCTGAGTACAGGTTCATGGGACTAATGGGGAATTAGCAATACAGTAATAAACGTTACATTCATACATCATTGTGGAAGTACTAAGGGCATTTTCCCAAGTTAATTAGACTAAAAAACTACACATACCATATAATGTCATGTTGACTCTTAGTGTTGCTGGGCAATCCAAGCTACATCAAATTTTTTCCACATAGTTCACACTGGGGAGCTGGTCCCTCTGGTCCCCTCATCTACCTTCTTCCCTACCACAAGTCAGCAACATCTTCACCCCTCTTTCTGTCCTTCTCCCTGTAACTCAGAACAAGAGGCAGGTCTTTTTCCTTTCACTGGCCAACCTTGGTGGTACATGCTTAAAGTCTCGGCATCCAAAAGGCAGAGGCAGGTAGATCCACGAGCTCAAGGTTGGCCCTGTCTATCTAGAGAGTTCCAGGCCAGCTAGAGCTACACAGTAAGACCCTCTCTCAAGTTAATAAGCGACACCACTCGCACGATTGGTTCTTATCCCTTGGTCCCTGGTTGTTGGTCCCACTGACCAGGAGCCCTGAGAGGACAGAGGGTATAGAGACCATCACTGACTGAAGAAGGGCACAACCCACATGACACAAGACCAGAGTTAAGTCCTAGCTCTGCTCTAACCCCTATGATCTAGGCCAGGTCACTTCAGATAGCCTGCTCTAATTCTCTTCTGTTCAGATCACTGGAGACAATGGATTCTTGGGGCTCTATGGAGACTTCTAAAAGGAGTATTTTAGGACTCTTCTAGCTCTTTGGTTTACTTGGGTGGGTTTTGTTTGTTCATTTGTTTTCAATCCTTGCTTATTTTGTTTTGTTTTGGCTTGTTATGTACCCTACCCTGGGCTCAACTTCATGACCCTCCTGTCTCAGCCTCCCAACTGCTGCAATATAGACAAGGACCACTGCACACAGCTCTGGGACTTTTAATCCTCCTGATAATTTTCAGTCTTTTTCCTTTTATTAGCTTCTCCTTTGCCTAAAAACCTCTTGCTGTTTACCTTATATAGAAAGAGAACAATGGTTTTTCCCCCTTTGATAGCTAGATCTACTATACTCCAAATACTTTTCTACTCTCTGAAAACCATTCTCTTGGCCAGACTTGGTAGTGTACTTCTATAATCCTAGTACTTAGCAAGCTGAGACAGAAACACCTAGAGTTTGAGACCTGACTGAACTATAAGGGTAGACCTTGCCTCAAAATAATAGAGCTGGGTATAGCGGCATACATCTTTAGTCTCAGCACTCTGGAGGCATAGGCAAACACATTTGTAAACTTGAAGCTAGTCTGGTCTAGATAAGTTTCAGGCCAGCTAGAGCTACATAGTGAGATCTTCTTTTAGAGAGGAGGAGGAGGAGGAGGAGGAAGAGGGAGAGGGAGAGGAAAATGAATAAATAAATATATAAATAGGCATTCCCTTAAGTCACTACTAAGGAGTTGGCTAAGTGAGAGTCCTTGCCTAGTGAGCATATGGCCTTGGGTACAATCCTCAGAACCATGGAAGTAATCATAGCATGAGTTAGACATTTCTCTCGAATGTGACATGTCTAAGAAATATACCAGACTTCTCTTGTCCATTTTATGAATGTGCAGCATTTTGTTATATGGTGTGATTTTTTTTCCATATTCTTCACAGGTTTCTTACACATTTTGTACCCTGCCCCAATCCTCAGGATCTATCATTTAGTTTAATCTTTATTCATGAACACTGATCCTCTCAAAAAAAAAGTACAAGGTCTATGTAAGGACAAAGAGTCAGAACCAGAATCCACCAGATGTTCTTACCTGCCGCTGCTTTAGGAAGTCCAGGGCAATCTGTACATTCTGCAGCCTGTGAAAACGCATCCTGCCCTTCTCTCTGGGCTGCAAGGAAGAAAAGGGATGTTAATTTTAGCCATGTTAATTTACCTCTACACGTCCTTTTCTCTTTGACATCAAAGACTAAAAGAGCACACAGAACTGCTCATGGCTGAAGCCAAGCGTGGGAGCATTAAATGAAGCACCTTGAAGAGCATAGCCTGCATGTGCCCAGCAGGCTCTCAGAGCTGACAATGCCTGCACACCACTCTACATCACACAAACCCACAAGCTTATCTGAGTCTAATGCTGCATCAGTCACCTCTGCACAAGCTCTTCTGTGTGTAGCTGAGGTTGATTTGGGGTGTGAGGTTAACAGGAACACAGAGTATAGCTCTATGACTCTTAAAATCACAATTATCTACACTGCAGGGGAAAGGCAGAAAGCCTAACTGCATAATTAGTAATGGGTGGAACCAACCTCAGCATAAACCTGGCCAGAGAAGGGTAACTCTAGGAGGGAAATTTTAAATACAGAATCGAGCTGCAGGTGCTCAAGAAAAGTAAAAATATTCCAAAATGCATGACAGAATCTAGGAAGTAACCATCTCTCAAGGAGGTGACTGTCACTGTAGGAAAGCTGCTGAACCCCAAATGAAATTCTCAGAACAATAAAATCATAATGGTGATAGCTATTTAAGAATCACAAATGAAACTGTTTCTGCTATTTAATCCTTGGGTCATACTACAAAGCAAAGCAAGGCAAAGCAAAGCCACCTCCATCTGGTAACTGTCAGCCGACCCAAGGTGCAGCCATGCCTACGGGGAGTTGAGTAAAATACGCCTGCCCAGCAAGTGCTGTAAGAACAGGCATCTGATCTCACATCTCCTGCAGTACTGCTTGATTTTTCTAAAGCTGAGACTGAAATATCACCCTCATCAGATTACAGGCAATTCATTTGTAAATATTAAATTGGCACTGCTAATTAAAGGTCAAACAAATGTAAGGTATTTCTGTGGTAGGATCTGCAATAAGGAAATCTTATAAGAGGCAAAAAGTAGCCCAACACATGGAGAGGAATGAGAGTGTCCCTCTGGGTACACTCCAGTATTTCTAAACAACGTTCTCCAAATGGGATAATTTGCAGAGATACCAAGGCCTCACGAGATAAATTCTTCTGTGAGCTTTAGGGACATTTTTTTCAGCAAGAATCTTTTTCTCAGTTATTTCAGATCAATAGAGAATACAGCTTAGAGAATGGCAGTCGAAATGCAGTTGTAAGACAATGGGAAGAAAAATGTGGAGACTTTAAGAGGGCAAGGTTGGGGTGTTGTCCCTTTTCTGGAGTAAGACTATGAGTTCTAATTTAGAATCTATCAGCAGAAAAGCCTCCTCTTACAAACATTAATCTCTAGTTCTAATGCATACTCAACCAATAGATAATAGCCCAAAAACATGCAAATTAATTTTCTGTTCCTTACAGTAACCAGCTGTAGAGAATTACTGACCAACGCCAGAGTATCTCATGCAGTGAGTTTGCAAACAACACTCAATTTTGAAAACAATTGACACGTGCTTGGTGAGAACCCAGAGGCTAGAAGTGGAGAGAGAAAACCATTAGTCTATATTGTGGAATTGTGAGCAATTAATTTTCATGCTGTCAGCTAAACCTTCCACAGTCCAGCAGTCAGAATCAGACAACACAGCAAGGTCAGCAGAAAGCCATAGGTCTCCAGGTCACAAAGACTTGATACTTCCATGTACTATGATCGTTTTTGTGCCAACCATTCTCAGAGAAGCAAAATTGCTGTTTCTGGATCATCTAACAGTAGTAATAGACACAATCAATTTTAACCACTTTCTTTGGGACCCATATTCCCTGGTGGAAAGAGAAAGCAAATGGTGACCAAGCTACTTGGAGACCCTGAGAAGTGTGGCCTCTCTGATGGCCCTGAAGTGCCAGCTGGGGTGCTGGCACCCCCAAAAGACCTACTACATCATCATCATCTTCCTCCTCCTGATCCTCGATGTTTGTATGGCGCCAGGAGGGCATGCTCACGAGACGAAGGGTCTTCAGCCCTGCTGGCTCCTTTGGCCAACAACCAAAGAAAACACAACAGAGGAATAGAAAACACACACACACACACACACACACACACACACACACGCAAAAGAGAAATGAATAATTTTTATCTAAAAATGAAAAACCTCCCACCTCCAAAAGAAAGAAAAAAATCAGATCAACAGCAGAGCAGAAGACACTGAATGTTCTTATTTTGAGCACATCTTCAATTCTTCATGTCCACCCACCCTATATTTGTGATTCTGCTATGATTAGAAGCAATGACAAGAACAACTCTGAAAGACATCAGATGCTTTCTGGTGAGAAGATGATATGAGTATCTCCATAAACACCCACATATCTTCAAAGGTTAAGAAGAGAAGTTAAATGGGAGCACCTTTGCCCTGTGTGGTACACAGTATCATCAGAAAGAACGAGTTTACAATATGAAAACCACTGTTGATACACCTACCAACTGTATGAGATATACCGAATGAGTGCTGAAGAATAACGTCCAGCAGAGAAGAATGGAATTCTGATATCTTACTAGGTTAATAAATAAAGGCCAGTCAGTGGTTCAGAGCACTGGTTACTCTTCCAGAAGTCCTGAGTTCAATTCCCAGCACCCACATGGTAGCTTACAACCATCTATAAAGATCCGATGCCCTCTTTTAGCATGCTGGTTTACATGCACATAAAGCATTCATAAAATATATAAATAAATCTTAAAAATAATCTTAAAAAAAATAAATGAAGGCCAGACGAGAAACAGGAACTACACATGCTAGCTATGCTAACAAAGACTTAGGGCAATTCTGACCACTAAAAATACGTATGAATAATTGTACTACCAAGAGTTTGTTTTTGTTTTTAAAGTAAACCCAAAACAAAGAGCTCAGGAAGCCAATCCCCAATCCTAGAAGGAGTTGAACATCACATAAACAATGAAATCTAGTGTGCCAAATACTATCTCTTAACACAGCAAACAGTGACTAAGAACCCACCAGAAGCATTGAGTGGGCTGAGATTTAGAGTGCTTGCACTGTGTGCCTCTGCAGATCTCTTTCCCCCACAGATGCTTCCAATGCTCAAGTGTGAACATTTTCAATGAAAATTGCACTGCCTATAGCATCTGAGAGAAAGACACTAAACCACAAAGAACACTTGCTTCCATTGCACTAAGACATTTGAAACAATGGCCAAAGGAATGTTATTTTAGTCCCTTAAACAAAGCAAGTGTAAGAGCTATTTGACAGGCCAGAAGGCTCAGCCAGGAATCTCTATGGGAAAGGGTTTCCCAGGAGCATGGGGACAAGGCCAGCATATTTAATTATCTAAGGAGCCTATTAAGTACTGCTTTATGAAGACATGCTCAGGCCCACTTTTCCACATCTGTTAGACTCAACAAATCATGGAGGAAAGTGGGAGAAACTCCAAACACCTGGGTTCTTACATTAAACTTCAAATGCTTAGCTAAACACAGAAAATTAGAAGAAAAAGACAAAAACATAATAGAGAAAAGGGGAGTCTATACAAACTAGAAAAAAGCCTATAGGAAGAAAAATGAAATTCATTCAAAAAAACCTTTAAACATGAATATAACATTCCTGAAAGGTTAGTATCTAGAGAGAGATGAGGAATGACTAAGAAGATGTCAGGCAGTACAAAATATAACTATTTCTGATTTTATCAAGGCATGAGACCTAAGGCTGGAGACATAGTTTAATTAGACAGTGCCTTCTAACAGGTGTGAGGTCTCAGGTTAAATCCTTAGGGCTCAGGGTACACAGGCCTCACATGACAATACATAATGCATAAATTGAGGTGATGTCACCTGTAAACTATATGCCTGAGTTAGAAATAAAGTGCATCAATAACTCTTCAACTCCCTCCCACCAAATGGAGCGAGCACTAAAGGCTCCTGCTACAGGCAGCCTTGCTTTCAGGGCTCTCATTAGAAGAAAGAAGCTCACCAGTTTGATGCCCGAGAGGACCTCTAACAGGGAGATCAGGTTGTGTCCATCCCGAAGGTCTTCATAGAGATCATTGATGTGCTTGCGAACCTGTAAGGAGAGTATGACAAGCCAGTCGTTACCTGATCTAGAATCATTTGATCATCCTCCAGAGAATGTATAGTTCTAGATAAATCTATGAATTAAAAAATTTGAATCAAGAAGCAATAATAAAACTCAGGAATTTCCAAGTTTGAGTAAAATCTATATGGAATAATAGTGTTTTTAGTGCACCATATGTGCTTTCTAAGCTAAAGCCAGATTGATCATATACTAAACAACACTGGACAATATTCTAGAAAGTCTGAAAAAGGAGATGGGAACTCATCTACCCTGAAACTATATGAAGGATGACTATGGAGTAAAATGTGGTTGGTGGAGGGCTACGATGGCTAGATGAGTCCAGTCAGTGTCAGAAAATCCTTCCAGGGCACTAAGAAAGATCCAAGGGCCAGGCAGCCAACATTTCACTCAGAGTACTTCAACTTGACCCTTCTCTTCCATATATTTCTAATAATGAATGAGAGTTATCTTTAATTTTTTAATTGTACAACTTGAAATACATTAAATTCTCTAACTACACGATGGTAAATACATGGTAGGTACTAAATGCTTTCTATTTTACCTCATATCATTCACATCTGTGAAAATTGCTCTATTTTGTTTCTATTTTGGACATGAGGATTTAGTACTGCTAAAGCTCACAAAGGAGAAGTCTTGACTTCAGCCTGGTCTTTTTGGCTAAGTTACTATTCCTACTTCACAGAAGAGCGGAGAAGGGCAAGTCTTGTGGCTTAGCTACCATGGGTCTTCTGTTTAGCAACAATTTCACTAAGTGACACCAGGAGAAGACTGTAAAAATAGGAAGAAACAATTTCTACATAAATAATTTTCTAGGTAGAAAAAGAAAGTCTATTTTCAGAAGTAATGAGTTCACGCTCAGCATGGTGGTAGATACTTATAACCCTAGCATTGCGAGGCGGAGGCTGCACTAGGCTGCACTCTCACTAGGCTAAAGTGAGACCCTGACTCAAAATAAAAAGTAAGCTTGGAGTTAGAGAGACAGCTTAGTCTACAATGTATCTACCTTATAAGTATGAAGAAGTGAATTTGATCCCTAGCAGTCATACAAAGCATGCTGGATACAATGGCAAGCACTTACAATCACAGTACAAGAGATTAGACATTCTTGTTGACCAACCAACTTAGACAATTGGAAAATCTCAGATCCTAGTGACAACTCCTGCCTTAAAAACAAGGTGGATGGAAGCGGCTACATACACACACACACACACACACACACACACACACACACACGTATATGTATGTGTGTGTGTGTGTGTGTGTGTGTGTGTGTGACAGAGAGAAGCAGGGGGGCAGTTTGCCTGGACTGGTGATGCCTAGCATGCAGAAAGCCCTGGGTTCAATCCCTAGCAGTACATAAACAAGGCTAATGACATATACCTATAATCCTAGCACTTGGGAGGAATACACAAGAGGTGGTACATTTAATCCCAATGTTCAAGAGGCAGAGAGTCAGGCAAATCTCTGAGTTTGAGGCCAGCCAGGCCAACCAGGGCTATGTAGAGAAACCCTGTATCAACAAACAAACAACAAATGAACAAGTAAAAGCTTGAAGTCATTCTCAACTATTTAGTGAGCCTGAGGCCAGACTGAGCTATGTGAGACATTTCAAGAAAAAAAAATGGGGTGAGGGGTGGGAGGGTAAGGAGATAAAATGACAGTAGATCGCAGTTGTAGAAACTGATTTATGATGAATAGCTTTCAAATAACAGAATATGCCGGGCGGTGGTGGCACACGCCTTTAATCCCAGCACTTGGGAGGCAGAGGCAGGAGGATTTCTGAGTTCGAGGCCAGCCTGGTCTATAGAGTGAGTTCCAGGACAGCCAGGGCTGCACAGAGAAACCATGACTCAAAAAAAAAAAAAAAAACAGAATATTGTACTGGATCTAGACCTAAACACTTTAAAATTTATGTACAATATAATACTTTCTCCATCGCTGTCTTCATTCTAGACAATGAACAAGCAGACATGTGGTTCAGATTTAGTAGCACTGCTGATTTTCATCGTAAAAATACTTCCACCAAAACCAACTTCAAGGTGTCATATGTGAAAAACTTCATGTATGTATGGCTTTTATTTTATATAATTTTAATTATAAATTTTTAACTTAATTTTAATGATTGTATTTCACAACCAACTTACAAAATTGCTGGAAATTTAGCATTTGGCTCTCATAAGTCTACAGAGCAAAACCAAACCAGCAGCTCAATGTTCTTCCCTCAAATGACTCAATGTTTCAAGATTTTGTTGTAGAAAAACTGTATAGTTCAGTACCAGCAAATGAACAGATCATGAAAGTTAGAAGGGAAAAGTTCTAGAGGAATTAAAATTTAAATACAGCAAGTTTAAAATGCAGAGAAAAGACCTCCAAATGTTCTTAAAGCAGGTGGCACCATCAGCACTCAACCTGGGTCAGCTGAGAACTTCACTTCGGAAGTCACATGCATTAAAGACGTGGGAACGACTGGGCTTTCTAGACAAGGAAGAACAGTGTCAGGGTAGAGCCTCAGGGAGAAGCCACAGTTGGCAGGCAGCAGTGGAAAAGCAATCAATAAAGGCCAGGCGGGGAGAAACTGAGCAAAGAAAAGGCAGAAGCAATAAGAGAAGCAGAGAAAAGATGAAACAAGAAAGGACACTCCAGGGAGGGGCTGTAGCACAAAGTGCTGCAAGGCTCAGGGAGGGCAACGCCTACAACTGTCATTATTATCATTCTCATCATTTTATGTGTGCTTTGTGTGTGTATGTGCATATATGTGTGTGCATGTGCATGTGTGTGTGTGCCCCCGTCTGTGTGTGGCTCATGTCTATGGAGATCAGGACAACTTCAGGAGCCAGTTTTCTCTGTCCATAGTGAGACTCCAGAATTAAACACAGGTCATCAGGCAACCACAGCAAGTGCTTTTACTCACTAACCCATCTTGCTGACCCTTTAAGATAATGTATTCTGCCCCTATAAATTAGTGTAAGTTGCTGTTTGTGAGTACATGCAATCATACAAGTGGGCAGAGGGAAGACATTTTCAAGGAATATGACATTTAAGGATATAACTGAAATCATACCATAAATTAATAAATGGAAAGTTAAAAAAAATGTCAGGACCTGGTAACATAGCTCAGTGCTGAAGAGCTAGTCTGACATGAACAAACCCCTTGGTTCACTCTCTGGTATCTTTTTTTTTAAGAGTTCAAGAATACTTTCTGCTCTTCCAGAAGACCTGAGTTTAATTACTAGCATCATGTAAGGTGGCTTACAACCACATAGAACTCCAGCTTCCAGGGATCCAATGACTTCTTCTGGTATTACTACACACTCATGGCACACTGGCACACCGATAGGTTTGCATGTGCATGCACGCACGTGTGCACACACACACAAATAAAAATAGATCTTTTGTAACGGCTAGAAAAGAATTAATAGTTGATTATGAAAAGGGACAACTGAATCAAAGAAGAGATTTATTACTTTTTAATCACATTTTTGACAGGCATAGTGGCAAATATCTATAATTCCAGCACTCAGGAAGTAAAACCAGGAAGATGAGGCAGTTGAAGACCAACATGGACTAGAGGAACTTTGTATCAAAAACTACACCATTCACGCCTTTCCATTAAAAAAAAAAATTCTCTCGGATTTCTGAGTTCGAGAGTTCGAGGCTAGCCTGGTCTACAGAGTGAGTTCAGGACAGCCAGGGCTACACAGAGAAACCCTGTCTCGAAAAACCAAAAAAAAAAAAATTCTCACACTTTTAACTTGGTATACATGAGTCTTCTTTTGGGCTTGTTTTGTCTTTGAAATGGGGTCCTAATGCATTGTCTAGGCCACTTTGAATACCTGACCCACACGATCTTTCTACCCCTGCTTCCCAAGCACCTGGGCCTACAGACACGCACCACTGCTGGAAAGTGTCAGAGCTGGGTCCAGACCACAGAGCCCTATTTTTAGCTGTGTTCTTCCCATTTAAAGGCTTCTATGGTTCTATGGATTTCTAAAGAAATCTGGCTTACTTTCATGTTTTAAAACTTCTTCTGGGCCTGGCGGTGGTGGCGCACGGCTTTGATCCCAGCACTTGGGAGGCAGAGGCAGGTGGATTTCTGAGTTCGAGGCCAGCCTGGTCTACAGAGTGAGTTCCAGGACAGCCAGGGCTACACAGAGAAACCCTGTCTCAAAAAAAAAAAAAAACAAAAAACAAAAAACAAAAAAAAACAAAAACAAAAAAACCATGAAAGTGTGTTTCATATTCTCATGTCCATTTTTGAAAAGATGGGTAAAGGATGTGGTGTTTAGTGCCTGTGTATCGTGTGCAAGTCCTGGGGTTTAATTCTCAGTACAGTAAAAACACAGAGTCAAGGGAACCTACACTTACATAAAAATATAGGAGAAGTATGAATGAGCCAGCCTGGTAACCTAGATGGATTTCTGAATTAGTGGGTTTCTAAAGTGCAAGAGGGAAGTCCAGATTGAGTAATAGGTACATTTCTCTTTAAGACAAAGTCTAACATACTAAAAAATAGATGACAGCTAACTTTTACTCAAAAAGACTTGTGCTTAATAGAAGGCATAAGTAGAGCCCAATAATGCCCACCAAAGCCAGGTGAGTGAGAAGAAGAGTGACCTCTCTGTCTCTGGACTCAGAGGATGTGCTCAACTCAGAGGAACGTATCTTGTAGTCTCAGCTACTCAAGTGGCTGGGGAAGGGGATTTAAAAAAAAAATCTTAAAAAAAAGAAAGAAAAAGAATTCTTCCAATACTGAGGACTCTAAAAGGTAATAATACTAGTCAACTTTGACTGATGGAAGTTCGATGATGATGATGATGATGATGATGATGATGATGATGTAAAATCCACAAAAGGTTGCTTACCACTTGTAATAGACAAGCTTTAAGCATAGAAGTGGAGAATCTATAGTTAAGGCCAAGTTAGAGGGGAAGAATGTAAAAATCTATATGCCATTTGGAGAGGAGCAAATCCTCTTCTCAGGTAGCCTGAGCAGAAGCTGCATTTCAGGCAGTGCTGGGACTCCTTAGCTACCCTATATTCAAATGGGTCCTCAGTCAGGCAGGGAGGTCGCATGTGGTACCACCCATCAGCACGTGAACAACTGGGATAGCAAGCAGGTAAGCTTGAGGCCACCTGGGCTTGAGTGAGACTCTGTCTGATAAACCATACAACACAAAGGGAAAAGGAGGGGAGAGGAGGCAGGGGGCAGGAAAGAGGAAGAAAAGTGAAGAGTTGGGAAGGACAGTGAGCATTTGGAAATATATGCTGGTATTACTGGAATTCTTACTAAAATACCAAGGTCTGTGGCCCCTAGACTACACACTTGAATAAAAATGAAAAGAATCATTCTACCTGTTGGGTTTCAGATGTGAGCCAAGGGGTCAAGGTGCATATTTTACATACCACAGAAGACCTGGTATCCAAGTTTTCCCAGCATCCCTTAGCCTCTACCTGACATACCCCACCATCAACACTGAACTTTCCAGCCCAGGAGCTAGGCTGCCCTTCCCCAGAGGCACTACCCTGTATAATCGTGACATTCTGGCCCCTCCCTTCTCTGTCATCATCTTCTTACACCACCACCATTACCTCCACCACCTCTCCCTCCTCTTCTCCCTCCTCTTCCTCCTCCTCTTCTTCTCTACAACCCCCCCCTTCCTTCTCTTTTCCTCTTCTCCTCCCCCCTTGATTCCTTCCTTGTGGCCAGTGAGTTCACCCAACTGAGAGCAGCTTCCCAATAAACCTGAGTGTGTGTGTGTACACAAATGATACATATATAATTTGGCTTGAATTGGCTTATTTTACTGGCAGAGAAATAACATATCTGAGGAAAGATAATCACATCCCTTTTGTTTTGACACTGTGACTTCTTTATAGGTCAGGCTAGTTTTGAACTCACAGCAATCCTCCCTCCCTAACTGCTAGGTTTGCAGCTATGGCACACCATGCCTGGCATCCCATCCTTTTCTTGGGAGTCTCTTTGGGGAGATCTATTTTATAAGCTACCACAATTTCGACAAATCTCTGTATTATCAATATAGACAAAATTTAACCACGGCCTGTTTCTCCTTTTTTGGTGATTCTTGCACAAAGAACAACTTTTAAGTTTGTGGGCTTGCATTTTAAGTTAGGTTGTTTATATATTTCAGATGCTTATATTCCTAACAAATCCTTCTAAGATTGGATCAGTCCTGCTTACAATCAATAAAGAAGTTAGTTTTCTTACTCTAGAGCACAAGAGTTCTAGATCAACTAAATCTAAAAAGAGAAGCTTATTTGGCTTTGTTCTTACACTGACCTATTGGCCAAAGAATTAATCTGAGTGTACTTGCATAGCCAACCAAAAGTTGCCTGAGTTTCACAAAATTTTGCTCCCTAACTTTCAACCCACAAAGTTCAAATAATTTAATACAGATCGATCTCTCTCTCTCTCTCTCTCTCTCTCTCTCTCATTTCTCCTTCCTTCCCTCCCTCAATATTACAAGATGAAAAAGTGCTGTTGGAACTTTAAATCTGACAGCCTAGAAAATGATAAACAAACAAACAAAACAAACAAACAAAAAAACAGGCAAGGTTAAGCAAAGCTCTGGCTGGCCTCCAATGTCTGATGATGCTGTGATGTGTTCCTCTGGGTCCCTTTCCCAGGCCTGCTGCCATCACACAGCACTGAGGCAAAGGCCTATCAGCACAAAGGACCATCAGCGAGCCAGAGCATTTGAATCCAAATACAAAGTTAGGAGTCCAGCTTGAGTCAGGACATTTGGTTCATCCAACTGTTAAGACAAGTATGAGGTATTGAGGGCACGTTAAGTAGAAAGGCATAGTAGTTTTAGTCACGCAACTTAGGAATGTCCCTTACAATGAAAAAAAGCATTTGGCCGGGCAGTGGTGGCGCACGCCTTTAATCTCAGCACTTGGGAGGCAGAGGCAAGCGGATTTCTGAGTTCGAGTTCGAGGCCAGCCTGGTCTACAAAGTGAGTTCCAGGACAGCCAGAGCTACACAGAGAAACCCTGTCTCGAAAAACCAAAAAAAAAAAAAAAAGGAATGTCCCTTACCTCAGCCTCTCACTAACTGCATGATCTCAGGGAAGTCATCTCATCTCCCTAATTTTCACCCACTTTTGTAGTGAAAACTGAGAGGATTGTATTCTAAAATCCACAAAAGATAGCTTCACTATTTAGGCAGGTGGTTTTTTTGAGAGGTTATTGTAAAAAGAAAATCAGATAAAATGCATTCCGTAAGCTATAAAGCACAACTACTATTATTTACTCAAGGTAACAGATATTTACTGGATATCTCTCTCTCTCTCTCTCATGTCCCAGTGCTTGCAGAAAAGTAACACTATACTATCATGGTCTCTAAAGTGAGACAGTATGCAAACACACAGGCATCTACTCCAAGGGAAACACAATAGAGAGGAAATTAAGTGACAGTCTAAGGAATGCAGGTCAGAAGATCAGAAAGATTCTATCCTCAGCCAAAAACGGTCAACAGGCAGTGGCTGGGCACAGGAGACTGGGGTGTGCTTTCTAGGAAGAGGAACTAAGAGAGCAGTATAAAAGTGCAAAGACTTTAGGGAGCAGTAAGTTCTTGGTGTGACTACCGAATACGATCCATAGAAGAAACTCTCTGGAAATGAAGCTGGGCAGGTCGAGAAGGACTCTGAATCACAGAGAGGCATACCATCTGTATCATCAAATAGAGATAACAGGTAGCCACTCTTGGAATTTACAGTAGTAAATAATCTTTTATTATTTTATTATTAAAGATTGCTATCTTTCCTCCACCCTCTTTCACCTGTCTTTTTTTTTTTCCTGACACTACACAAAACAAGACACATTATGGTTAGATTTAATTCTCAACTTGACACAACCTAGATTCACCTGGAAAGAGAGTCTCAAGGAAGGGCTGCCTAGAAAAGGTTGGCCTCTAGGCATGCCTGTGGATATTTTTCTTAATTGGGTTAACTGAGATGTGAAGACCCACCCTAAGTGTGGGTAGACTGTGGGCTGGGCCCTGGACTGGTTAAGAGCAAGCATGTGTGCATTTATTCCTCTGCTTTTGACTATAGATGCAATGTAACTTACTGCTTCAAGTCCCTGCTATGGCTTCCCATAATGATGGGCTGTGACCTGGAATTGTAGCCAGATAAACCCTTTCTCCTCTAAATTTGTTTTATCAGAGTACATTCTAACAGCAATGGAAATAAAGATACAATCTAAAAACAAAAAAACAAATATCAATCTAGCAGAAAGACTCAGAGCAAGGCATCAAAATAGTGTAACAGAAGTATATAAGAAATACAAGGAAGTACACAAAGGAAAGGATAATTGATTCTACGAGGGAGAGTCAGGGAAATATTTATTTAAAGATAGTAAGTTGATACGGAAAAACAGCCTGAAGGAGAGCAGAGCAAAGATAAGAAATAAAATAGCTTGCCTCACAGTTCAGCAAGAGCTTTAGATAGGAGAGGAATTTGGCACTAAGGGGTGGGGGCCGGATGGGGGGGGTGTAGGAAAGTGTGCAATGGTCCCACCTCTCCTTAGGCTGACAGGCAGTTAATGGTTGTTGAAGAAAAGACACTTTCTTAGCAGCAGCCACTGATACGTTGAGAAAACCCTAATTAAACACACTGATGCCCCCCCAACACACACAAAAGGCAGAAGCCAGAGCCAGTTTTACAGGTTAAGAATATGTGCTGTAAACTTTAATTGCCTGAGGTTTAAATTTTCAGTTTGCTTATTTTTAGTAGTGTGACTTTGAACAAGCTGCACACCTCCTGAACCTCATTTTCCTTACTGATAAAATACGGTTATTAATAGAACACTCCACACAGTCACTGAAGGACTGTAAGCTAATCCATGAGAAAGACTTACTATAAAACGTCTGAATTATTGGAAATCATCAATGAACTAATACTAATAGCACAACATTTGTTAGAAAACTATTACAGTGGTCAAAGCAAGAAATGAAGAAGCCCTGGGCAGGGACAGAAGCGACAAGTGTGGAGAACACAGAAGCAAGCCACCTTTCTGAGTTGAATTATTGGGTTGGGTAACAAGGGG
The DNA here is from genome assembly GCF_004785775.1 of Grammomys surdaster. Lineage (NCBI taxonomy): Eukaryota > Metazoa > Chordata > Mammalia > Rodentia > Muridae > Grammomys > Grammomys surdaster. Next base: position 3,232,457 of record NW_021620689.1, on the reverse strand, counting down.
CAGACAGATTACTATTACTATATTAATCTAGGTTCCTGACCTGGACAACAAACAAGGTATTTAGCAATTTAAGATGTGTCAAATATAGGAAATGCCTGGACATCCAGATGAGTCCATCAAGGACACATGGGAAAGATACATCTGGGGTTTGAGGTAAAGAGGAAAGGGTTTTTTTTATCAGGTTTTGTGCTTTGAAAATCACCCTCACTGTAGCTGCCACTGAACCAGCGGTCCTAAGGAGTTATGTCTGATTATGTAACCACCTTTGGTAAGGTTTCATGAACAGATAACCCAACTGAGAAAAAGAAGTCAAACTTTTTGTCTGTGCCTTTAGAGCCATGTGGCTCTCAGATGTGCTTTGCCACATCTGAATAATTTTTATTCAAAGTTAGAAGTGGTGTTCTCAGAATCTTAGGAGCCATCGCCTGGTGTCAGTAACCCCACTGTGCTGGGGTAGTACATGCAACACTGCTGAAGAGGAGATAGTGTTTGTCACATAAGCACGAAGACTGGAGGCAGGATGGGGGCAAGAAAAGCATGAAGCCTGGATTTCAGATACCCACATAAATGCTGGGTAGGTATGGTACCTGCCTGCAATTACAGCCTCAGAAGGCAGACACAGGGGGTCCTCAAAGCAAGCTGGCTAGCAAGACTAACTTTATCAGTGAACTCTGCCTCAATGAATAAAATGGAAAACTCAATCGACATCAAGCTTTGGTTTCCACATTTACAAGAACACACACACACACACACACACACACACACACACAGAAAAGCTAGGGAAACATATGAAAGAATCCTACCGCTGGGCGGTAGTGGCGCACGCCTTTAATCCCAGCACTTGAGAGGCAGAGGCAGTCGGATTTCTGAGTTCAAGAGTTCAAGGCTAGCCTGGTCTACAGAGTGAGTTCCAGGATAGCCAGGGCTACACAGAGAAACCCTGTCACAAAAAACTAAAAAAAAAACAAAAAACAAAAAAGAAAAGAAAAGAAAAGAAAGAATCCTACCTTCATCAAGTGCTTGTTGACCCACTTGGTGAATGTTTTCTTTTGCACCCGGTCCCGCTCATCTGTAAAAGAAAAACAGAAGAGGTTCTGACTTAGTGCTATCCAGCAGCAAGTTCCCACACCTGGGCCATGTCCACTTCCCAGTTTACCTAGAACCAATATAAAAGGTACAGAGCCATGGGACAATGACTTCTCATTAGAAAGATCTAGCTCATTGAAACATCTTTTATTCTTTTTTGATTATGACCAGTTTATAGATTGTACAGAATCACATGAATGCAAAACCTTGTCATTGCAATGTCTCCTCAGCACAATAATTTGAGTGGAGCAGAGAGCACAGTGACTGATCTCCTGCATTCCTCACAACAGGCAAAAGTTACAAACAGTAGCAAGAGAGGAGTGGGAAAGCTTGGGGCATAGTACAGACACTACAATCCTCTCGTCTCTCCTCCTGCATCACTTTATCCATGTAGCACTGCTCCTCCTCTTGTGCCCAGTACTCCATTCTCACTTCCTCAGCACCCAGCCATCCCCAAAAGCCACCCAGGTTAGCTCCGCTGAGCATCTCTCCCTTCTCCTAGATAACAAACTCTTCCTCTTTCTCACACACCACCCCCTTGAAAAACCTCTTTAACAGAAACCTCAGTTCTGTCAGTACTTGATAATGACTGCCCCACAGACAACCATTTCTATGGAAGATTCACTTCAGCAATTCCCCAGAGCCAAGTTCAGGAACTGAGTGACAGGCCTGATTCTTTCCTATTTATCTGAAGCCTACACCATCCATACAGCACTCTATTTCAATTATCCTCTCTGGGCAAAAATACATCATATATGTGGGTAAAAACATAATAAAGCCCACCTTTTATACAATAAATATGTTAATAATTACTTTAAATTTCTATTACATTTTATTGCGGGGTAGAGGGAGACAAAAGACAAAGATAGAGACAGACACCTTTTCCATTGAACCATTTTGCCATCTCCTAAGAATAATTTTTAAAAGTAAAAATAAAACAAAACCATAAAATAAATCACCCTCACTGTTACTGACCATTCCCTGCCACCCTCACTGACATGTAGGAAATCTCACAGATATTTTCTAGAGACTAGATTCACATCACAGACAGACAGACAGAGAGACAGATGTCAGCTTGAATGTTGGCCATGTATATGAGCCTACTTGACTCCACTGAACTTCATCAGGAACCATACTCTGAGCCCCACTCCTCCAAATATAAAAAGCAGTCATCTTTATCAGTCTACCATACAGGGCTGGGCATGTAGCTCAGTTGACAGAGTACTTGTAAAGTCCTGAGTTTGATCCCCAGCACAGCATGAATGGGCATGGTGGTACATGCTGTAATTACAGCCCCTGGAAGGTGGAGACAGGAAGACTGGTCAGAAGTTCAAGACCATTTTGGCTACAAAGGAAGTTAGAATCCAGCCTAGGATACAGCAGACTTTTGTCTCAAACAAAAGAAAGCAAAATACCTAATACTTCCTAGCTATTCTTCTTTTCTGTGGGGAGGGGCATGCTAGGGATTAACCCCAGAGTCTCATACATGCTCATACATGATTCACGGAATCATGCCCCATGTCGTCCCCGTTAACGATGCTTGATCTTCAACTACTCATTGTACCCTATTCATTACGAAGTTTGAATGTTAGCTCACCTCATAGTAGACAACATGATGGGGCACACTGACTGTCCTTAGGGACTCTCACTTCAATAGCACTGCTTGGCTCTTTCCATTTCTTCCTCAAGTCAGAGAATTTCAGAAGAAAGGTGCGAGTTTTTAATGAGAGTCACCAGTGTTCCTAATTAACTGCAGAAGCTTACATGAAACTCTGGACAAGAGCAGTTACTCTCTTAACAGAACCCCCTAGGGAAAGTCTCACTGTACCATGCCCACTCTGAACCCTCTCCCTTCTTATGTGGGGGTTTGTATTGCTTTCTCTCTTTCCCCAACAAAGTCTTCACATCGTTTTTAGATTAAATCTTTTCCTGCTGTACTGGCTGGTTTTGTGTGTCAACTTGACACAAGCTGGAGTTATCACAGAGAAAAAAGCTTCAGTTGAGGAAATGCCTCCATATGATCCAGCTGTGAGGCATTTTCTCAATTAGTGATCAAGGGGGGAGGGCCCATTGTGGGTGGTGCCATCCCTGGGCTAGTAGTCTTGGGTTCTATAGAAAAGCAGGCTGAGAAAGCCAGTAGAAACAAGCCAGTAAGTAACATCCCTCCATGGCCTCTGCATCAGCTCCTGCTTCCTGTCCTGCTTGAGTTCCTGTCCTGACTTCCTTTGGTGATGAACAGCAATTTGGAAGTGTAAGCTGAATAAACCCTTTCCTCTCCAACTTGCTTCTTAGTCATGTTTTTTTTTGTTTTGTTTTGTTTTTTTCGAGACAGGGTTTCTCTGTGTAGCCCCGGCTGTCCTGGAACTCACTCTGTAGACCAGGCTGGCCTCGAACTCGAACTCAGAAATCTGCCTGCCTCTGCCTCCCAAGTGCTGGGATTAAAGGCGTGCGCCACCACCACCCGGCAGTCATGATGTTTAAGACACCTGGTTTGCATGGAATTAAGTCTCTCCCTATTACACATCTCAGAATTAACATATTGACCTCCCAAGTTACTCATTCTAACTCCCTTGTAATCTTCTACCGGGGCTGAAAGGTCTGTCCAGCTCACGCATGGCACCCTGGAGCTGATAAGGGCACCCATCACATCACAAAGCAACTTTACAACTTACGGTCTGTAAATAAGCACTTGGGTCTGCTTCTGTGTAAATTCTACCTATTGACTCTTGCTTAGAAGTGTTAGAAATTTATCTATTTTAGATCTAGTCTGGTTCTAACTTAATGAAGTCATGTAGATATTTGAGACCAGCATTCTTATTAAACTTGCTCATTGTATGCCACCATCTCTAGTTCTTTTTTTTGATGCTGCTTTGGTCCAACATCATCATCCTTTTTGGTCCTACCATCTGAAGATTGAATCAGAATCAGCTTCAAGCCAATCTCCTCTCATCATGACACACATGCTATTTATTCCCTTTGTAATATGCTATTTTCTCTTCCCACCACTCCAAGTAATAGTTATTCCTTAAAATACAACTTATTTGTTTATTCTCTTACTGTCTGCATAAAAGCTTCATTAAAGACCTAATTCCAAGGTCCTTCAGACTCTGGTAGTAAAAATGCCAATAACTGGGGCTGGTGAGATGTGTCATTAGTTAAGAGCACTTGTTGCTACATGATAACTTATAACCATTCATACTGAACTGAGTTCTATGTAAGAAGCTAATTTTATACACAAACTTCCTCAAACTTCAATAAGTACTACATGTATGCTAGGACAGATAGCCACAATGGAAATACTAGAGCTAGCAAAATTCTGAACTACACTTTTACTCACACCAGACTCATTTTGCTGTACTATATTAACTGCCCCAAAGACCAAGAACAGTTTGATTCTAATTGCAAAATAAAATACATGTTTTCTGTTGTTTGCTTTTGAGAATTTTGTTTATAAAAATGATACATTTAGAGCAGGGTGTAGTGTTACACACCGTAATCTTAGCACTAAGAAGGTGAGGCAGGACAGTTTTTGAGTTCAAGGCCTGCCTGGAGTATACAATAAGACTATCTGAAAACAGAGCATATACACATAAACACAACAAAATATTTACTGTGTTACTATCACAGGTTAGCCAATTCACAGATAGAAAAGAAAAAAGTAAACAGAATTCCGTTTAACCTACTCAGTATTTAAGGAGTGGAATTTCTTTTTTAAAGGCAGGATCTTATAGAGCCCAAACTGGCCTTAAACTCCTAATCCCCCTGCCCCCATCTCCTAAGTGCTAGGAATATAAGAAGGCACCAACATATTCAGCTTATTTCTTTAATTTTCTGTGGCAAAAGACATGGTCAAGCATTCCTTTACCTTCCACCAAATCCCGATATAGCTCAGGCTGGCCTTGAACTGACAATCCTGCTTCAGCATCCTTAGTGTGCATACACACCTGGCTTCTTTCCCCTTAAAACAATTTACACCTTCAATCTGAAACTCCACTCTACTCTGGTTTTCCTCCTCCTCCGGCTGTTCCTTCTTTTCTGCTCACTCTTTAAACGTTTCCCCGACAGGCAGTGGTGGCACACGCCTTTAATTCCAGCACTTGGGAGGCAGAGGCAGGCAGATTTCTGAGTTCGAGGCCAGCCTGGTCTACAGAGTGAGTTCCAGGATAGCCAGGGCTACACAGAGAAACCCTGTCTCAAAAAAACAAAACAAAAAGAGTGGGGGGTCGGGGGGAGGGAGGAGGGGATATATTACTTTTCAAAACTTACAAATACTTGTCATTTACAACTATTTCCACTGGTCTTATCTACAACCTCTACAGTGAAAATTCCCAAATCTATATCTTCACTTCAGGCCTTTAACCCAAGCACTACTCTATATAGTTAACTCACTTCGCTTCCTAACATTTCATTCATCTCATGCTCATCTGAAATTCTACCTGTCTATAATTAAATTCTCAAGCTAGGGATACAGCTGAGTGCCTTGTTTGTCCCGTGTGAGGCTTGAAGTTAAACCCTCAGTATAGGTGTGTGTGTGTGTGTGTGTGTGCGTGTGCGCGCGCGCGCGCGCGCGCGCGTGTGCATGCAAACATACAAGGAAGGAAAGGAAGAAAGGAAGGGAGGGAAGGAAGGAGAGAGGAAAGGAGGGAGAAAGGGAAGGATGGAGAGAAGAGAGAGAAAGGGAAGGAGAAAGGGAGGGAAGGAGACAGGCAGGCAAGAGGAAAAAAGAGAGGTGCAGTGAAAGACTGCTACTCTTTTTTTAAAGATCTATTTAATATTCTAATTTTGTGGATATGTGCTTGTGTAAGTGCAAGTACCCACAGAGGCCAAAAGAAAAGAGGTGTAACTCTTGAACATAAGAGTTACAGGCAGTTGTGAGCCACTTAACATGGGTGCTGGAAACAGAACTTAGGTCCTTAACCACTGAGCCATCTCTTCAGGCCCCTAAATGCTTTCCTTCTCCTTATTTTTTTTAAAGAATTATGTATTTATTTTATACATGAGTACACTGCAGCTGTCTTCAGACACACCAGAAGAGGGCATCAAATATCATTAACAGATGGTTGTGAGCCACCATGTGGGTGCTGGGAATTGAACTCAGGACCTCTGGAAGAGCAGTCAGTGCTCTTAACCGCTGAGCCATCTCTCCAGCCCCTCCTTCTCCCTATTCTTAACAGGTTTCCCTGCTCTAAGCCATCCTTGTCAAGCAGCCTGCAGTGTTTCTACCAAAACTCATCTTATTACTGTCTGTCTGCCTTAAAAATCTTCCAGTGGGTTCTAATTTAGTAGTCTCAGTTTTGATTTAGTAGATTCTGAAGTTGGGTATGATGGCTCATACCTATAATCCTAGCACTCAAGAGACTGGGACAGTAGGACTATGCATGTTCAAGGCTGTTTGGGGGTGACAAAGTAAGACTAAAAAACAAAACAAAAATTAGTAGTTAGCGCCTACTGAATATCTATTTGCATATGCTTAGCACCCCACATACTCTTTCTGATGTTCAGCAGCCCTATAAAGTAGCTACTATGCTGATTTATAGAGCAATAAAGCCCAATAAAGACAAGCAACATGCCCAAGATCACACGAGTCACATTTGAACCCAACTCTACATAATGCCATAGCCTGATACTCCCATTCAGGACAGAAGTCAAACTGTTAGCTTAGGATCTAAAGATCACTCGCAGATGATCCCTGCCTGCTATCTATTCCTTCTCACTCTCCATAAAGTTTCCAGCCCCTATTTGTTCTCACTTATATTCCGGTAATGCTCAGCAGGCTTATAGCTTTTTCCAAAGTCACACAGTAAGCAATAGAATACAAATTCATGTTTTTATATCCTAAGTCATAGATTTGTAGCCACTACAGATATTGCCTCCATGGAATTAGTACAAGCCAGCACACTAATGTCCCGTGTAATCAAGGGGAAAGGAGTAATGTGAACTGTCAGGACAGGGATTCACAAAGAACATCTACTCTCAAGGATCAGTGAAACCAAGAAGGCTTCAATGAGAGTTACTTAGGATTTTAGGGAAACGACAACTCTAGAATCTTCAATGCAAAATTAAAATGTTCTTATTTCTTAAGAAAGAAATATCTTTATCTGTATTAGTAAGAGTTGTTTGGACTACTGAAAATCAGAAAGTACAGGATCAAAGTTAATTAAAGAAAAACACCAGATGGCTGCAGAAATGGCTGCGTGGGTGAGAACACTAACCTGTGCAACCATGAAGACCTGAGTTTGAATCCTCAGCACCCACATGAAAGCGAGGCATGGATGCACACCTATAATCCCAGCATTGGGATGCAGAGACAGGTGGATCCCAAGCTCCTTAGTTAGCCAGCCTAGCCAAAATGCAGAGCATCAGGCTCAGGAAGAAAGCCTGTTTCAAAAAGAAGGTGGAAAGCAATAAAAGAAGACACCTACCATCCTCTAGCCTATGGCTGCCTATGTGTGAAGTGAGCATACCCACATGCACATACACCATCAGCACAGACAACACACACACACACACACACACACACACACACCAGGATAAGCATTTGTAGCTCAGAGGTAGAATTTGTGATTAGCATGCCTGAGACCTAGGCTTTAATCCCTACCATCCAAAAAATAGGAGATGGTAGAAGAGAAAAAAGGAACGAGAAAGCCAAGGAACCAAGGTAAATGCAATGGTGAAAATAAAAAGAAAAGCCAAAGTTGGAGGGAGTAAAACAGAAAACAGAAGAAGCCAGGCGGTAGTGGCGCGAGCCTTTAATCCCAGCACTTGGGAGGCAGAGCGGATTTCTGAGTTCAAGGCCAGCCTGGTCTATAGAGTGCGTTCCAGGACAGCCAGGGCTATACAGAGAAACCCTGTCTTGAAGGAAAAAAAAAAAAAAAAAAAAAAGGAACTGAGGAAGAATGATGCTGGAGAGATGGCTCAGTGGTTTAGAGTATCTGTTGCTCTTGCTTGTTCAATTCCTAGCACCCACATGATGGCTCACAACCATCTGTAACTCCAGCTTCAGGAAATCTAATGGCTTTCTTTGGCCTTTTCGGGAAGAAGGTGCATACATGGTGTACATATATATATTCAGGCAAAACATCCATATGCATAAACAAACAAACAAACACACACACACATATACATACTTGGGTGGATGGATAGGACAGACAATTGAGGTAGAAAAGTGGACAAGATTGTATAGGAGCAAGTTTGTAATTTGTATTCTCAGTCTCCTTTTTTATGATACCTCCCCCCCCTTAAGTTTGAGGATAATCTACAAGATGTGGAGGTTAGACTAGGCCAGCAGTTACTAATACTGGTCTGTGAACCAGCCATATCAAATTATCTACAGCCAGGCAGTAGTGGTGCACGCCTTTAATCCCAGCACTTGGGAGGCAGAGGCAGGAGGATTTCCTGGTATACAGAGTGAATTCCAGGACAGCCAGGACAGCCAGGGCTACACAGAGAAACCCTGTCTCAAAAACAAACAAACAAAACACACACACACACAAGGTGGGGGGGTCTGTGGGGAGTAGGAATTCAAATTGAAGCAAACTAAGAATCATAGCTGTCCCTCTGAGAAAGCCCAAGTGCTGTAAATCTGGCTTCTATTCTCAGGAGAGAGTCATAGGTCTGTGAGTAGAGTTAGGCCCAGCTTAGGGGAGAGCTATCTTCTCTAGCTACCAGACAATCCACCCAAAGGAACAAAGAGCTTCCAAAGTAATTCTCTCTGCAGTGCCCAGGCATACCGTCACAAGTCCAACTTGTATGAGAGGAACAGTGAGAAGCACAGACTTATAAGCACTTCACACATTACCACAACTACCAGCTAGTATTTATGAATGTGTAAGGAAGACACTTTAATATCATATACTCCTAACTACTCCATGAACAAGGGCCTGCTATAATCCCCTCTTAACAATGAGGAAATCAGGGCACAGGAAAATTAAGCAATTGTCTTAGTCTTAGTCTGTGTAACCACTAAGCGGTAGAGCAGCAAGTTCCTGTTGTGATTGTGGCTCCTTTCTTAACTATTAGGCCTCTAAAACAATGGTTCTCATCCTGTGGGTCACGACCCCTTTGGGGGTTAATAATCCTTTTGCAAGGGTCATCTAAGCCCATCAGAAACACAGATATTTACATTATGATTCATAACAGTAGCAACATTACAGATATAAAGTATCAACAAAAATATTTTACGGTTGGTGGTCACCACACCATGAACTCTATTAGAAGGGTTGCAGCATTAGGAAGGCTGAGAAGCACTGCTCTGGGGAATGAAGGGTGAAGGTGGAGAAGGTTTTGCCTTAAACCAGTGGGGGTTCTGGACTAAGTTCCTTACGCTCCCTGGTTAGTTACTAAAAGGGACCTTTAGGCTCCGAGCTTATCTCTAAGCACTTCCATTCGAGTCCCAGGAAAGAATTCTCCAGAAAGACAAAAAGCTAAACACCTAGGCAATAACTGCCTAATGCTGCCTCTCCTGTGCCATAAACATGGTACAGTATTCACCTCAAAAAAACACCTCACTGTCTGGGAGCACGGACCCTGAAGGCAGGAGATACCAGAATCTTCCCCCTGTTCCTCTCTAGTTTCTTCCCAGAATTCCTCTGAATCAAACCACATCAGAAAAATTGGCCCAATCTGGATCACACTTTTGTTCTGTTTTAAGAAAACCAAAAGAATAAAATCAAAAGACACATTATCTTATTGACCAGCAAACTCCCCAAATTAATTACATCTCACCTGCTTGGTGGTGTAAAAAGTAGGAGGAAATTTCAGAGTAAAGGACAGTTTTGGTTTGGGTTGGCTGTAGAAAGAAGAGTTAGTTTAGCTCTATGAAATACATTAATTTCAGCTTTTTCATTTCATTGGGAACTGAGGGATTGCTCTCAGGCCAGCACCAGTCTCTACCCCACAGGAAACATATATCCAAAAAAATCTACACCACTGGGTCACGGTCCCAGAACATTATCTAATGAACTCCCCTCCCTAGCCAAGGGACCTAAGCAAATGCTAACAGGCCCCGCCCTTGACCTCCAACAGATTCTTTTCCCAAATCATCCTAAATGTGTTTCTCTAGCTTAACTAAAAAGAAAAATGTAAAACAACTAGCAATAGGCCCCAAAGAGGAAACTTAGGCCATGACTCCTCCCTCCCTCAGAGGTGAACTCCCTAACCAACTAACTTCTGCTAAAAATACTCCGTCTTTCAGCTCTGTGCAACATAACCAAAAGTGGCTTCCTGACAGAGACTGATGCATGAGCATGAATTCACACTCTATAAAACAGCCCCACACCCAAAGCTTGGGCTCTTAATTGCCCTACATGCCAAAGATGTACCCAGGAAGTGGGGAACCCAGGTCTATTTTACGCCACATTTCAAAAGCCCAAAGGTTGTGTAATGCCTGCAAGGCTTCAAAGGAGGTGCATTCCAGTGAGTCAAAGAGCACAAGGCTGTAAGACAAGAACCCTTCACATACTAACCCATGCAACACATGCGGCACACCAGGTGGGCGTTGAACTCATGCTGATCTTGGAAACTGGGCCACATGGCTCCACTGGCCCCACCTTAGAAAATCGGGTCCCAAAGGACTTCCAGCTAGTGGCCTCTGCACCCTCTGCAGCTGCTCAAAGGGCTTAAAGGTGAACAGAGACAGACAGACAGCTAAAGGGCTGTGTGACGGAACACACAGGACAGAAAAGAACAGAGAAGTGACTCCACCCACAACTTCCTACTGACCTCCTTCTTCCCTTGAGGTCAGAGAGGAAGCTCCTCCCCAGATCATTTCCAAAGGCTGGGTCCAGGTAGAGAACACACTATTTGAAAGTGGCACCAAGTCACTATTTCCAGATCAACATAGCATGAAGGAGTGGGAGCTTTGTATGCAAAACTCCAATCACGGTATTAAATAAGCCTAGGGAGAAAGGAGCTGGCCTTTGAATTTGCAGAGCAGAAGCTTGTGATCTGGGGCATCTTAGCCAGTTGTAGGTGAGCTAGTGAGCTAAATGTCTTACTTACTATTGTCAGGGACAGTGCATTCATTGCCCAACGACTTGTTCCTTGGGCTTGCTCCTTCTCAGGCAGAAGCACATCTAAAACAACTGAAACAACTGAGACAGTCTCAGGCCATATGGGCAAGCCCCGACACTGTTCACTGTCAAGGGATTCCTAGGATCCAAAGAGAGTTTCATTCCCCCAACTTACAGTTGCCCAAAACTTCTGATTCCACCTTCTTTATAAAACAGCCCAGCCCAAGCCAGTGGCAATCAGCTTAGCAGACTCCATCAGCATCAGACAATTTGCTTGCTGCTCCATTCCTTCCCTCATCCAGCCAGAAGTGACCTCACAAAGCCCCGTTCCCTTTCCAATATCCTCTCACTTTTTCTTCAGTCAGTGCACCTAACTCAGACACGCCAGAAATCCCTCTAACCATCAGTGGAAGGCCGCTTGCTTGTTTGTCCAACTTGTTTTCCAAGTCCTGACTAATTGTACCAGACACTGGAATGTTGAAAAAAACACAATGAATGGCTTTTTCAATCAGATAACCCAGCCCATCTTTGCTTCTTCGTGATTCTGACCCTATCCCTGCAGTGGATGTCAGGAAAGACTCAAATTCTGCCCTCACCTCGCTGAGGCCAGCTTCTGATAAGGACCTAATCACTGCCCTCAGCTCCAGCTCCCTAAATAGAACAACTTCTTTAGGCTAATGCTGCTTTCAATCCTGTTGCTGAAGTCAGGCGTGGGGGAGGGGTTGGCACCCAGAACAGCAAGGTTATAGAGTCTCCCAAAAGACCACAGGTGGAAAAAGTAAACAGGAGCTCCCTATAAACAGCTTACACAGTCCTGTCACCTCCTCAGTCATCTGACAAGTTTCTTCACTCCCACCTGCAAACTGCTAATAATCCTGTTATTGCTTACTAAGAAAGTGCCTCCGCTAGCTCTATTCCCCCCTTGACTAAGCTGTAGGCCACCTTCATAGCCTGTGACAAGAGAACTCAGTGCATGCCCCATCTATACTTCCTAGCCTAGGAGAGGATGAATCCTCCAAGAAATTATCTTGTCTTGGGAAAAGGATATAGGAAAAAGGATATGGGAAAAAGATAGAGGAAAGAAGAAAAAGGAATATTTTCTGGGTCATTTTTAGTAATCTTTTCCCTTATCAAATACAAATTCTCTAAGCTCAAAGGACTATCCTTTATCTTCAAACCCCAGTCTCTAGCAGCTAGAAAGTATTCAGTTATTTAAGCTACATTAAGCTGGCATCTACTGAAACTAGTCACAGATCATAAATAGGCTAAGAGCTGTAACTTCATCTAACCATCAACAATTCCCTAAAAGTATCCTTTCCATCTTAGAGATGACATATACTAGGACATATGAGGTTAAAAAGCAAACAAGTGCCAGGCGGTGGTGGCGTACGCCTTTAATCCCAGCACTTGGGAGGCAGAGGCAAGCGGATTTCTGAGTTCAAGGCCAGCCTGGTCTACAGAGTGAGTTCCAGGACGGCCAGGGCTACACAGAGAAACCCTGTCTCGAAAAAAACAAAACAAAACAAAAAAACAAAAACAAAAAAAAGCAAACAAGTTATTTGCTCACCTCCAAAGCTGTGCCTTTTATTATACTTGCTGTCTCTGAGAGGAACCAAACCAGAACTAAGGAAGTAGAATATTCCTCAGGAAATTAAGAAATAACAACTCCTAAAACCAGATAGATGTGGTAGCATATACTTATAATCGCAGCCCCAAGGAAGCTGCAGCAGAGCAATTGCTTCAACCTCAAGACCAGCCTGGGCAACAAAGTGATACCATGTCTCAAACTCTTGTCAATAACAACAACAACAACAACAACAAAACTATGGATGACAGAAGATTTAGAACACATCACAAATAATTTTGCAGTCTCCAAAAAAATCCACATAAACATTAATTACTGGTTACATCTGAGAAACAAAACTGGTTACATCTGAGAAACAAGACTTGCCATCTCCTCATTCCCCTGGCATCCTGAAGGACCTAAAGGCATTGAAGACGGAGCTAGACTTCCTTTCTAACACATCTTGAGCTTCCAAAAGGAAGATGCTATAGACAGTAGAGGAGGGCTTTGTTAGGGCAGTCAGCTTAGTCATCAGAAGGCCCGAGCTGGTGTGGAAATCCGACCATTCTCATCTTTCCATGTTTAACTGTTACAAGTAGATTTCACAAAGGCTCATTCAGAGCAATACCTCCACATGCGGGTAGAGGTCATGTGAAGATTTACAGCTGCTGGCTTTCTTACAGTACAGAAAACTGAGCCAACATAATTTTTTTCTAAAACACCAAAATGACCCAATATTAAGACAATGGCTCATAATCACTAACTTTTTGTATAATACCTTATAGTCTTCCATTATGCTTGCTTGTTTTTAGAGACAGTTTCTTACTATGTAGTCCTGATGGCCTGGAACTCACTATGTAGACCAGGCTGGCCTTGAGCTCATAGAGAACCACCTGCCTCTGCCTTCCACCTTTACACGAGCTCTGAGGACCCCTGGGGTCACAAGGTTTGCATGGCAAGCACCTTCAATTGCTGAGCCATCTTCAGCCCAACTCTGTATTTTAGAAAGTTCTTAAGGACTATCATTAAGACACAGAATGGAACGGAACTGGCAGGGGTTGGAGCCGGGGAAGGGAGCATTCAACAGAACTAGAGAAATAACATTAGACTCAAGACATCAATAAAATTTGAGACTAAGAATATTCTCAATATGTGAATGTTTAAGTGTTGACGGTATGTATTAAAATACTTAAAATGTGAATATCTGAAAGTACTTAAAATTCTAAATACTAATTGAGTGTTTACAGACTGTCAGTGCCTTCTTGTATCTTGTCTACGTCTGTTAAAGAAATGGTGACTTGAGAACATGGCCCTAAAAGCTGTCTACTTATGTCCTATAACCAGATCTCACTCCCAGAGATTTCTTCGACACCTTTCAGCTGTATTCCAACACACACACACACACACACACACACACACGGCGGGGGGGGGGGGGGAGAGAGAGAAAAGAGAGAAAGAGAGGTATCACATTTTCAAAGTAAAAAGAGTAATAAATTTAATTGTCTAAAGAGAGTACTAGAATAGCAAAGAATTAGGAAGTAACACAGTAGTAGAAGGGGGTGTGGCTGAGGGAAGGTAGTGATTGTCAAATACAAGTTACCCTGGTACTTATAAGAGGGAGGTAGATGATCTTTGCTAGGAAGAACTTGAACTAAGAGGTGTAGGTTAGAGGGACAACTGTCAATTGTTGCCAACAACAGTCCATAGCTTCTATGTTCTACAATTATATATCTTCAAGCAAAGTATGAATGCTGTCTTAGTTCACTTAGAAGTCCACTGCTGTGAGGAAACACCACAACCAAGGCAGCTTTTAAAAAAAAGCATTTAATGGGGGGCTTGCTTATAGTTTCATTAGGTTAGTCCATGACCATCATGGGGAACATGATGGCAGGCAGGCAGGCATAGCTGGAGTGGTAGCAGAGAACTGATCTGCAAATTGCAGGCAGAAGAGAGGTAGCAAGACTCTAGTGTGGACTTCTGAAACTTCAAGGCCCACCCACAGTGACATACTTTCCCCAACAAGGCCATACCTCCTAATCCTTCCTAAGCACATCTACTAACTGGGGACCATTCCCATTCAAACCACTACAAATGCCTCAAGACAAATATAAAACTAACTAGAACACTGCATCTATTAATATATATGGACCCTTCCATATACATTAAGCAAAGCGTAATACTCTATCAACTCTAAGGGTCTGTCATAGTTTGAATATGCTTGGCCCAGGGAGTGGCACTATTTGGAGATGTGGCCTTATTGGAGTAGGTGTGTCACTGTGGGTGTGGGCTTTAAGACCTTCATCGTAGCTGCTTAGAAGACAGTCTTCCACTAGCAGCCTTCAGATGAAGACATAAACTCTCAGCTCCTCCTGCACAATGCCTGCCTGGATGCTGCCATGCTCCCACCTTGATGATACTTGACTGAATCTCTAAACCTGTAAGCCAGCCCCAATTAAATGCTGTCCTTAGAAGAGTTGCCTTGGTATCTATTCACAGCAGTAAAACCCTAACTAAGGGTCTGTGAGGTAATATACCTATACAAATAGGATTTATCAGAACATGGGACCCCAGAACTGCAGTGCTAAACGGAACTTTACAGACAAGCTAGTCTAGCAATATTCACTTCTGACATAATACAGTTGTTTGTGGTTTTGGTTTTTTGAAACAGGGTCTCTCTATGTAGCCCTGGCTATCCAGGAACTCTCTATGAAAACCAGGCTGACCCTGAATTCAGAGATCTCCCTGCACCACCATGCAAGTGTGGCTCATAACACTTTTTTACCCTGGTGCTGTATGCCTGTAATTCCAGAATTTGGGAGGATCATAATTTCAGAGCACACTTGGGCTAAACAATGAGACTCTATCTTAAAAAAAAAACGAACAGGAAAGAAAAGAACATATAGACTTTACTATATAAGACATTTTTTTAAAAAGTAACATAAATCAATTTATGTGTTCAAATTTACCTTACTTATTTAAAAAGCAAATAGATAATTTTGATAGTTGGGGATTAATTACAGTCATATCAGACTCAGTCACTGGCATATTTCTGTTGTGCTTTATTGAAAAGATTCAATTGTTAAGACAGGTGCATATAAATAAACACAAGCAAACATGAGGCCCAAGAGATGGGTTGGTGGTTAAGGGCACTTGCTGCTATTGCAAAGGGCCTAGGTTTCATTCACAACACACAGAACATCTACACTCCAGTTCCAGAAGACCGCATGCTCTCTTCTGACCTTCAAGGGTGCCAAGGAGTTGTACACACATGCAGGCAGGCAAGACACACACACAAGTAAGTAAAACATCAATAAACATTATCACCAATTATCTGAAATAAACCAAAATATAATCTTGAAAGAGTTGAATACATTTCAAAACTGTACAGCTTCAGTAGCTAAAATTATGACGATTATTTATACTGTGTAAATATGAATACAAAAGATACAAGACCAAACCCTCCATAGACACTTTAATCAGTTTACACCATCACATAGTGTGTGTCACCCGTGCAATCATAGGCATCTGACCCATGCAACTGAGCCTTGTCTGGAATTTATTAGGAACAGGACCTACATTTCATATCTTGTAATTAAATAACAAAAATAGACCAGATAAAAAAGACAATATTCCATCAGATGTGTGGCACATGCCTACAATCCAGCATTTAGGAGCCTGAAACAGGAGGGTTCTAAATTTTCAACCAGAGACATAAAATGAGAATTTTTACATTTTCATTATGTATATTTTTATGAGAAATACACATATACAGAAATAGTGAAGAAATTTTATTCTGGTCCATCTCCATTTGGCAAGCAATAATTAGAATATACACATTATTTTCAAACATCAACTCAACAGAAAAAATACACATTGAAATTGAAATGATAATAAAATTGGCTCACAATCCTCTAAGTATGTCCATGGATGATTTGGTATCCACTGTTTCCAACTAAAAGCCATTATCATCTAATTCCAAGGATAAATCAAACACAGTAATTCTCAATACAGGTATTAGTATCAAAGCCATTTCACTTAATAAAAGGCTTATAAGGCATTTATATTCTTTTACTTTCAATGTATTTCATTGTTGTTTGTAAAGTTAATATTTTAAAACATAAAAACAAAAGTACTTAAAAAGGAGTCAATGGCTCTTAAATTCCACAGAATATCCTATACTGACGATAAACTTTAAAGCCATTAGCCAATCTCATTCCCATAATGCACAAGAAAGGGAAACTGCAGACTCCAACTAAATGTTATTTTCTTTTTATAAATGATAAATCATAGGCCAAAAACATTGACTACACTTTTCTCTCTTTTTCCAGTGTTAAGAGACTGAACCAGAAGCTTGTTTATACTAAGCTAAGTTCTGCCTCTGGTTATTTGAGACAAAGGCTCACGACACAGGCTGGCCTTGACCTCCCGATCTCCCAGCTTTCGCCTTCTTAGCTCTAGTATTGCAGATGCATGTCACTGGGCCCAGACACCCACTTCTTTCTAAGTGCAAATACAAGCATGTCACTTTGGGATGCCCCTTAAACATAGCAGCATACAAACACACAGAATTGTAAATGTCTGCCTCTGTTTCTGCTGATAGAGCCACACAATGGACCTGAATACTTAGCCAAATGCTTTTCTGGGACTTAACTGGAAGAGGACACTGGGAATTGATAGGATCTAACTCTAATTCTGTCAAGCATTCATAAACTCTTCTTAGAAATAGAAGTAATAGGTCATCAAGCCCATCATAGCTTAAAGAGATCAGCAACAAGTACCTAAGTAGTCTAGATGAAGATAGTGAGTGGGTTAACAGTGACAACATTAAAAGTATCCAAGGTTATACTCCAGAACAAGCATGCCTTACAGTCCTCACACACAGCAACTCAGAACCAGCTGTGCTTGTGGCCAATCCTGACAATGCAGTCAGAAAGCCCCGGAGTATAGCATATTTAATCGCGATATCTCCAAAGTTCCAGTGCCATAATGATCAGAGTTCCTGGGGATAAAACAACCATTGGCTTCCTAACACATGTGGCTTAGGTATAACTAGACTGTGAAAGAAATGTCCCAGGAAGGAACAGCATCAACTGCATTAAAGAACACAGAATGTACCTCAGAAAGAAGGCCACACAATCCTTTCCTTGTAATTACCCTCCTCTTTTGCCTACACTGATCCCATACTTCAGAAGATGGTGACGTGGTCCAAAACTACTTGGGGATTGAGAAAGCAAAGTAAGGAAGGCCTTAATCCTCTGAGGCAGGACACACTTAGAGCAATGGGTACTTCCCTTAAGTTTAAGGGAAAACCAGTGATCACCTAATCTACCCAGCCCTTCAGCCAGTGTCACAGAACAGGAAGGAGTCTGGCGCTCCCTCTGTCTCTGTCTCTGTCTCTGTCTCTGTCTCTGTCTCTGTCTCTGTCTCTGTCTCTCTCTCTCTCCCTTCCTCCTTCCCTCCTTCTCTCTCCTCTCCTCCCTCCCTCCCTTCTCCCTGTATTGCCCCCCTTCATCCCCTGACAGTGAAACAGTTGAAGGGTGCACTGGCCCTTTAAGGCAAACAAGCAAGTGGGAAGATCTCCCTGCTTTACCCCACCCTAGGAGCCCCACAGAAGACTAACGAAGGGAGACACCACTTAGTTACCTGCTCTGTCTCTGGCACATCTCTTCCAGTACAGAATACCAGCAATTCCAAGAATGTGAGTCAAAATAAAGATGGTTGGCGGCAAATAAGATGAATCTAAAAGAGGCATTTCCAGGCCTGTCTTTTCTCCTTCTTTGAGTGAGCCACAGGCGGAGCCCAGTGCTGCCTCTGGATGCCTTTCTCCTGAGCTTATGCTGCCCCTTACTATCAGCTCAGCGACAGAGGCAGATGCCCAGGCTTAATGTGGTCAAAAACTTCCTGGCAGCTTCTTCCATCTCGCCTCTGCGCTTTTTTCAGCAAACTACTGGGACTAAAACTACAGTGTGTCTCAGACAAAGCCCAGAAAACAACTGGTTGGTGGGGGAGGGTAAAGGGAAGGAGGAAGAAGAGTGAAAAGGAGACCAAAGTCAGTGTCGAGCTGACTCAAACCTCTATCTTCGGCATCCTCTGGTCTGCTTAAACAAACCTCAGACCTTTCTACAAGAGGAGAGGGTGTCAGAGGACCAGAGGACGTCACACTCTGAACTTTCCATTCTCCGCCTGGTTGGAATGCCAGACTTCAGGATGTAGCCAGAAGAAAAGAGTCACAGAAGCACTGGAGAAATCCAAGCAAGGAGGAGGTAAAGTATACAGGAGCCTTGGCACAGCCAGAGTGTAAGCTTTCCACAGCCACAACCCTAGAGGAGAATATGGAAAGGAGACTGCACACAGCCCCGGCTCACAGACCTGAGCAAGCTGCTCTACAAGGACAGCCAGCACTTTTCAGGGGTTAAGGAGGAAAAAAAAAAAAAAAAAAAAAAAAAAAAACAAAGTCCAAATTCCCACCACCCCCGGGGGGGGGGGGGGCACATTGGAATTAAAAGATAGCAGAAAACCAAACTTTCTACAAAACCAGGGCCTGCTTACAGATCTGATGTGGATACTGTAGCAGCTACTGAATCTTTACCACTACTCACCAGCCAGACTGGCTCAAAAGAAAAAAAACTCGATGATTCCAAGTTCTGGCAAGGACTCAAGAGGTATAAACTACCACAACCACTTCAGAAAAGAGTTAAGCAAAGTTTTGTGAAGCTAACCATACAAATACAAGCAAACTTGCTGAGAACAATCTCACAAAATAAAAACAAAGGTCCACACAGAGACCTGTATATGAATGTTAAATTACCAACATTATACAAAATAATAACCCAAATGATTATTAATTGGTAAACTTTTAATCCAAGTGTAGTGTGTCCATACACAGAACCACTGCTCTGCATTAAGAAGAAAGCTAGGGATACATCCCAATGTTGTATGTCTACATGTGAGAGAAATCAAACACAAAAGGCTACATACAATAGAAAACAACAGAAATAAAAGCAAAAGAGATGGGCCACAGTACAAGAGCTGGCTCAAGAAAGCTGTGGGGTGCTGGCAGTGTTCTACATATCATAATAGCAGTTCTGCTCTCATCTGTCCAATTACAGTAAACAGCACATCAGAAAGCGTGAGCTAGCTGGGCAGTGGTGGCGCACGCCTTTAATCCCAGCACTTGGGAGGCAGAGACAGGCGGATTTCTGAGTTCGAGACCAGCCTGGTCTACAGAGTGAGTTCCAGGACAGCCAGGGCTACACAGAGAAACACTGTCTCAAAAAAAGAAAAAAAAAAAAAAAAAAGAAATCAATCGTGAGTTGTATGGCACATGTTGTCATCTGACAAACCTAATAAAATACAGTTAAAGGCTAGTAAGAAGTTTACACAATCTAAATTAAATGAGCTAACCACTACCTCTCTCAAAATGGTATTTTACAAAGTGCAGTATGGAAATACACAGTAATACTTGCTCCCAACCGCTGAGAGTACACCTACTGTCCTCTGCAGCACTTAGCATCCTTCACTCAGGAAAGGTAACAGTCACGACCAGACCGACCAGACCGTTCCTACCAAACTTTAGCTACTACATCTAGTTCTCATAAATATTTAACAATGCAAATAAGCCGAGTGTGATGGCCCACACCTGCAATCTCAGAATACATAACATTAAGGCCGGAGAATCAGTGTTTGCAGTTAGCCTGGGCTACAGCATGAGATCCCATGTACTTAAAGGGGTAGGGGAGGGCTGTTTTACACATCTGTTGCCCTATTATTTCCCTAGGAAAAGGGAAAGACTTTAATCTACTGCCTAAAATGATATTTAATGTGCTTTGATGGAGGAACAAATACAATAGGAGCTTTTAAATTCAGCATCATCCATAATTGTGTGTTCCTCTGTATTTCTCCACCTGGTGTGGTGCTTCATGCCTGTAAGAAAGAATGAGGTGGGGATGCGGGCTGTGGGAGGGCTGGAGAGATGGCTCAGTGGTTCTGAGGATGTACTGCTCTTGCAAGTTTGGTTCCCAATATCCCTATCAGGTGGTTCAAAAACACCTAGAACTCTAGTTCCAAGGGAATCAGATAGCTTCCATGGGTACTGTGCACATGTATCACACACACATACATATGAATAAATAATAAAAAAAACTTTTAAAACTTTAATGTGCATTGGCCTTCTGCCTCCATGTATGTCTGTGTGAGGGTATGAGATCTCCTGGAACTGGAATTATAGACAGTTGTGACTTGCCATGTGGGTGCTGGAAACTGAACCTGGATCCTTTGGAAGAACTAGTGCTGTTTTATTAAGCTGCAGAGATGTTTATTTTTATTACATGTACATTGGTGTTTTGCCTGCATGTATGTCTGTGTGAAGGTGTGAGATCTTGGAGTTACAGACAGTTGTGAGCTGCCATGTGGGTGCTAGGAATCAAACCCTGGTCCTCTGGAAGTGCAGTCAGTACTCCTAACTACTGAGCCATCCCTCCAGCCCTATAAACTCTTTTTTTTAAGTTGCCTGGATTTCTTGATGTGGAGAAGGAAAGAAGACAAAAAAAAAAAAAAACAAAAAACAAAAACAAAAACAAAAACAGAGCAAGGTCTTGGCCTAAGAATCTGCAGGCAGCAGAGCTGTCACTTCCTGAGGTGGCAACTGTCAGTGAAGCAGAAGCTATGAGCTATGGCTTTGGGAGGTAGCTGTGGTTGATTGTTCACTGTATGGGAGGCAAGTGTTAAATATGCTCCTTTGAGTATTAGGTTTGAAATGGCTACTAGACATTAAAGTGGAAAATTGAATAGACAGCTGGACATACTAATCTAGAGTTCAGAAATGCCCATGCTTGGTTTTGAAAGCCAGGAGACTGCATGATGTCATTTAAAGAGTAAACACAGAGACAGAAAAGATCAAGTTCAAAGTCGAAGCCTCGGAAACGCTCCAGCTTGAGATGTGGAAGAAGAAAACCAGCAAACATTGTTGGAAGGAAGGAAGGAAGG
>NW_021620689.1:3204199-3210412 GCF_004785775.1 Grammomys surdaster | reverse complement strand
GGGAAAGGGGAAAAAAAGAGGATCCAGAAGTGGAGAACCAAGAGGGCAAGCTGTCCGGGAGTAGGTGAGGGAAGTGTTGTAGAAGGTAGCACTTATCTTGTCAACAGTGTTTATGTGAGGTGAGGAGTAAGAACTGAATCAGTGGAGGTCACTAAGTTCTTTACGGAGGGTAGGAGGGTAGCATATCATTGTTGTGGTGGAGGAATACCTGATCAGAATAAATCAAGAACAAAGGGAAAGAGAAGAATCAATGACAAGTGAGTCAACCTTTCAGGAATCCTGCAGTAAGAGGGACTCAGTACTAAACTTAGCATGTGAAATGCAGTGAAATGTAACATAACAGTGTTTGTTAATAAACACTGGAGAAAAGAAATCAATGGCACAGTTTAGTGAAACTTTCTTTATATAAAACAGAACAGTTCATTTATTCAATTAAAAAATGGAGATTCCCTTATGAAATAGTGCTTCATTCACTCAAACAAACAAACAAACAAACAAAAAAACAAAAACAGCCTTATGAAAGGTGAAAGGCTGGGTAAAAAGATAGCTGTGACACTCCTCACAGTGGAG
This sequence comes from Grammomys surdaster, assembly GCF_004785775.1. Classification (NCBI taxonomy): domain Eukaryota; kingdom Metazoa; phylum Chordata; class Mammalia; order Rodentia; family Muridae; genus Grammomys; species Grammomys surdaster. Next base: position 3,209,842 of record NW_021620689.1, on the reverse strand, counting down.
AAGCAAGCAGAGATGCTCCTGGGCTATAGTGTCCAAAGATGGAACTGCTTGGAAGAAAAACAGGCAGGTATGGTGGCACACACCTTTAATCCCAGCACAGGCAGGCAGATCTCTGTGAGATGAAGACTAACCTGGTCAGCATAGTGAGTGTCAGGCCAGCTAGGGCTATACAATGAGACTCTATCTCAAAACAATAACAACAACAAAAATATCCTCATGTTATTCATTTAATCTGTATAAATATCCCTGAAAGGATATGATTATCCTTAGATATATCACTTCTTTACATACCCCAGGTAGAAATCCATATCTGCAGCCTTTTCGTGTGTGTCTGTGTGTGTGTGTGTGTGTGTGTGTGTGTGTGTGTGTGTGTGTGTGTGTGTGAAGGCAAAATAAAAATGGATGTTTCACTTGGTGAAACTGAGATCTGTGTTCTGTCACTTACAGGAAGTGGTTAGAGGCTGGCAGAAGGGAGAGGCTAGTTTTCTTTTTAGAGATTACTTATAATACACAGAGCAGGCTACTTAAAAGTCACAGACATTTACACCCAGAATATTCCTTGCTAACAGCAAACGGACACAACCCTAAACCACCAAAGCTACCTTGTAGAAGAAAGATCAGAACTCCATTAACACTACAGACCTGCCTCTTTGCAATTACTTCACACACAGGAATTTAAGATGGTCTCCCACAACTGTTACCCACAAGAAATCTCAACATTACTCAATACCCCAGAATCTCTTTCATGTATACAAACAGGGTCAAAGCAAGCCAGTAAGAAGCTATGCTCTGTGTTTTACATGGTCTCAAAGCATCAAACATCAGCAAAGACTAAAGCTTTAAAGACCTAAACTAAAACATCAAATTCATACCCACACATCTATACTCAAATATTCCTGCAATTATAAATTTAATAGAAGGGAAAGCATATTACAGATAGGACCAGAAACCTTGCTGGGCAGTGGTAGCACATGCCTTTAATCCCAGCACTTGGGAGGCAGAGGCAGGCTGATTTCTGAGTTCGAGGCCAGCCTGGTCTACAGAGTGAGTTCCAGGACAGCCAGAGCTACACAGAGAAACCATGTCTCGAAAAACAAAACAAAACAAAAAACCCAAACAACAAAACAAAAAACCCAAAAAACCCTAAGTTGCTGGAACTATCAGGATCAAGACATCAAAGCTTGGCCCTGAAACTCTCTTGACCTGCATTCTCCCATGAGTACTTGGCATCTGTCAAAAGGCGGAGGATGTGATCTTCATACAAGTGAATTATGAGACATTCAAGACTGCCTCTGTGATACTGAGACAATAATAAACATGCAAAGTCCTAGACTGTCTATGAGTATTCCACATGCTCAAGTGCTCACTGAATATAATGAGTAAATCTCCTTGTCTCTCATCAGCAAACCTGAGGCATTAGCATTATAATAGTCACATGGGCATATTTCACATCTAGAATATCATCTAGGAAGCATTTAGTGCCTATGAGCAGTATATTCAACTTAAGGAAACCTCCATGTCCTTACTTGTAAATGATGATAACAGAACATGTCTTACTAAAGTTATATGAAGGAGTAAATGATTTAATGCACTTAAATGCTTAATATATACCCAATAATTAGTGGCTACTGTTGTCATACCTCAGACTGTGTAGCACCTTGGCAAACTGGCAGCTGATCTCATCACATAACCTATCTAATCCCTGTCTCTCACCCACCAATCCTGCCCTCATTCTCCACAAGATTAATCCCTTTAGTACATTAAAAAAAAATGACTAGTACACTTTAAATGTTCCATGCATCCTTATTTGTAATTTTTAAAGGATTTATTTATTTTGATTTTATGTATTTTGGGTGGGTGTTTTGGTTTTGTCTACAGTGCCTGTGGAGGCCAGAAAGGGGCATTGGATCCCCTGGAACAGAATTACAAGAGGGTTGTCAGTCACCACATGTGTACTGACTCAAGTCCTTTGCACAAGCAGTCAGTACTCTTAACCACTGCACATAAAACTCTGATTTCTTTTTGATTTTTTTAAAGATTTATTTATTTAATGTATATGAGGGCTGTTTACATGAATGCCTATAGGCAAAAAGAGGGCTTCTCATTATACATGGTAGTAAGACACTATGTGGTTGCTGGGAATTGAACTCAGGACCTCTGGAAGAGCAGCCAGTGCTCATAACCAAGCAGATTTCTATTAGCCATCTTAAGGCCAGTACTTCTACACAACTTTCCCTAATCCCTCCTTTCTTTCTTATTTTACTATACTTTATCTGTCTTTCATGATGTTTGGTATTTATAATACAGCCTTAATGTATTAATCCTTCACTAGATTATTTTTAAAGTTATTTAACTGTGTATGAATGTTTTCCTGAATGTGTGTGTGTGTGTGTGTGTGTGTGTGTGTGTGTGTGTATGTGTGTGTATGTGTATATATATATATCACATGTTCAGTGCCCAAGGAAGCCAGAATAGGGTATCAGATAGATCCCCTGGAACTACATTAACAGATGGTTGTGAGTTATCATGTAGGTGCTGGATTCTCTGAAAGAACAGCAAGTACTCTTAACCATTGAGCCCTTGATTTTATTGAAGCTAGATGAATGCCTGCATGTTTTTCATAAAATCTTAGTAACTGAACGTTTGTGGAGTAAGCAAATAGATATTGAAGATAAGGGTCTAAAAAGTATTATGTAAGAACTAGGCATAGATAGCTCAGTGGCAAAACTTGCCTAGCATGCTCAAATCCCTGAGTTTGACTTAGTACCATGAAGGGAGGGAGGAAGAAAGGGAGGGAGGGAAGAAGGGAAAGAGGGAGGGAGGGAGAGAGGGAGGGAGGAAATAAGTGGACACAAAATCAAAACTGAGTTCAACCAAATTGTGATATTTCCAAACCATAGAGTAGAGAATGAGTGCCTAGAAAACCACTGACCTTGGCACAGAGATAACTTACAATGTCCCAGGTAGTCTAGTCCCAGCAGGTAATAGACACAAAGAAAAGAGTCAAGCTATCTTTACTGATGAACTTCCAAATCTACCTGGGAGTTTATAAAGAAAAATGAATACATGTGCAAATTTTTCTTTTTCTTGGAACTATAAAGAACCCAGGTACATTTATCCCAGGCAGATGTAAGTAGATTTCTGTGAGTTCAAGGCCAGCCTGGTCTACATAGTGAGTTCGAGGACAGCCAGGGCTACATAAACAGACCTTGTCTTGAAGGGAGGGAGGGAGGGAGGGAGGGAGGAAGGAAGGAAGGAAGGAAAAGGAAGGAAGGAGCTGGTTTATTAATTAAAAAATTCTACTTCGGAATTCTTTACAGATGTGGATTATACCTGGCATCGAAGCTCTTGTCACCTTGCCCAGCTCAGGAACTGAGGGTGTTAAGAAAGGCAAAGAAGTGAGCCAGTGGTGGTGCACGCCTTTAATCCCAGCACTCGGGAGGCAGAGCCAGGTGGATCTCTGAGTTTGAGGCCAGCCTGGTCTACAGAGTGAGTTCCAGAACAGCCAGGACTATACAGAGAAACCCTGTCTTGAAAAACAAAAACAGGGACTAGAGAGATGGCTCAGCGGTTAAGAGCACTGGCTGCTCTTTCAGAAATCCTGAGTTCAATTCCAAGCACCCACATGGTGGCTCACAACCATCTGTAATGGGATCTGATGCCCTCTTCTGGCATGCAAGTATGCAGATAGAACACTCGCATACATAAAAATAAATAAACAATTTTAAGCTGGGCAGTGGTGGTGCATGCCTTTAATCCCAGCACTTGAGAGGCAGAGGCAGGCGGATTTCTGAGTTCGAGGCCAGCCTGGTCTACAGAGTGAGTTCCAGGACAGCCAGGGCTACACAGAGAAACCCTGTCTTGAAAAACAAAAAAAAAAAACAAAACAAAAAAAAAAAAAACAAAACAAAACAAAAAAAAGCTATTTTTTTTTTAAGGAATAAAATAGAAAATGAAGTGGGAGATGCTCTGGAAAAACAGTCTGTTTCTGTCTCTCTCTGACCAAGGCTTTAAATTTAATATCTATTAACCAAATCTATATTTAAATTCTGGCTTCATACCCGGTGAGGTGGCATGTAATCAGGAGCTGTGAAGGGGATCCAGGATTCCAAGAGCTTAGCTACACACTGAGTTAGAAGCCAACCTCCTTCCACAAGACTGCCCACTGCTCTCCCAACATCAAGTTTGCTCTACTGTACAATGAGAATAATAAAATTACATCACAAGTATTAGAAATCAATGATGAAACACTCATTTTAGCATACATTGCATAAATAATTGAAATGCATTAACTATTAACTCATTAATCTTAACTACTATCATGAAAACACAAGAGCTCTTAAGGACTAACAGTCATCAAGCATTCAGCGAATAATGCTAGGAAAAATGGCAAGATAAACTACATATTTAACAGCCCCAAGCTACCATCTCAAGAAATCAAAGTGTGTTTCCACAGCATTTCTTCATAGAGAAAAAGGAACCTAGTCACCAGCCACAAGGCCATTTTAAGTAATGTCCCTGGGGAATTTTGACCATTTCCCTCAGCAAAATAATATAATGTAGCTATTTTTTTCCGGGAGGAACTCTGGTAGTCCACATCATAAACACAGTGAAAAGACACAAGGGAAAGAAGCCTCATCTAGGGCACTGACCTCCAATCTTGCCATGAATTGCCTTTTTCCCCTAGAAACAGTTCTCATTCCCTTGAATGCCCACTAAGGGGGAGTCTGCATCCTACTCCTACTCAGACTAAAGGCACTTTTAAAAGTTCTTCCCCAAACAAAATGCCAAGTAGAAATATCTTCAGTGAGCACTGGCTAAGAACAGGTGATGAACCGAGGAGGAGGGGAGGAGGAAGAAGAGGATGAAGAAAAAAGAAGAACATGGAAAAAAAAGGTGGGCAGTGATGCACGCCTTTAATCCCAGCACCTTGGGAGACAAAGGAGCAAGCAAAGCTCTGGTCCACAGAGGGAGTTCCAAGAAAGCCAGGGCTACACAGAGAAACCCTGTTTTAAAAAAAACTAAACAAACAAACAGAGCAGATGATGAACTTCAGTTTTTTCAAGATACCATAAATACAAGAAGTCAGTAAGTTACCTGGCAGGCTTGTGCCTGCAGAAGGTAAACATGCCAAGTCTCAGCAAAAGGACCCAGCTCAGAACTAGGGTTTGCACACAACAGCTAATTTGGGGTCTTAACAGTTTTCTATACCCTGGCAGTAACCCTAAATGAACAGGAAGAATTTCCCAATGAAAACAGAGATAGATCAAGACCCAAATCTAAGCCAGGCATGAGGCCAGCCTGGTCTACACAGTGAGTTCCAGGCCATCTAGAGCTAAACAGTGAGACCCTCTCTCAAAACACCAAAAATACCAAATCTACCATATTAGAACTATTTTAGTCTTTGAGAGGCTATCATTGGGTTCTGCTTCTAATTTAAAACCTTTGCCCTAATGACCCCTGGGCAGAGTTCAAAGATCAAAACTATGAAATGTATGAAATGTAGTAGTAGGCTCTCCCCGTCAGTACACTTCATAATCATGAGACCCTGGTGAAGCTACTGATTATTTAGGTACCTTGGATTCATAATAAAAAGGGAGAGAGAGAGAGAGAGAGAGAGAGAGAGAGAGAGAGAGAGAGAGA
>NW_021620689.1:3157113-3204099 GCF_004785775.1 Grammomys surdaster | reverse complement strand
CATTTGTCGGGAGCGAGCGAGATAGAGACCGACAAACCGGACCACGCAGGAGGAGGAGGAGGAGGAGGAGGAGGAGGAGGGGAGGGAGGGGCAGAGAGAGAGACTACTGGATTAAATAATGTGTAGTGACAATTTTGGATTTTGTTTTGAAACACAGAAATACAAGACCGTGCTTTCGTTTTAATCCCAGGTGTAGGGATAGCACTGCTTTGGACTGACTATGATCTGCCTTGTGCTCTAGCAGAGGCACGGTTTTGCCAGCTGCAGATAGTTTCTGCGATTGTGTGATATTTGAAATTCTGGGAACTTTTCAGAGAGTATATAAATGCTAGAACCCCAATAGTCGAGATTGGTGGTTGGTGGTAGTGGGGGGGGGGGTTGGGGGGAGGAGTGGACACACCTTTGGTTGTGGTTTGTTAGTAGTCATGCTCAAAGAAGAAACAAAAGGAAAGAAATTAGATTTTGCTAATTCCTCTCTCTTCTCTATCCTTGTTTCTCTCCTGTCTAGTGTTAGGGGGTGACACTGGGAGGATAAAGGGTGGGAAAAGAAGAAACCACAAAGTAGCAAAGACCAGCTTGTAAAAATGGCTTCACTTATAAAGTACCTGGATACCTATCAGATCGGTTTCCTTTTTGTTGTTGTTATTGGGTTTTGGATTTTGTTGTTGTTTTGTTTTGTTTTTCAAGACATGGTTTCTCTATGTAGCCCTGGCTGTCCTGGCACTCTGTAGGAGATCTGTCTGCCTGGAATTTAAGGTGGATGCGCTGGGATTAAAGGCATGCACCACTATGGGCTCCTTCATTTCTTTGTCTGTTTGTTTGTTTGTTTTGTTTTTGTTTTTTTTCGAGACAGGGTTTCTCTGTGTAGCCCTGGCTGTCCTAGAACTCACTCTGTATACCAGGCTAGCCTCGAACTCTCAAACTCAGAAATCCGCCTGCCTCTGCCTCCCAAGTGCTGGAATTAAAGGCGTGAGCCACCACCGCCAGGCTGGCTCCTTCATTTCTTAAAACAGCTAGCTGCTTTTCAAAGCAAGGCCCAGTGGCATGCCTATAATGTAAGCACTTAGTAGGTAAAGTTAGGAGAGTAAGAGTTCAAGGCCAGCTTCAGTTACTTAGTGAGCCAGGGAAACCAGAGCTCAAGACCCTGTCTCAAAGAAACAAAATAACAACAAAAAAATTGAAATTAAACAAAAGCAATTTTACCACAGCTTGGTTTCGTTCTTTATCAAGAATCTGGCTAGGCATGGTTAGGACATGCCTGTAACCCAGTACCCGGAAGGCAAAAACGTAGTAGTTCTGGAGTTTGAGGCCAATTTGAGCAACAAAGCAGAAATTTCATCTTAAAAAACAAAATATCTAGCATTTGGAATATTCTTTAAACACTCACTAACTCTGCAGAGCTCTTAATACAAGTACCCATCCTTCGCTAATGTTCTACTGTGAGCATGTAACACGTATGTTATTCCTGTGCTAATACACTTGAGATAATGCTCAATATATAAAGATATACAGGGACAGGGAAATGTGGTCTGCTAGAGGCTTAGTGAGCTTCAGCTGGAGCCTAAACTCCCAGTGACCCCTACTGGGCAAACCCAGGCACAGAGGACTAAATTGTATAGCTAGGACAAAGATACCTTGTGCTGCATTTATTCTAGTAAAATGAATATAGAGCCTCAAGCATGCAAATTCAAGCTTATCTCAAAATATACACCCATGACATAGGAGGAAACAATGCTGGTCCAGTCAGATCCGCCCTTTCATGGGAAGTAGTATCACCGTAAGCTGTCTGATCTACTGGCTGCCCTCACTGGAAGCCAGCACTTGGTGTTTGTGATGAGCCCTCCCAGAGACAAGAACAACCAGAATGCACTGTCTCTGACTCCTGACCGCCCCCTTTGACTCCTGGGGAGCAAGAAGACTTGCTGCAGTCAGGGCATACTCTGCATGCCTGGTGAGCTATGCGCCCCCAGCTCATCACCCAGCTTCGATGACTGAGCAAGTCATAAAAGGAAATCTGGATAACAACTTAAGTTTTAAAGAAAACACACAGCCCATCCTGAGAACAGAGATAGTTCTCTAAATAGTCCTTTCAAACACGGTAGTTCTTAGAACTGCTGTGAATTCATTTTAACCGCAGCTGGTGGCAATGCAGAAACAGGCGAAAGCAAAAATGTTAATGAGTTCAACAAGCCCTTCTCTGAAAACTGGAGGCCACAGCTTCTAATTTGCATAAAACCAAAATTGATGGGCATGAGGCAAAGCAACCCGACCTAGAGAGGCTGGTTATAGGTAGTGCAACTGCTTGATCCAGGAGAAACAACGAATTAGTCCTGTTATCCCCCTCACTGTCCACCATCCCAGTGTGAGGGCAAGGCCCTGATCCCCTCACCTCAGAGGAAGGAAAACCTTTTGTGTACCTGCCACCCGCAAATGCCTACAGGAGAGTTAAGAAAAAGAAAAGCATCTCCCTTTATTGACCAGTGAGCAACTGGCACCTTGACACTCAACATCTCCAATTTATTCTTCCAACTGATATATCGGGGGTTCTGACACCCTAAAACATTAAATCATGGAACTTACTTACTCCAACAATCTCAAAAAGCTGTCAGGCAGGTGAGAAAATTTGTAGCTAATCTTTGTCAGACAGTTAACTTCAAAAATACTTCCTGGGGCTAGAGAGATGGCTCAGTGGTAAAGAGCGCTAACTGCTCTTCCAGAGGTCCTGAGTTCAATTACCAGCAACCACATGGTGGTTCACAGTCATCTATAAGTGTAGTCTCTAATGAATAGGCAAAAGCTTTTAACTAGGATTCAATAAAGTTACACTTTATTATTATATATAAAATTAATCACCTCAAATATATTATATATCACAGGGTTTTTGTTTTCTTGAAATCTAGCCCTTTCAGTACACATACTTGAACTTTTTCTCTCCCATACAATCCTTGAGTCTTAGGTGCTCCTGTGTCTTGCAATAAAAAGGCTAATAATCTAGACTTTTTTTTTTTAAACACAAACCCAAAATAATCAAGCTCCCAGTTGTAGGGTAGGAGGTGGGGATTCTTATTTCTAGTGTACCTACATACTAAAGCCAAACTATGCAAAAGAATTTCAGTAAGAATTAAACAAAAAGTGCCCTCTGGCTAATCTTGGAATAAATAATCAGAACATCTAACTAAACACACATCAGGTTGGATGAATATATTTAGCAAATAGAGAACTCAAGAATGAGTTTATAGCTCTGGTTCTACACCTAGCTTATTCATGACATTCAGCCACACTGCTTCTGTTTACTGGATCATAGGATGAGTTAACACTTCAGATATCTAAATTCTTTCTAGCTCAAAAGCTCTTCAGTTCCATAAAATATTTACTTCCTAGGTACTATGTTAACTATTACTGGTAACAAAAAAGACACTTATACAGCCAGTCCTATAGTGGGAATCCAGAGGGAAATAACATATATATATAAAGTTATTCTAACACAAAGTAGTATGAACTCTATCCTAAGAATAGCAAGACTACAAAAACTCTGGAAGGGATTTTTGGAAACTCAGTCAAGGGCTGAAAGGGTGGCTCATGGGTTAAGAGCACTTAATGTTCTTGCAAAAGACCAGAGTTTGGTTCCTAATTCCCATACAGTGGCTGACAATTGCCTATAACTTCAATTACAGGGTACGATGCCCTCTTCTGGCCTCTGTTGTCCCGCATACACATAGTGCACACACACATAGGTATTCTCAGGTACACACACATACACATATAATAAAATGAATAAATAAGTTTTCTTTTTCTTTTTCTTTTTTTTTTCTGTTTTTTTGTTTTGTTTTGGTTTTTTGAGACAGGGTTTCTCTGTGCAGCCCTGGCTGTCCTGGAACTCACTCTGTAGACCAGGCTAGCCTCGAACTCTCGAACTCAGAAATCCGCCTGCCTCTTCGTCCCAAGTGCTAGGATTAAAGGCATGTGCCACCACTGCCCGGGTATATTTTTCAATTTCTTTAAAGAAGGAAATTCAATCTATAGCAATTGCCTGTTGGAAAAGTCAGAAAAATCTTTGCATATGAGGCTAGGTCTGGAAGATTATTGAAGATTTTTAAGCATCTGAAACAAGAGTTGACATTCTAAAAAGAAAAGCTAATTGAGAAAGAGAGTGGAAAGGAAAGAATGTACAAGTATTTTAGAATGAAGCTTCAGAATGGGTGCTAGGGGAAAAGAGAAAGTCAACTTCTTCCTAATTTTGGTTATCTACACTCCAGGAAACTTCAGAAATGACTGTAGAAATAAAGAAATCCCAGGCTGGAGAGATGGCTCAGCGGTTAAGAGCACTGACTGCTCTTCCAGAGGTCCTGAGTTCAAATCCCAGCAACCACATGGTGGCTCACAACCATCTTTAATGGGATCTGATGCCCTCTTCTGGTGTATCTGAAGACAGCAATGGTCAATACATAAAATAAATAAATAAATCTTAAAAAAAAAATAAAGAAAGAAATCCCACAAGCCTACAGAAATGAAAAATATCAACAAAAGTGGTAAACTGGAGAGTAGATGAACAAATACTTCTTAAGTTTTTTCTTTTAATTACCTGTCTGGGCCTGTGTGTGGGTGTGTGCATGTGAGTGCAGGAGCTCTCAGAGGAGAGACGCTGGATCCCTTGAGCAGGAGGTACAGCAAAAATAAGTGCTGGTTGGTTGTCCTGGGCTAGAACAGTACTGCTCTTATGCACTGAGATATGTCCCCAGACCCAAATAGTCAATAATCTAAATTTCTTGGGTTTGATACCTAGCATTTTTTAAAAAATCCTCTTAATTTCAGATTTTGAAAGAAAAGAATTTACATATATTATTTTGTGGTGTGTGTGGGTGTGTGGGTGTGTAGGCATGAACTATATATGAGTGGAAGACAGAGAACAATCTTGATAGTAGTATGTTTTTTGGAGACAGGTTCTCTGGCTTACAACTCAAGGGCTCACCAAGCAGACTAGGTTGAGCAGTAGTCCCCAGGGACTGCCTTCTCTCTCGTCTCTGCCTCACCAGTGCTGGGATTGTAAGTATCCCATCACAGCAAGCATTTTTACATGCAGGCATGCTAGAACTCAAATTCAGGTCTTTGTGCTTCCAGGGGAAGCTCTTCGCCAAACTAGTTATCGCTCCAGCCCCTGGTTAATTACTCACCAGTCAGCTTCTTAAGACCTTACACTAGAACATAAAACATTAACCTGGTTGGGGGGTGGGAGTGGAGTGCAGCCCAGGTGATTTTCCTGTCTTACCCTGACACTGATCATTTTAAAGGAGATTCTAAGGTCATTGACAGCAACAAAACTGAACAACCAGAAGGTACTTACATGAAAAACAAGCAACAGTGGAAATAAAATAAGACAAATTAAATTTAAAATACCCAAAAAACAAACAAACAAAACCAAGAGGAGAAGGGGAGAGAAAGAGACAGACTATAACTCACAAGCCAGAAAGATGGCAAGGCAGGCAAAGGCAACTGCTATACAAGCTTGGCAACATGAGTTTAACAGGGGACATACCCAGATTAGCAGCCTCAGGAGAAGCTCCCCAACTGCAAAATGAGGTCGTTGGGGCAAGGCATGGCACTTAGGAGTTGACCCACTTGGGTTGTTTAAAAGAACCATCCTGAGTGCAGAAGAGATGATGGCTCAGCACTCTGGGTAGTCTTCTCCAGGACCCGGGCTCAGTTGCATGGTGGCTCCCAACCAGCTCTAACTCTAGTTCTGAGGGATCCCATGCCCTTTCTGACCTCCACCAGGTCAGGCATGTACATGATAAACACATACTCATACATGCATGCATACTTTCAGACTAAACACTCATGACATAAAATAAAAATAAACCTCTATAAACTAAAAAATAAAACCATGGAAGAGCGTAATCTGGGGTAGAGGAATTTTGCCTCATACTCTTGAGGGCCTAGTTTTGATTCCTAGTACTGGAAGGATGAGGTATGAACCATGGGTGGTATCACACAAAAGAGGACTGTGAGGCTGGGCTATAATGAAGTTCCAGGACACCTTTGGATACAGTAAGACCTCACTTTAAAAAAAAAAAAAGTTAAAACCAAGGTTGGACTGGATTGTTAAAGGTCTTAAACGAAAAGTTTGGCATTTATCCTATAGCCCATAGAATCTTTCTGAGCAAGGGTCGGGGTGAGGAGGGCGTGGGGGAATCTTTAATGCTCTAGCTAACTGTGATTTCAGAATGTTCCCCGCTGGGTGGTGGTGGCGCACACCTTTAATCCCAGCACTTGGGAGGCAGAGGCAGGCGGATTTCTGAGTTCAAGGTCAGCCTGGTCTACAGAGTGAGCTCCAGGACAGCCAGGGCTATAAGAGAAACCCTGTCTCGAAAAAAAAACAAAAAAACAAAACAAAACAAAAGAATGTTCCCCATTACCAGCCAGTGTTCCACCTCTGCATTAAAGACCTGGAGTGGGGAGGATGCCAGGTACAAGAACATGTGAGGTTCCAAATCACTTCTGCTCAGATACGTCTGACCTGGCTAGTCAAAGGATGGTGTGTAAAACTTCATCACAAAGATTACCTCCGGGGAGCTCCCGAACTAAACTTATTCTAGGGAGCACTTCTCCCTGAGACCTTCAGCACTTAGGTTAAAGCTCTGTCAGTGATCTGTTTCTTTCATGGAGAGAGGAGGGAGAAGTGCTGCTGGCAAGGAGGAGACTATTTCTAGGGCCAGGAAGTCAGCACCCTTCTCTGTCAGTTACCTGATGCACACCCTCCTGACTCACTTCCTTCAACTCCAGCAATCAGTTTTCAACTCATGGCGCACCTACTAGTTCTGTCTAGAAGTAAAGCTTGTGACTGACCAGCCAGGAGGCATCAGGTGAAGGCATTATCAGTAACAAGCAACATTTTCTCCTCTTGCTTTCAAATTGCATTTTTCAACATTTTGTCTTGCTTATGATCTATCCTCAAGAGAAGTGGTATCTTCTAGCTTTGAGGTGGCCCATGCAGCCTCCGTCTCTACATCTATGCTCCTTCTGGTAAAGAAGAACAGCAACTGATGCTGCTGAGCTGTCTCCCCAAGGCCTTCCTCAAGAGGCCTGAAATTTAAACAAGCCAATAAATAGTTCTTTCCTGTCATGTAAGCTGATTTAACCTTTAACTGTACAATCATATAGACACATAAGAGTATGAGTACTTAACCAACTTTAGTGCTTTGGCAATATAAAAAGTATCAAAACTCATATATCCTTAATAGCTTTATCAGTGTTAACCACTGGAGGGTGCTCTACTCAAAAAAGCGGTAAGAGTGGGGAGCCTTAGGTTAGGGAGCCTAAAGATGAAACTCTTCAAACCAGTGGAGGGAACTAGAGTACTTTGGGCAATAAGGTAGCACCCCTAGTTTCTGATGTCATATCAAGCCCTGTGTTTATATCAAAGAAAGTGCCACATCTCTAGGCCAGCAGCCAACAAAGTATGTGAGACTCAATTCCAAGACACAGACCCACTAGCCAGAGGATGACACCAGAGTGACATAAACCACATGGGATTACAGCAGCTAAGGAAGTCCAGGACTGGCACAGGATGTTGTGACCCAATCACAGATACACCCAAGACAAGCACAGACTCGACCACATGCTCTGAGGGCACATGAACACCACTGCCCACACGAGAGTTTCTGAGAAGGTAACTAAAAAACAGGTGATGATGTTTCCTGTGATCTATGCCAGTCAATCATTCTCACTGCCCAGGCAACCATTCTAGTCAACACTCAATCACAGTTCCTGTCTCCACCTGTTCCTCTGACATCATCCTGTCATTATATTTTCTTTGAAATTCCTTTGATGAAAAAATGAGTCACTTTTTCCTGCCAACACAGGCTGGAGCCTGTGGCATGCCATTCTTTTGGGGTGGTGTTCTGGGAGAAGGCGCCACCCAGTGGCCCTTCCAGATCTTATTTACACACCACCCAGGAAAGAATGCTTCAGAGAAGGCTCATAGATGAAGCGGTTCTTGCTGGGGCTAGGAATGTGGCTGGGAACCAGTACACAAGCTAGTTACTCCAGTGGGACAAACTGTTGAAAGAATGAAGTAAGAAGTACAATAGGGCACTGTTCCTTGGAGATAGGAAAAGGTCAGCCCCACAAAAAGCCATCTTTGTAAATGGTTGCAAACCTGTTTGAGGTAACAGCAGGTGCCCAGTGTTCAAAACAGCCGTACTCCTGCTACAGGAGTCCCAATGGTAGCCTAGTGGGCAAGGTGAAAACTGACAGAATGCAATTCAGACATACAAATCACCCTCAGGGTGTTTAATTTACTTAATTTATATGTATTTATTCCCTGTGTGGTGGGGGGATGGATATAGTGGTCAGATGTTTGGAGGTCAGTTTTCTCCTTCCACTATGTGGGTCCCAGGGATCAAACTCTGGTCATCAGGCTTGGCAGCAGGCACTTGAACCAGCTGAGCCACTCAATGCTAGCTCTAGTCTAATATTTTTAACAGTAGCTTCGTTGAGAATTAACATACTGTGCCAGTCACCATTTTTATAGTCTACAATTCAGTGGATTTTAGTATATTCACAAAATAGTGCAACCATCTGATTTAAGAACATTTCATTATCCCTAAAAAGAAACCATACATCTTATCAGCAATCACTTTCCTGTTTTCCCCCTCTGGCTTCTAACAGCCGAGGATCTACTTACTGTCTCTAAGGATTTGCATAAATGAAATCAAATATTATGAAGTCAGCTATCTCAGGTGAACTTACCATGTACTTCTCAAGGTAGACCCATGCTCTCACTGATCAATTTTGTCCAACTGTGGGCTACTCATCAGCTGGCGGGTAATTGGTTGTATACACTGCTACACATGTCGAGCCATTAACATCTTTATACAGCTTTTCTGTGAAAGTATGTTTTTAATTCTCCTGGACATATTTTTAGGAGAACTGCTGTTTCTAAAGCAGATGCAATATTTCATATTCCCATCAGCAAAATAAGGGTTCCAGTTTCTCTACCTCTTCACTGTGTGCATTTTTTGTTTTGTTTTTGTATACAGGGTCTCTGTAACCCTGCCTGACCTGAAATTACCAATGAGATTCCTGCCTGTGACTTCTGAGTGCTAGGATTATAGATTTAAGACTCCACATTCTAGGCACGGCAGTTTAATGGTCTGAGTTTGAATTCCCAGTGCTCACATGGCTGCTCACGCCATCTGTAACTTCAGTTCAGGGGGACCCAATACCCTCTCTGGCTTCCTCAGGTACCAGGCATGCCCACGGTGCACAAACATACATGCAGGCAAAGCATATACACAGAAAACAAAAGTAAATAAACCTGGTGCTGGAGAGATAGAGCATTACTGCTCTGCCAGAGGACTGAGTCTGGTTCACAGCACCCATATCAGGGGGCTCACAGCTACTGGTAACTGCAGGTTCAGAGGGATCTAACATCTCATTTTCAAATCTATCTGCTAGCCCCCTACAAACACTTCTTACTCATACACACATACATACATACATACATGCATACATACATACATACATACAAATAAATAAATCTCTTTAAAAAAAAAAAAAACACCCAGGCTCACAGTCTTGCTACAGCAACTCTGAATATGAAGTTGGTGTGTCTCATCATGGCTTAATCTGCATTCCTTTAAGGTAGCAATGTGTATATTTTTCATAGGCTTACTTCATGCTTACTATTTGTATATCTGCTTTGGAGAATAGTTACTCAATCCTTCACCTGTTCTTTATTGAATTGTCTTCTTCTGTTGAATTCCAAGTTTTCTTCATATGTGTTAATTATAGACACATTATTAAATACATGATTTTCAAATACTCTCCCATTATGTGAAGTGTTTTTCACTTTTAAAACAATTTCAGTTGGGTGGTGGTGGCACACACACACTTCCCAGCTCAGGAGGAACTCAGGAGGCAGAGGCTGGTGGATCTCTAAGTTTGAGGCCATCCTGGTCTACATAATGAGTTTTGGGACATTCACCTAGGGATACACAGAGAAAACCTGCCTTGGGGAAAAAAAACAAACAGAAAATAGTCTTAGTGTTTCTATTGCTATTATGAAACACCATGACCAAAAAGCAAGTTGAGGAGGAAAGGGTTTATTCAGCTTATACTTTCACACTGCTGTTCATAACTGAAAGAAGTCAGAACAGGAACTCACAGGGCAGGAACCTGAAGGCAGGAGCTGATGCAGAGACCATAGAGTATGCTGCTTACTGGCTTGTCTGCTCAGCCTGTTTTCATATAGAAACCACAACCACCAGCCCAGGGATGGCACAATCCACAATGGGCTGGGCCCTCTCCCGTTGATCACTAATTGAGAAAATGCCTTACAGCTGGATCTCATGGAGACATTACCTCAGCTGAGACTCCTTCTCTGATGACTCTATCTTGTGTCAAGTTGTCTCAAAACCAACCAGTACAAACCCATTTGTGTATATTCATTGTACAGGGTACTGTTACATTGGGACATTTTCATTCAAGTTATGTTTTCTCATTTTCTTTTTTTTTTTTTTTTTTTTGGTTTTTCGAGACAGGGTTTCTCTGTGTAGCCCTGGCTGTCCTGGAACTCACTCTGTAGACCAGGCTAGCCTTGAACTCTCAAACTCAGAAATCCACCTGCCTCTGCCTCCCAAGTGCTGGGATTAAAGGCGTGCGCCACCACCGCCCGGCCGTTTTCTCATTTTCTAAATACTATCATATACCACAAGCATTTTCAACTTCTTCCCATATCTATCTATCTATCTATCTATCTATCTATCTATCTATCTATCATCTATCTTACCTATCTGAGATCAGATCTCAGCTAGAATACAGACTACCCTGGAACTTTTTATGTAACCCAGGCTGGCCAGTACAGTTTGTTGAAAAGATCATTTTGCTCCCTCTGGCTTGATTGTTTTGTTTTCTTATACAGTCCAGCCCTGTGTCCTTAGAGATGATACTGACCACAGTGGGCTGTGTCCTCCTGCATCAATTTTAAAAATGTGTCACAAACAGGGCACAGTTCAATCTTGATCGAGGGAATTCTTCAGTTGAGATTTCCCTCTTCTCAAGATACTCTAGATTTGTGTCAAGTTGACACCTGAAGTTAAAGCAACGTTTTTGTTTTTGTTTTTTTAACAAATTTCCCAACAGCCCAGCACCACAGGTCTAAGACTTCAGACATACAGATTCAGCCAAGCACTGCTGGAGCTGAGAAGAATGCAAACAGCCTGAGATATGCCAGGCCCTGTGGGACTTGGCTCATTTCATCTCAATAAAGAACAGACTAACTGTGCCCTGCTTCTCCACCAAAACTTCCTCAGGAATTATAACTTTTAAATTTTATGTTTTAGTTTACAAAGTAGCATGTTTCTTTATGGCTGTTTTATGCATTACTTAGTTTTGGCTTATCCCTGGCCCCTCCCTGGAAGTATGTATTTTTGTAGATAAATGTCTACAAATCCTTGCAAAGAGAAATAGATCCTTGTATGAGTACTAGAGCACAATGACAAGTGTCAAGATTGGCTTGTGTGTGACAGTATGCTCGGGAGAGCCAATCACAGTAACACTGCACATTGCATTCGTACAGTGCACGGCTTTCTTCACCTTGTGTATCTGGAGCAGCTTCAGGGAGGTACTGGAAATAACGAAACTAAAAGCCCCCAAGACCCTTGGGTGTACTACAACTACTTGACTCTAACAAAGACCAAAAAAGCACAGTTTTGAATTATGTCATATAAACTGAACAACTAACACAGTGAGGAGACAAAAAACTAACTAACCATAGTCAATCTAAACCATAGATTCTGAATTGCCAATCACAGCAAAGCTAACAAACTTAATTAAGTGCTCAATATGTGTGCCAGGCAACGTCCTTTAATATATAACTTAGATCATTTCTACTTCTATTCATCATAAAGGCAGGCATCTTCACTCCCACCTTATATACGCAGAAAACCAAGGCTTACGGAGGTTGAGTAACCTGCCCAGAATCAAACAGTTCTTCAGGAGTACAACTGACTGCAAACCCAGCTTTCTTCAGCTCCCACTTTGGTGCTTCTCCTCCCAACTCCATAGCTTTCCAGTGTACAAACCCCATCTATCCTTTCACCCTAAGGCCTTCAAGAAACCATACACAAAGGGCAACTGAGTCGCACCCAAACTGCTATGGGTGTAACTGGTTTTCTTAGAACAATCTGAGCAGCATGGAGGTGGCAGGAGAGCAGGAAGAACATGAGGAAAGAGGACTGGTGGACAGCAGGAAAGACCTAAGTGGGCGTTCGCCTGGCTGCTAAGGAGGAACAGAGTGAGGCAGTCAGTCCTGGTCAGCAAAGATGTCAGTCCAAACGTTACACCTTGTCCTCTGGTGGTCTACAATTGTCCCATAAAGAAATAAATTAGTCTTTAAGCACTGTTTAACTGTTCTCTATAAGTTCACTGTGGCTTAAGTCCTTATATTCCATCTCCAACAGATGCCTAGGAGACCCTAGAAAGGAAAGAGAGAGCCAAGGGATAGTGGTGCACACTTTTAATACCAGCACTGCGAAGGCAGAAGCAGGAAGACCTCTGTGAGCTCAAGGTCCACAGTGAGTTCCAGGCCAGACAGGACTGCATATAAAACCCTATCTCAAAAGCGGAGGAGGGTAAGAGGACAGGAACGTTGATGTTGACTTCTGAGAAGTGTGGATTACAAAAGCACCTTTCCAGTCGGAAGTTTTATGCTAAAGTCGCAGGCCACCTGTTCCTCCAGCTTCTCAACCAGACACCTAATTCATGCCATGGCCTTGCTGCAAGAAGATTCCAAAAGAACATTTCACTGCTGAGGGTCAGGCCTTAAGACTGAAGGAATGCGCCTGGTAAAGATGAGGGAAATCTGGGCAGCTGGAAGCCTCCACAGGGGAATTCAGTGAGGCCAGCTGCTTTCCCTCAATCAGGAGGAGAATTTAAAAATAAACCTCAGTGGCCCTCATGTATTAAGAATTTTTTGAGCAAAGACTGTTGCTAAATGCGGCAACTATTTGCTCCTGTGGGGTGAAGTACAGAAAAGAAAAAAGAAGAAAATGCTGAATACCCATACAAGGAGTATGCCAGACAAAAAAGACAAGGAGAAACCCAACTGACTTTGCCAGAAGCACAATGTAACACATATCTGTTTCTTAGTCTTCTGATTCTAGGAGGAATTTAATGCAGGAATCCTCTAAAGTGTTAAGATTGTGTTCACTGTGTTAGAATGTCTCTTAAAGGAAAGCTAACAATGAAACTGTCAAATAGTTCACTGGTCAGCTCTATGCTCGTCCAAAACCTTTCTCCACAGGAATTTGTAAATAAAAGCCTGTAGGAAATAACTGTTTCCCAGACAGCCTCCTTTCTGTGGAACCCCCCTGCCTCCACATCCCCCACCATTCCCCATTTCTCAATCTGACTGAAATAACTAGCACACAGCTTCTTGGAAATTGCCATTTACTTATTCAGTGGGAGCTTTATTGCCATGGCAGGACAGCTTTCCTTTGAAGCCAGCTGACTACAGGACTCCAGCATTATGTTCATCCAAAGGCTTCTTGAAGCTTGAGGGTCACTGAGAGCTGCCTACAGGCACTTTAAAGGGCAGTGGCTCTCCCATTTACTACAGCTGCTGGTCATGATACCAAAGTAAACAGTGCAGAGTAACTGAGACACTTCCCCAAAGTTATCTGTTGGAGCTGACTGTATCACCAACGCCAAGTGACAGTGTGCATGAGTCAGTGGTAGAATCTACACAGCATGTGTAAGCCCGGGATCCAATGCCAGCAAGAGGGAGCAATGAGTATTAAAGTCCTGAATTCCCCTATGAACACAGATACCTCTGCCTCCACCACTACTTCTTCTTCGATAGAATGTGAATTGTTAGGAGCGACAGGTAGATGGCTCCTGGAATGCTCTCTGATGATGCTCTCTTTAAAGAGCAGCAGCTAGGGACTAAGGCAGTTCCCTGCACATCACCATCCATCTGGAAAGCTCCCAGAGACACATGAGCTGACTGCTGACAGAAGACTCTAAGACCACCTAGAAAACTGGCAGCATACAGCCTTTCCTCCACAGCACACTACTTGCTTGCCATCAAAGCCTTACATAGAGGTAACCTTTGTAAGCCCTTTTCTGCAGCTGAGCAGAGGGCCAGGAAGGTGGAAATAGCTGCTATGACTAAAAGTGTAAACTGGAAAAGACCATACAGGTCCCAAGACTTCTTTAAAGATTGTTGAACACAGGGCAGAGTGACATCCTACATCTTTAATCCCAGCACTAGGGGAGGTACAGGCAAGTGAATCTGTGAATTTGAGGTCAGCCTGATGTACAAAAACCAGTTCCAGAAAAGCCAGAGCCACTCAGAGAAACTCTGTCTTGAAAACCAAAGAGAAAAAGAAAGTCTTAGGACTGGAGCTCTGCCCCTAACATCCAAAAGGAAGAATTACTACAAAGTAGCTATGAAATAGGTTTAGAACAAAGTGAAGATTACAAACAGTGAAAAAAAAAACAAAGAAAAACGGCAAGAAACTGGGATCTGTGAGATGGCTCAGTCAACAAATGTACCTGCCACTCGGCCTGAGCAGCCTAGGCCCATAGAATGAAAGAACAGACCCCACAAGCCATCTTTTGATTTCCACCGGAGCTACAGCTCATGTGTGCCCACAATAAATAAGTGTAATAAAAAAGAAATAAAGAAATAAAAACAGCAGGAAAGATACAGTAGAATCATAGCACACGTTCTTGCAAGTCTGGCAAGAAAGGGTATTATTTAAGTGGTGCTGAGGTGTAGCCCACCCAATTCCACTCAGTGAGGATCTACACAAGGTGAAGCTGTGCTGCCAGGGTTGCTGGGAACCATCTTCAGGTGTCAGGTCCCATGTGATCTTTACAGTGTAAGATCAATGTTTAAATATAAAATGTCCCTTACTTTATATGATGTTTTAGTTCTGCCCCGACATATAGGCAAAACCAGGTTGGCTTGTTTTTTAAGATTTATTTTTACCTTGAGTACGTGTATTTTGCCTTGGTGTATTTTTACCTTATGAGTATGTATGTGTATGGTGGTGCCTTGGTGCCTGCAGGGTCAGAAGAGAGCACTGGATCCCCCGGAACCAGAGCTGCAGACAGGTGTAAGCACCAAGTGCTGTCAGCCACTGAGACATCTCCTGAGCCCCTCAAGTCCACGTTCATATACTTTGGTTTCTCAGTCATACTTCTCAGGGATAAACTGATTGACTAGGATTTTTACTTTACACATATCATTTTGTTTTGTTTGAAATAAGGTCTAAAGAAGCTAAGACTGGTCTCAACCTCCTAATATAGCTGAGGATGACCTTGAACTTCTGATCCCTGTGCCTCTACCTTCCAAGGTACTGTAATCATACATACAAGGTATGTAGCACTACATCCAGTGCTGAGAATACAACCTAGGGCTCCTGGCCTGCCAGTAAGCACTCAACCATCCCCTTTTATAACTGAACTTTCCCCAGCAAGAATAAATTACATAAGGGTTTTTGGGTTTTTTTTACCCCCAAGAGAGTGGAGAAGGCCAAAAGCTAACCAAGAAATCCTTCTGAGAGCGTAAAGACAGCCAGAAAGATAGCTCAAGAAATAGAGGCACTTGCCACAAGCTTAACCACCTGAGTTAGAGTTCCTAGATCTGTATGGTGGAAAGAAAGAACTGACTCCTACAAGTTGTTCTCTGACCTCCATATGTGCACATATGCACACAACAAACAAACAGATGCTAAGGACAATACAGAAAAGATTAGAAAGAAGTAAAACCCCTAAATTTGTATCTCTTTCAAGCCACTCCCAGCCATTTGGGAAAGGAAAGAACAGCTCATAAAACAGCCTGGAGACATGGTACAAGTCAATCAAACACTCTCTTACTTATGGCCAGGGAAATCCAATGACCTAGCATTGACTTTCATCTCCACTAATGACAATCCCTAGACCTGGTGGCAATCATTGGGCCCAACATCCAAGGACCCATCAATCCTGAGGATGCCTTCTACTTTACCTTCTGAGAAATTTTCTCTTACTTTTTTTTTTTTGGGGGGGGGGCTTCATTACCTTGGCTCAGGCTTTTCTGGGGCAAAAGAACCATCATTAGCCTTCAGACAAAAAACAAAAACAAGAAACAAACAAACAAAGTTCCCCCAAAACAAGAAAGCATGGTGCCTCCCCCGGATTTCAGAGACAGAGGCAGGCAGATCTCTGAATTCAAGGCCAGCCTTGTCTACATAGAAAGCTCCAGGACAGCTACAGATACATAGAGAAACCCTGTCTCAAAAAACAAATAACAAACAAACAAAAAAGAGGGGATGGAGAGACAGGTGGATTTCTGAGTTTGAGGCCAACCTGGTCTACAGAGTGAGTTCCAGGACAGCCAGGGTTACACAGAGAAACCCTGTCTCAAAAAACCAAAAAAAAAAAAAAAACAAAAACAAACAAACAAAAAAAAGTAGATTATAGTTGTAGAAATTGATTTACTATGAACAATAGCTTTCAAATAAAAGACCATCGTACTGGCATAAACACTTTAAAATGTATCTATGCTATAACACTTTCTCCATCGCTGTCTTCAGTTTAGAGAGAGAAAAAATAAATGACCTGCAGTCACAATCACTTACATTCTGCAGTTCTCAGAAACTATTTTTGCCAAAGAATAAACTCTTCAAGCTCAAAACAAAACCACACCACACCACACACACACACGTGTAAGTGAAACAGATAAAAGGCAGGTAGGCAGGCAGACAGATATTCCTGTTTGGAGTCTGATATATTGATGATATATGTGCCTAATGAGATCATTTGCCTCCTTTTCATTCTAAAGACAAAAATCTGATTTTGTTAACTTTAGAATTAGCAATCAAGAAAATAAAATAACATTGGCAGAGAGGAGCACCAATCTGATAGCATGTTTGCCTAGTATGTATGAGGACCTGGGCTGGATCCCCAGTAGTGCCTAATTAACTAACTGACTAATTGATTAATTTATTGTACACTCAGTATTTGCCATAGATAGTAGCAGTAATTTTGCTGCTATGAGTACTTAATATATGTTATGCAATTTCTCAGTTCTCCACATATGAATTCATTCAATATAATCGTATTAAAATGGTATTATTAGAATTATCACACTATATCCAGGAAACTCTGATCTAAAGATTAACTATTTGCCCAAAGTCACTAAGTTTTGGTGCTGTGTAATTTGGTACACATATCAGTATTGCAGAACCCAAGAGAACTACTGTCTAGGATAGACTTCATGAGCACACAGAAGGGCTAGAAGAAGCCAACATCAAGAGCCTCCTGCTCCTCGTTTGCATGAATGAGCAGCAGAGCCCAGGGAAGACTGTGGTGCTCTCCTGTCTTTGCCCCACTCCCTTCAAACACAGCACCTACAGATGCTCTGAAATCTTCCCACAGCAGTTTAAGAAGAAGAAAAAAGAAAAAAAGTAACTGAAAGGAGGCCCTAATCAAAAGCCCTTTTCTTTTGGCAGACAAAAGGCCTTGGTAGTTCCACAGACAGACTAGTTATTCTTAACACCAAGCAAAGATTCTTTGGCACAGAAAGAAATATGAAAATGTTAGGTTTGTAAGAATGGCCTGTGTTTTGCGCCTTTGCGACCTTCTCAGTAAAGCCAGCCCACTAGAAAACAAACACAGCCTTCTGTCAGTGAGCCTAGGCCTTTAGTTGACTCCACATTCTAGAGACTGAATTTCTAGACCCCACTGCTAGCTGTCTATTCTTTTTCCTCCATACCTCCTGTAACTATTACATTGTAACTGGACTTTCAACAGCTTTCAAGAACAAAGAGATAACAATCAAATGCTGACACCGGAAGAAGGGGAAAAATCAGCAAGTGGCAGGTGGGGAAGGGCAACTATCAAGACTAGCTCCTGGTGTTCCCCCAGCTCTTCATCCCAAATCAACTATTCCCTGCTTTAGCATGAAATTCCTAAGTAAACAGTTAAAACAATGCCAGTTGTTCCAGTGCTCCTTAATGGCCTTTGGTGGTGTATAATTTCCCATAAGTACAGACTGATACATTGAATTTTTTAGGCCAGGCCTGATCTACAGGCCAGGGACTATTCAGGAGATGAAGGTTTAAGAGGACCTCAATTTCAAGGTCTTCCTGAGAGTCCATCTCAAAATTCTTTAAAAAAAAAAAAAAGGTAAAAAGAGGGTGGGGCCAGACATAATAGTGTATGCCTTTAATCCCAGCACTCAAGTGTCAGAGGCAGGAGAATCTCTGAAAGTTCAAGCCCAGGGTGGTATATACCATGAGTTCCAGGCCACATAGGGCGATATACTGAGACCCTTTCATAGATAGATAGATGATTGATTGATAGAGATGATGGATAGATAGATAGATAGATAGATAGATAGATAGATAGATAGATAGATAGATAGATAAAGCTGGGGAATACAACTCAGTTCAGTGATAGAGTTAAGCAAGGCTCTAAGTTCAATCCCCACTACAGAGGCAGAGGGTAGTTATTTTATTAAATGGGACAATAAGAGAAGGGAGAAAAGAAACAACTTCAGATCAGAAGGTCACAAAACAATGATGCTAAGTTTACAATCCGTGACACTTGAACCCCACCCTAGTGAACACTACAGAGTTACTATTAAAAAGTTCTGAAAGCCTTTATACCCAGCCCAACAGCACCCCCTTTGTTCTTTGCCCAGGAAAATGATGAACAAAACTTTGGGGAGGTTAAAAGAGCAAGGGCAAGAGTAGCAACACAGACTTTCCATGGTGAACAGAGAAGCCATATATGAGAAGTCTCAGCCTGGCCTTGACACCCCAGGCGAGCACAGCCTAAACTAAAGTGTGATTACTATCTCCAATGCTACCAAACCTTGAGGTGTTAAGCCATGAGGTAATATGGCCCCTTGTGGCTCAAGCCTCTGAATCCTCTCTGATAACTCTGGAAATAGATCCTGATCTTATTCCTTAGCAGTATCAAAAGTCCGTGTAAAAGGCACAGTTAAGTCAAGCACAACTCAGCCCCAAGTTTCATGGACCTGGCATATAGTAGGCTCTCAAATATTTACAGAAGGAGTAAAATATAATAAATAAATAAATAAATAAATAAATAAATAAAATAAATCTTTAAAAAAACAAAAACAAACAAAAATCAGGAGGGATATAGAGATGGCTCTGTGGTTAAGAGCACTTGGTTCTTTTGCAGAGGACTCAGGATCCAATTCCAGCATTCCCATGGCAACCACCTGGAACATCAGTTCTAGACTATCTGACACCTTCTTCTGGCCTCAGAGGGCACAAAGGACATACATGGTACAAATACATGCATGCAAATAAAAATAAATCAATCTAAAAATTTTTAATAAGATTGGAAAACATATACACATGGATTACAATTATATAAAAGTAACTATGGATCAGGAAGGAACACAGTCAAGTCCTAATATCTGTTAAATTAAAATGGTACTTTGTCAGAGGCTGGAGAGATGGCTCAGCAGAAAAAAACATTGGTTGTCCCTCCTGTTGACCTAGGTTCAATTCCCAGACCTCAGACAGTTCACAAATATCTGTAACTCCAGTTCCAAGGGACTTGACACCTCTTCTGACCTGTGCAGGCCCCTACATGTACATGATGTATACATATACATTTAGGCACATACATAAAATAAAATATTTAACAAATAAATAAAACAGGACTGTTGAATAATGCTGGAGAGTAAATAAGTATCAAGAATAGAAAATGCCCAAATCACATAGTCAGTACTCCAGCTACAATCACAAGCCTGCAAATTACCAAGGGGGAAGCAAGTTACATAGTTTATCAAGCACCAGAACAACAGGTAAGTGCACACAGAGGAGTCAGTGGGCCCTGTCTGTGCCCTCCTCAGCTCTGTCCTCTATCCTCCCTCAGATGCATTCCCAAGGGCAAGGAGAACACCTGTTTTAGCAGAACCTAGAGTCCAAGCCTTGAATTAACTCCTTCACTGCTGCCCTGGGACACAATTCATCCAACATTAATGCTTTCCCTGTTCATAGATGACTCTTGGGATGGAGAGGCAGCTTGGGTGACCAAAGGGAACTTTTTGCTCCTCCAGATGAACTGTATTAGTTCCCAGAATGTATATCAGGAAGCTCAAAACTGCCTGTAACTCCAGCTTCAAAGGATCCAACAACCTTTTCTGGCCTCTGTGGTCACCTGAACATACATGGCATTCACTCACAGACACATACACAAACATACATATAAAGTGAAATGAAATTAAAAAATAATTAAAAATAAACCTTTAGCCGGGCAGTGGTGGCACACGCCTTTAATCCCAGCACTTGGAAGGCAGAGGCAAGCGGATTTCTTAGTTTGAGGCCAGCCTGGTCTACAGAGTGAGTTCCAGGATAGCGAGGGCTACACAGAGAAACCCTGTCTCAAAAAACAAAAACAAAAACAAACAAACAACAACCAAAAAAAGGCTAAAAAATTAATAAAAAAGAAAGTTCTACAAGGGAAAATATTTTTATTGTAATCGCTGGTACATCTCTAATACCTTTAATAAATATAACAAATTATCAAGGTTATCTGACAAAATACTATTAGGTGGGTCTATTAAACCTCCCTTTCCTATAATAATCATTTCATTTGTGCCTTGCCTTCTAAAATCTTCCTCTTCTTGTCATTTACCCTAATGGAAGAGTCCTACCTAGAGTCCTCAAATCAAATCCTTGACTAGTACCCTCGTTACTGTGCTGATGATTGCTGGAGGGATATCATCACCCAGCAGAGGCCTCATGGTAGGTGCTTCTACATATCTGTCTAATAAAACAAAATTATTGACTTTGGCTGCTCTACCCTACGACAGCTCATGTATGAGCACTTAAACTGAGCCATGTATAAGAAAGGTATGGGGAGTAGGAACATTACCGGAGCCTGCCCTGTGAAAAAAGTAAACTGATTCCTCCAAATTGTCCTCTAACCTCCACCTGTGCACCTGGGCCTGCACACATGCAATAAATAAATAAGTGTAATTAAATAAATAAATAAGTGTAATTAAAGAAGGAAGAGGAGGAGAGGGGAGGAGGAGTAAGAGGAAGAGGAGGAGGAAGAGAACCTGAGCTGCAAAGCTGGCTCAATGCTTAAGAGTACTCACTCTGGCAAAGGACCAGGGCTGGATTTCCAGCACCACATGGAGGCTCGTCACTGCTCAAGCACCAAGTGTGAATGTGGTACAAAACACCCAAGCGCACAAAAAAAGTCGTAAAATGAATCTAAAATAATTATTTTTAAACAAACAAATAAACAAAGAACTACCCAGAAAAAGATAAGAGGGAGATGGGTAAGGGACCCGTACATAACAAGGTGGACTTATATGGGTTGCAGGTGTACTCCAGGAAATTTAGACAAGTGGGAAGAGACCAGAACACAAGAAGTCTTTAAGAACAAAACTGAACTTTCCTCAAAAGGAAATACTAAGAAAGTGGTTCCTATAATTAGTTGGAAGGGAGAGACAGAACACAAGAAACAAAATTCAAGGCAGTTGCTGTAATTCAGACTTGAGAAGACTAGAATCATGGCAAAGGGACCAAAGAGGAAAGGGCAAACTTAGCAAACATTCTGAAGCAACAAAAGAACTCAGTGACAGACTGAAAAGGAAGGCTGTTGGTGGGAGAAGAGTCAACACTGTCTCCAGGGTTTCTGCTCTCACAGGCTAGAAGAATGTGAATACAAACGTCAAAAATGGGGTCTAGAGAAAGCCAAATCCAAGCTCAGTTTTGAAAATACTCAGCTCAAGGGGCAGTGAGTTACCTCAACAATAAGATGCTTGTCTTGTATGTACAACATCCTGGGTAGAATCCCAAGCACTGGGCAGGGGTAACGGGTGGAAAGGGAAGGAGGAAGAGGTGGCTAGATGCATCATATCTATAATCCAAGCACTCAGGAGGTTGAAGAAGGAAGACTTCCTTGAGTTCTAGCCCACCGTGGGTTACATACAGTTAGACCCTATCTAAAACAAAATCCAAAATAAGGTGGGGAGGGGAGCTAAGGCAAAAAAAATCCTAGTTAGAGAAAGAAAGGATGCTCAGGAACAGCACCAATACCAGGCTAATAAAGATTAGTGTTTATATGGCAGCCCCAAGGCAGAGGCTGCACCATTCACTCAGTCCTCATGGTACACAAATGAGAAAGAAAGAACAATTGGCCCAGGTCACTCAGCCACTAAACCTAGAAACCGAGACAAACCCAGACCTGCCAATATCAAAATGTCTTAACCCTTAGGACACTGTCACAGTTAAAATCACAAGAAAGCTCTATTAGGGATGTAGCTCAATTGTGTGGTACTGCTTAGATGTGCTGAGTCCTAGGTTCAACCACAAAGAAACAAAGAAGATAAAGCTGGAGAGACTGCTGAGTGATGAAGAGCACTTGTTATTCTTGTAGAGAACCAACATTTGATTCCCAGCATTCCCAGCCCCAGTCCCAGGGGATTCGATGCCTTCTGACCTCTATAGGCACCCGGTATAAACACGGGACACAGATATACATGTGAGCACAATAGTAAATATACCTTTTTAATTAAAGAAAGAAAAATACTCAACAAATTAGGTAAAGGGAAACCAAGAAATGCCCTCAATACTGTTAAAGGAAGGGAATAACTTTTTTTTTGAGTATAGAAATGTGCTGTTTTATTACAAAGAGTCACAAAATGAAAATACCTCAAAAAGGAAGCTAGGCTAACAACCGCCACCTACAGAACTGGGGAAGACAGGGCAGTGTCCAAGTCTTCTTGTCTGCCCAAGACGGGTGGGAAGGTATAAACAGAACCAATCTAAAAATGGCTGCTATTACCCAAGCCTGAAAAGGGGTTCCAGAAGACCCAGTCACCCCTTCTAAAAAGCTTAAAAGGAGCATTTTTTTTTTTTTGGCTTTTTTTTTTGAGACAGGGTTTCTCTGTGTAGCCCTGGCTGTCCTGGAACTCACTCTGTAGACCAGGCTAGCCTCGAACTCTTGAACTCAGAAATCCGCCTGCCTCTGCCTCCCAAGTGCTGGGATTAAAGGCGTGAGCCACCACCGCCCGGCTAAAAGGAGCATCTTAACAGAGCTCCTAAGCAGGCACTTGGCAGTTCAGGATTTTGTCTTCTGGTTGTTTTCTTTCCACTCAGACCCTATGTGGTTCAAAGCTGAGATGGGGGGGGGGGGGGGGCGGGGGGGGCGGGGGAGGCAGGATGGACAAAGGAGCTCTGGGAAGAGGTGGAAGAGAATAACTTAAAAGCAGGAATATAATTAATACTGCTCAACATTACCACTCAACACATAATGAAGTTCAGCAGTGCAGGGGTGTATAGTTTTAGTGCCAGCAACGGAACTAGACACAGGCAGACCCCTGTGAGTTTGAGGCCAACCTGGACTACAGTGAGTTCCAGGCTAGACCTGCAGAGCAAGATAGGCAGATCTCTATGAGTTCAAGGTCTTTACACAATGAAATCTAGGGTGGCCAGAACTACATAGTGAGACCTCATATTTTAAAAAAACAAACAAACAAAAAAAAACAAGACAACAACAAACCCTCTTTCAGTCAGAATTTCTAGAAAAGATGTATACCTAGAGGTAAAGGGATATCCCCACCCCAATCCCATTTATCAGACAGGCCTGTTGTGCTGCTGGTATCCACTCACCTGACCCTCAGAAAGCATTGCACAACCCAAGAGTCATATTCAAATCCAGTTAAGTGGCTCTCTACTTCCAGCTCAGTTCAACATAAAATCTTTTGCTAGTGTTTTTTTGTTTATTTGGTTGGTTTTTTGTTGTGTTGTTTGTTGGTTGGTTGGTTTTGAGCCAGGGTCTTAAACTGGGCATCATACATGAGGATGACTTTGAACTTCTGATTTTTCTGCCTCCGCTTCAAGGTGTTGGGATTAGAGGGGTGTGCCGTCACACTCAGTTTACATGGTGCTGTGAATCAGATCCAGGGCTGCATGTATGCTAAGCAAGTACTAAGCGACATCTCCAGCTCCTGAAAAGAAGAGTTTCAGAAGGACTTCCTATACCTGCTCTGCTGCTTCTCTCACCTCTTTTCACTCTAAACAAACTAAAATTAGGTGCAAATTTATTGGTTTAGCTGCAGCTCTACTTCCCTATAAATGACAGTTAAGTGTTATATTCCTCAACACCACAAAATAAAACAAGCAAGAAACGCTCATATTGTTCATGCCATTGTTTTACCTTAAAAACATCTGATCTAGTTTCCTCTATTGCCTACATGTCACCTTAGGCCTTTGAACACAGAGGAAAACCTATCCCCTACCCTCACCTTTTACCACTGACAGCTCAGCCTCCAAGTCTCAGTCCTCAACAATTCATTCTGGACGATTCCTACATTTATAATACTCCTCATTCTTCTCCACAGACAACAGCTTTGGGACTCTATTCCTGGTGTCTTCTTTCTTGAGGAGAAAACTTATACACAACTCAGGATTTGCCTCAAATACCAATTCTTCTGCAATGTGTTTGTACTCACTGCCATGCAGCTGACAGTGATCAAGATGCCTTTGCTTTCACTGCAATTTGTTCTTATTTCTGAGTGCATCTGCTTTGGATGTAGAAATATCCCTACTATACTGGACATGAGACCATCAATCCCGAAAGGATAGAGACTGCTATCAATCTTCATTTCATATACAGTGTCTTGCAAACCAAAAGTTCTCAATTAAAGAAAGACATGATGACTTCCAGAAAAAACAAAAAACAAAAAAACAGGAGTCATGGAACAATGTCAGAGGTAAGGTAGCTAGTTAGTACCAAATTATAAAATGATCCAAATCAAAGGATATCAAGATACATGAGGCACTAACTCGAGCACTGGGGAGGCAGAGACAGGCAGATCTCTATGAGTTGAAGACCAGCTCTGTTCTACAGAGTGAATTTTTGTTTGTTTGTTTGTTTTTGTTTTTTCGAGGCAGGGTTTCTCTGTATAGTCCTGACTGTCCTGGAACTCACTCTGTAGACCAGGCTGGCCACAAACTCAGAAATCTGCCTGCCTCTGCCTCCCAAGTGCTGGGATTAAAGGTGTGCGCCACCACCACCAGGCTACAGAGTGAATTCTAAGACAGCCAGGGCTACACAGAGAGACTATGTCTTGGGGTGGGGGTGGGGTAGCAAGGTTGGGGAACATGAGACTAGAGAAATCAGCATCCTGTCATTCTACAACGAACAAAAGCTGCTATTTAACATCTGGTATTGGTTCAGAAGGTTCATCCCTTCTGTTGTGATTGATGACTTACTAATAAAAAATTAGGATTACTAGGTTGGAGTTTCTACATAGAACAACCTATAGTACTTTGTCAAAACACTGAGAACAAAAATCATAACTTTCAAGACCCAGTGTGGTGGCACAAGCAGAGGCAGGTGGATCTCTGTAACTTCAAGGCTAGTCTAGTCTGTAGAGTGAATTCCAGGCCAGCCAGGGCTATTCAGAGAAACTGTCTTGAAAAACTAAAAAGAAAAAACAAAAGAAAAGAAGAAAAGGGAAGGGAAGGGACTCTAACTCTTTAACACACACAATGTTACAACCATCTCCAGTTATAACAAAAACAAAAAAAAAAACCAAGAATCTAACCCACATAATTCAAACCAACACCAACCATGAACTTCTGCTTGTGATCATGCAATAAACCTAAAAAATATGTAATTAAGGATAGAGTAAACCTTAGCACTATAAAACTGCCAGCCATTCAGACAAGTACAGGGTCTTGTAGGTGCCTAGTACAGTAAAAGGTGTTGACAAGCCTCACCCCAGAAGCACGCAGACTCCAGAGTCCCTGCAGCGGAAAGAATCAAGCCATTGTGACAGGTTTGCTTAAGGGCTCTGGGAATGGGAGGGACAGACAGTTCTCACTGGGAAGGATGCAATCCTGTCAGTGACTCAAGCCATCTTCCACTACCCTGGCTGCTGTGGAGGTTCTTGTTGCCAGATCACATAGAGTCCTATACATATGTCTATATCTTCTTTCAGGCCAACATCATGCTAATTCCCAACAACTAAAAACCTATTTTGTCATCAGCACACACACCCCCCCCCCCAATCTATTATCTGCTACAGGAGGTCAACTCTAAGGCAAAAACACCAAGAATGTCTATATGTTTATCTAGTGTCTAATTTTACATTAAAGTCTGGTCATAAGTTGATTTGCACTTGACCTATAATATGTTGATGTAAACACAAACCCCACTCCTTTGCTTGCAGAAGAGTCACCTATCAAAAACCATGGTGTTGCCGGGCAGTGGTGGCGCACGCCTTTAATCCCAGCACTTGGGAGGCAGAGGCAGGCGGATTTCTGAGTTCGAGCCCAGCCTGGTCTACAGAGTGAGTTCCAGGACAGTCAGGGCTACACAGAGAAACCCTGTCTCGAAAA
Source organism: Grammomys surdaster (assembly GCF_004785775.1). NCBI lineage: Eukaryota > Metazoa > Chordata > Mammalia > Rodentia > Muridae > Grammomys > Grammomys surdaster. Next base: position 3,177,706 of record NW_021620689.1, on the reverse strand, counting down.
ACCAAACAAACAAACAAACAAACAAAAAAACATGGTGTTGACACAGTCATTTGTCTACCTATTATATCAGCAAAGCTGGCCAATCTTCCCAGCTTTGCTAGGTGTATGTTCTGTGGACATACAAAGAAAATCTCAATTCGGTAACACTCTAGGTCCTAGTGGGAATCTCCATACAGTACTGCCTAAATCATTCTTGGTACTGCAGCTCCCTATTCAACATCAGTGGATCATTCTCCAGCACGAGACAAAGGAATAATAGAATTGGAAAGATCACTGGAGCTTGATAAATGCTGGGAGCTGCCGAGCAGACATCAGGGTAAAACAGCACAGTGATACGATGATGACATGTGGGAGATGCTGACTACTCGGCCCTTGTCCCACTCTGAAATTAACTGGATAATAAAACATCTGAGCCAGCTGGCCCCTACGCCTGAAGACAGGACTCTCACCACAGGGCAAGAGACTGGAATCCCACCACAAGGGTCCTCAGTGTTACAGGTAGGTATCCTATTCTTAACCTCTCAATGGCTTGAGGAGGTAAAATAAAACTGAAAGCCAGTATCCAGAGCTATGAATAGATGTATTAAAGCCCAACAATTCCATTCTACAAATCTGCCCAAAAGAATGGAAAATAGAAATATTCAAAAATCATTTACAAGGATGTTCATTGTCTTGCTGTAGGATAAAAGTCACCTTGCCACTTAGCATTAAAATGATACTGTAAGGCCAGGTATGTATGGTGCATATGCCTTTAATTCTAACACTTGGGAGGCAGAGGTAAACAGATCTCTATGAATTCAAGGCCAGCTTGGTCTGCAATACTGAGTTCCAGGACAGCTGGAGTATCACAGTGGAGCACTGTCTGAGGGGAATAGGGGAAAGCTGTAGAAAATAAAGGCATAGAAATGTTATATTATAACGAGGAATATACAAAAGCACAACAGCCTATGTATACATGTGGACAGAGAAAAGACTAGATGGAAACGTGACAACATATGAAGATAGGAACCAGGAGTAGAATCTTAGTGACTTTTCCCCTCAGTGTAATGTATCTATCATCATGATCTAAGTTTGTTCTGAGGTTTTTTTTTTTCTTAATTAAGCATGCTTTCTTTACTTTTTAAAAAGTTAATATTAATATTACTTTTTATTTTTATTTATTTATTTATTTATTTATTTTTTTTTTTTTTTTTTTTTTTGGTTTTTCGAGACAGGGTTTCTCTGTGTAGCCCTGGCTGTCCTGGAACTCACTCTGTAGACCAGGCTGGCCTCGAACTCAGAAATCCACCTCCCTCTGCCTCCCAAGTGCTGGGATTAAAGGTGTGCGCCACCACCACCCGGCTTATTTTTAAATTTTTAAAAGTTTTTATTTTTAAGTTTTATTTTAGGTCTGTTTTACCTGCTTGTAAGTATGTATATTGTGTGCAAATGTCTGAGGAAGCCAGAAGGGGGCACCAGTTCCCCAAGAGCTGTAGTTAAAGACAGTTCAAAGTGAGCATGTGGGTGCTGGGAAGGAGCCCAGGTCCTGCTAGAGCAGCAGCAAATGCTCTGAACCACTGCTCCCTTAATACCTGTTAAAGAAAGGGCAAACTTCAGTGCATGTAGTAGTGCGAAGGATTGTCTTGATTGCTCAAATGATCTTGGTTGGCAAGCTAAGTAGATATGCAAAATAAAAGTTGTAAATTAATAAGAAAGGTCACTTGATAACTTATACCAAAGGAATAACACTGAGAAAAGTCTGTAACTTCTCAGTAGTCACTGTTTTTTAAACCCCAGTGCTATGTTTGAATGTAGGGGCTCATACCAGGAAAACCTTCTATACTACACTGCATCTCCAACCTACTCATTCCACTTAGTCAACAGTATTGCTGCTGTTAAAATATACTTGAGCCCTCTTGTTATAGGTACCTACAGAGGAGCAGGACCACATTTCCCAATGCATTCAATAGCAGTGCATTTTCCTACTCTGAAATTGTATTTTATTCTGTCTTGGAGTAATACCATTTTTTCTTTTGTTTTGCTTAAGTCAAGGTCTCACTATGTACACCTGGTACCCTCTATTTAGACCAAGATGGCCTCAAACTCATAGAGATTCACCTGCCTTTGCTCCCAGATGTTGGAATTAAATGTGCACAGCTAGGTCATGCAAGAATACCTTTTTTTGGACCAAAATTACTTAAGACTACTAACTGGCTAAGGATTCCTATGAAGGTCGTAATGTGGCTGTGGCAAGGGTAGAGAGGAAGGTGCCAGGTATGGTGGTGTGTACAGTGAGACCTTGTCTCAAATCAAACAAGAACAGAAGTGCAGCAAGCACTGTGCTGGGACACGCTGCAAACAAGCCTCGTCCCTCGTGCATAGTCCCAGTGTGCTTAGCAAGGTCCAGAGAGAGCATCCTCTCATCACTCCATCTCAACCACCTCCCGATTCCTTACTTAATCCCCTATTACAGACAAGTCACAGGCCTGGGCTAATGAACAGGACTTGAGTCAACAATTCAGCTTATAACTATGAGAGTAGAGATCTTCTTACCAGAAACCACCTCAGTATATAGACTATGGCAAACTTGAGAAATATACGTTAAAATCCTTTAAACAGTAGCAGCAGTGAAATATATTTCACTCCAATGCTTGGGAAAGCACCCCCACCTACACACCCACCAAAGGCATAGGAAATAGGGGACTGGAACTTAAAAAACAAAAAACAAAAAAACCCACCTACAGTGTCTCTACTCCCCATACTGTTCCTTTCTATAGTTTAGATGGGATAAATTCTGTCCAGAAAAGCAAAAGCCAGCAAATGAAAGAAGAGGGGCCAATTACTTCCTGAAGGGTCAGCCCTGCAGGAATACACAAAGATACAGATGATATAAAGGGAGGCAACTGCGTTCCATGCACAAGGGACACAGTAGGGCAGCTCAACCCACAGCAGTTTGACAATGGCAGTGTTTTGCATCTTACTCTACCTGACAGCGAAGCTGCTTTATATTCTGTATTTTACACTATGCTATAAAGACTGTTGCACCACACACATGGGCTGGGGGTGGGGGTGGGGCTGTTTAGCAAATACTAGTGAATAAGGGATTAGAAACAGAGTTCAAGAGAGGTAGTATTGAAAGAAAAGTTTTATTATCTCCCCTTCAAAGCCCCCATTCTACTATTCTCTTGATAAGAAAGGTGCCCACATTTTATGCATGTACTTGTTCAGCAGTGGCCATTCTTGCCTACTTCACGTGGTGCAACACAATAATAACAAACAGCCATCTTTTTGGCTAGCATACTCCCAGATCAGCTGTTATCATCTCAGTAGATACAATGATCACTGCCTGAGGTCAGCTAAGTCACAGATAGGATACTCTTTGTAGCCTTGACTGTCCTAGAACTTGCTCCATAGACTAGGCTGGCCTCGAACTCACAGATATCTGCCTGCCTCTGTCTCCCGAGTGCTGGGATTAAAGGTGTGCACCACCAACCTGCCCAGGATAAATTAATTTACGTAAAGCACTCAGATGAAAGGTCAGTCAGCAACCTGACATTTACTGAGTGCTTACTTACCACTAGTGCTGCAGCCATCTAACCTCAACCTCCTAATGCTTTCATGCTGAGATCAACAAAACCTAGAGCCAAACATTTGGATAGGTGGCAGGTTAGAGCTTGTAACCCATGATGTGATCTCGTCTAGTTCATCCTGGACCCAAGCAGGCACAAGAATTCTGCAATCCAAGGAAATCTGTAGCGAGAATTATGATTTCTTTAAGAAACACAGAAATATTATAAGAATAGGTTTTCATTTAAATCCCAGGTATGGGATATGAGCTGCTTTAGACTGTCCCCAGCAGCTAACTATGATTTGTCTTGTGCTCAGGCAGAAGTGTGGCTTTGCCATCTGCAGACAGTTTCTGCCATGATGTGACATTTGGAACTCTAAGAACTTTTCAGAGGGTATATGAAGAAGACTAGGATCCCAAAGGCAAGGTTAGTCGTTGTTGGTTGTTTAGGAGGGTTGGTTGCTGTCTGATAGTTGATAGTAGTTGTAGTTGAAAAAGAAACAAAACAAAAGAAATTAGATTCAGGGATCTCTTTTTGTCCTTCCTATTAGTGGGTTGAAAGGGTGGAACAAGGGTGGAGAAGGGTGGAAGAAAGACAAGCCCACAAACTAGCCAAAGACTGTTTACAGAAATCTTTAAAGGCTAGTTCAGTTGGTAGAATACATACCTTCCATACAGGAAGCCCTGAGTTTGGCTCCTAGCTCTACCTAAATACATGCGATAACATGTGTGAATCTCAGCACTCAGGAGATACAGGCAGGAAAATCAGAAATGTAAGGTCATTCTCAACTATATAGAGAATTTAAAGTCAATCTATTTGTCTATATGGAGGGAAGGAGAGAGGAAGGAGAAGAGGGGGGAGGGGAGGGGGAGGAGGGAGGGGGAGGAAGGGAGGGTGGGAAGCAGCCATCTATCCAGCCAGCCAGCCCTGAGAGAAGAGAGGAAAAAGACACAGAAGTTGTAAAAGTAACATTGTAACATTTGGTGAATCCTAACCTCCCTTCAGACAGTAAGTATGCATAAATGAATCCCTCTCCCTCTCCCTCCCCCTCCCCCTCCCCCTCTCTGTGTGTGTGTGTGTGTGTGTGTGTGTGTGTGTTTAATGCTCATAGCAATCAGTGCTTCTGAGTCCATCTTGGAGTTGAGAGCTCAGTATCTGGAACATCGAGAGTACAAGAGGTTGTTGCTGCTGTAGTCTTTTCCTTTCTCCAACTTCAGCCTCATATAGGACACTCCCTATGACAGGTACAATTCGTCCCTTGCTCATTCATTCCTGGCAGTGTTACTTATTCCTCATACAAATGGGGGGAAAAAAAGGGTGGGGGCTTGTATCAGTGGGCTGAGAAAACATGATTGCCAAGCTTCTGCTGTGAGCCCTTCTCTCACTAAGTTAGGGTTTCAATTGTTGTGATAAACACCATGACCATAAGGAACTTGGGAAGGAAAAGATTTTATCTTACAGTCTGTAGTCCATCATCCAAGAAAAGGGCCAGATCTTAGGGCAGACACCCGGAGGCAGGAACTGAAGCAGAAGCTATGGAAAGGGGAAGCTTACTGGCTTGTTTTTCAGGGCTTCCTTGTCATCTAACACCCAGGAATATCAGCCCAGGGGTGGCACTACCCAAAGTGAGCTAGGCCCTCCCAAATCAATCATCAGTCATGAAAACGAAACACAAGTTTGCCTACAAGCTAATCTAGGGACATTTTCTCAATTGAAGTTTCCTCTTCCAAAATGACTCTAGCTTGTGTCATGTTGACAAACACTAGACAGCACACTAAGAAATACACTTGAGGTTACCGCTAAACCTGAATCAGAGCTGCCCTAATGTGGTTAACATTAGGTTAATAGAGGCAGGCAGTTCTCGGTGAGTTTGAGGCCAGCCAGAATTAAACAGTAAAATGGTCTCAAAAAAGTTATTAAGTTATCTTCTCTAATTTTATGGACAAGTAAATTCCCTATAGTTTCCAACCATGCCACCCAGGTGCATCTTCAGGATGTCTTGGAATTGGAATTCCACCAATGATCAAGAGCTGAACAGCTATGCCAAAAAGCTCAGGGCCCAAGAAAGGCCTGGAATTTCTACTCTGTGTCTCTTCCACTCAGGGAATGTCCATGTGAACTTTGATAATTCTGCCTGAATTTTGTAGGAAAGGGTACAGAGTGGGGGGTGAGGGTCCCACTCTGTCAGGCAGGTTTCATGTCTGAGACAGAGTCCTCTAAGACTGATGGTAGGGCAGGAAGTGGGGTTTTGTATGGACAAGGGTATATTCTCATACCTTTCTTTATGAAGACACTGATAAAACCCAAGAACTGGGAAGCCTGCTGAGAAGCACTCAGATTTCTGTCCCCTGTTCTCAGTGAAATTGGATTAAGAATCTACTCTTTCTACCCTCTTAAAATCTTCCTTTGAAGCAGCCATGGTAGCTGGCATGCACCATACTTGGGAAAGCTGAGGGAGAAAGTTTGAGGCTGGTGTAGAGTATGCAATAAGATACTATCTCAAAAATGAACCAAAAGACTTCCTTAGACAGGGAAGTGAGAATAATTAACTTTACTCACTCTTGCTAAGACCTGTCTGATCTAAACCTAAAAGAAATTGGCTCAGGCTATTGAAATTTTGAAGGAGGAAAGAAATGGTTATATGAGATACAAGGAGAGACTAAGAGAAGATAATACCACTATACTATGTTATAGTTTCAGAGGTTAATTATCTTTTGCACTGAAATGCTTGGGACAGTACTCCAGATTTGATTATTTAAAAATATTTACATATACTTTATGAGTCAAGCATTTCTAATCCAATGATCCAGCCCACTCTAAAATAAACGTGTTGAGTGTTGATATACTTAAATTCTCAGATTTCAGAGCACTTCGGATGAGAGATCTTAATCTACCTATCTCTTTAGAGCATGCAGCACCTCTCATGTGTTTCCTAGACAGCCCATAAAAGAAGGTAAAATGTCTACCAATCCTGGCAGGAAAAGAATTTAATTCTTCTGCCCACACCCTGACTATAGCTCCTCCAGCTCCTGAAAAGGTCCCTCTGATTTTCCTCCCTCTAATGCCCCTCCTCCTCCCTCCACACACTATGCTTGAGTCCAGAATCCTGACTGAGGGAAGGATGCCTTGAGCATTCTCCTCAACACAAGGAAATAAAATCTCTGGGAACTGGAAAAGGGAAAGTAACACATTTCAATCAGTTTCCTCCTTAGTAGCCAAAAGAATCCTACACTGTCACATCTGAGGGGCTCTAGGGTGGGAGGTGGGGAGGAAGTGGGACAGAGGATTTACTATGTAGTCCTAGATGGCCTAGAACTCTAGGTTGGCCTCACTCACAGAGAGGCCACCTGCCTCTGTCTGTCTCCTTACTGCTAGGATTGAACGCATGCACTATCATGCTGGCTCCATGATCTCTTTACCTATGGTCAGGGAAGAGTTTATCAATTATGCAAAGAAAGCATTTCTTTAAAACATTATTTTAATAAAAAGCTGCCCACTTCTAAATCATTGATTTATACTTTTCAAAAACACTGCAGACCATCAACCCATATTCCTCCCTTGACCATTCTTCCCACTCCGTTTTCTCTACCTGGGCTAAAAACCTGTCCCAAGAAACCTAGCTACACCTAGGGGAGGCTGCAGAGCCAGGTAGCAAGTGCCCTCCAGAACACTGGCCAGCATCTCAGAGAAAACAGGGAGTGGCCCGAGTCCTGCTGATCTCAAGAAGACAGCTCTTAGATATTCACTCAAGCAAGAGAACAAACAGGCTGCTTCTAAAATGTCTTGTGGCATTCTCTCCTAACTGAACCTGGGAGTGTATTTATAAATCATTCCTTCCACATAATTACCTAAACACAGAACAGTGACCAGCTCTGGCTATGAGGGCAAAGCCTGTAAGAGGTTAGGCAGAAAGTAAAGACACCCCACCCCCACCCCACCCACAAGCACACTCACTCCACTAGTGTTCACACAATCATTAAGGGCAGCCTGAAGTCTTGTAATACCTCTAAGGTTGTTGAGTCCCTCCAGGAACTTCTGGTACTTGTAGGCATTCATGCCTCAGCCCAGGAGGTGTTGGTTCAGTGGCTGGAAGGAGGCACCATAGCGCAGTGACAGCTGAGAACTGGAGAATGAACAAACCAACTGAACTCTATTCCCGGACTACTAGCTCCCAAGAACTGGACTTTGACCACGAGTACAAGTGACATCATCAGAGAAGCCTCATTAGATTACAGTCCTTTGTGCACCCTCATTTGTTGCAGTGAGCGGAAATACCTCCCAGGAGAAGCTAGCCCCTCCTTTGTGCAAAAAAGTCAGGAGACCATAACAACACCAGTCTATCATTTGCCACCTCATCTGTCTCCTTCCCTCTAGACCCCAGCCCAGGTCCTGCTGGATTCTGCTTGAATTCTAGGCATTCTTCATGACACCAGTTCAGGGGTCCATTTAACATTTGAGAACAAAACTTTTAAAGGGCCACATTCATTATAAAAAATAACACACAGAAACTCTGAGGCAAATGTCACACAGTAAAGGAACAGGTTTCATAAAACACTAACAGCTTGCCTCTCCTCATAGAAGCCATGTTTACAGATTGGAGACACATATCAACACCACATAGGAGACTGTTTATCAACACCATCCAAGGCAGGAGGAAGGCAGCAGAAAATGTCAAGCCTATTTGCTAAATGCTTCTAGAAGCACAATCAAGGACGTAGAGCCCATTCCAAACTGTGGCACCAATTTACTCAAAGGATCTGTTTTAAAGTTGATATAATGTGTCAATAGTTATATAAAGAGGGCCACCCTAACTGTCACAGGCTCTTAGCATTACATACACACACTATTACAAGTACCTGGTAAGCCCTCACATTTCTACTCTATCGTCAGGAACTCAGAGTGGCTAGTCTGTAGCATTAGACTCATCTCTGAAAACACTTTTGTTAAACAGCCCTAAGTTTTCATTTACACATTCAAAGCAAACAGGTTAACTAACCTGCTCCAAAGGTGCACATGGGGCCAATGAGACAGCATAAAAAGAACTTATGCTTCCCAGGCCCGAAATTGGATTTACTCCTGCTCAGCTAACATGAAAACCTTGGCATCCTAGAAACTCAGGAAAAACTGATGGGTAAGGCCTCTATGACAACCCACATCAGAGACAAATCTGCTCCAACCACCCCTCCTAAGGCATAAAAATTTCCAGATAACCCAGCTCACTAACTGCCTTTCGGTCATCTAAAGTAGAACCCAGTTTGCTAAACATAATCATCTGCAAAGCTCCCAATTACACAAACTGGAGTACAAGCAGAGAAACTTTATAGGCAGCACTTTGAAAACATGGGCTGGAGAGATGGCTTGGAGCACTTGCCATTCCTTCTGAAGACCTAAGCTCCATTCCCAGTACCATATTAAGCAGCTCACAAACACCTATAACCACAGGATCTGATGCCTCTGACCTCTGACCTCCAAGAGCATTTGCACATGTATACAATTAAAGGTAATAAAAGTAGATTTTAAAAAGGAAAGAAAGAAAAGAGGAAGAGCCAAACAGAGTAATTGTAATAGCTGCTAAAATAATGTAAATGGGGGGAAGATATATTAAAAAAATAATAATAATAACCAACCCAAGCTTTCATGCTTTCAAATACTACTCGTTGGTTAATAGTACTAATGAAATCCAGATTTGATAGCTCCTACCTGTAAGTCCTGAATTCAGGAAGCAGTGGAAAGAAGATGGTTGGGCTATACAATGAGTTAGAGGCCTTCCTGGAGTAAGACCTTGTCTCAAAAAACAAGGTGGGGGGGGCAGGGTGGAAGGGTCCTGGTTGGCCCATGCCTTTAATCCTAAAACTCAGCAGGCAGAGGCAGGTGGATCTCTGTAACTTCAAGACCAGCCTGGTCTACACAGAGAGACCTTGTCTCAAAAAAGGGACTTAGGGGATAAGATGGCTCAGTGGGTAGAGAAAGTGCTGGCTACCAGGCTGGGGACTCAAGTTTAACCCACGAGTTATCCTCTGCTTCTGCAATGGACACATATGGGCTTGGGCTCTCCTACTCGCTCAACACACAAACAGGCAAATATACTTTAATCTGTTTTTCATGTCTTAACAAGGTAACCAACCACTTTTTAGAAACCTAAGCATTAGAATTCACATAGGGAAACGTGAATGCATGATTCTTTTTCTCACAAAGCAACTTAATGGACAAAATAAATAGGAATTTAATGCTTTAAGGCCAGAAGTCAAATAGTAAGATACAGTGTTTAAAAAAAAAAGACAAGTATAGATTTTATTATGTACTAGACCATCTCCACCACTGAAAGAAAATACACACACACACACTACAGTCTAACAGGCAAGCTACCTGATTCACCTCATGACACTGGATTCTTCACCTATGGAGGCGGAGGCAGCTGTGACTGCATATAGACTGCACTGGCCTTCCAAGAGCTACTCTACTTGCTTCTCCACACAAAGAATAGGCAACAGCATTTAGTGGAAAAAACTTTAGATGCAGAGTCAAAATTTAAATTCAGAGAGTTACCTCAAGATTCAATTTTTGGCACCAACTAACTACAAGAGTCCCAAATGCTTATAAAATACTAATTCTTTTTTTTTTTTTTAATTTAAAACCCCACTGAAAATCTAACAAAACTAACAATAGTCTTTTTTTGTTTGTTTGTTTTGTTTTCGAGACAGTGTTTCTCTGTACATCTCTGGCTGTCCTGGAACTCACTCTGTAGACCAGGCTGGCCTCGAACTCAGAAATCCGCCTGCCTCTGCCTCCCAAGTGCTGGGATTAAAGGCGTGTGCTGCCACCACCGCCAGGCTAACAATAGTCTTTCCTAACGGGAAAAAACACATAGTCACCTCTATTTCAATTTTTGTTTATGAGTGGAGTGGGGTCAATGACCCTCAGGTAAAGATGTCCTGAAGTGATCTAGTCAGGCTACTGGCAGAATGAGATATGAATATAAATACTAAAAGGAATGAGGTATAAAGTGGATCAACCAGCCTAAGTCTACTCAGCGACTCCTCCCACCTCCAGGAGAGCAGACAGCAATCTGACTGCAAACACAGTTGACTTAAAATAGCCACTCAACTGAGTGCATTTAAAAGACAACACATGGTACTTTGTCATTTCCTCTATGTGTTGCATCATAAAATTGTTTAACAAAATTTTATCAGATAAAATTTAAACAAAAACAAGGATGTTTGGAATAAGTGAGTAAGTAGTGGTTCCATTTGGAGGCTCTTTGGGGGTCAGGGTGAATGCTCTGGACTCCAGTTGCAATGGAGACAGAAACCTTTCTCCCCAGAAACCGAATATTTCAAAGTAACAGGGTCCAAATACATCTACACACTCTATGGCTGTTCTGTCCTCCACTAAGTCTCACAAAGGTGTACAGTGAGATGCTAGCTCAGGTGGCAAGGGAGATTTTGCCCTAAGTTTCAGACACAGACAGACAAATGTGGATGGCTTCAGATCTGGCACTCCAAAAGGACTCACTAGCCAGCTGCTGACAAAGGGGAAAAAGGCCCTGCTGTCTCCTACAGACCTTACAAAGGCACAAACACCTAACAGCTGAGTGAAGCTTGACTAGATGCAGCCAGATCAGGAAGTGTAGAATACAAAGCACAAGGCATGGTCCTGCTTCTGACTTTCAGTAATGGAGTGACTATTAAAAAGGAATGTCTTGCCCTACCTTCAAGTGGGCTGGAGACAGAAGCCAGGAGACACACAAGCCCTGAGTCAAACTGAGGATACTGTTCCTGAGAAAGGAGAGCGAGTGTGCCAGCAGAACTGGGACTGAAAAGAAGCTCGAGGCTTAAGAAGAGAGAGCTCATCCTCCTGGCCTTCACACAGCTTCCTAAGGCTCCTCTGAAAATAATCAGCTCTATACCTCTCTGTGAAGCAATTCTCCTAAAAACAAAGATCCTCATCCCACAGGGCACAGACTATCAGGTCAGTAACACTAAATAAGGATGCTGGATTAGGAAGTCTGTCTCAGCTTTCATTCCACATGCACTCTTTATAAATGCTCACCATTTAAATGCCAGGCACTGACTAGGGGCTGAGGACACAGAGAGGAGGGCAAAGCAAAGGCAATGTCCCTTGTGAAAGATGAGGGTCATGGTGACATCAACTTGAGGTTACAGATGACTTCTAACTGCTCACTCTCCACACAAACTGTGAAAACAAGAAGTTGAGGGACACAGACAATACATTCCCTTGTGCAACTCCATGGATTTGCTTTGCAGCAGAAGCGATACCATGAGAGCCAGTTGCCACCTCTATCCCAAAGCAGCTGTTGGCTCAGGAAGAGCAAAAATGTCTCCAGTGACTTCAGGCCCCAGTAATGAAAACAGGTGCTGGGTTTAGGGGTCTTATTCAGAGAGTAGCAAAGGTCACTTTCTTCATTGTCTCTCCAAGCAGCAGGTTTGAGAGCGAGAAGGGTTGAATTACACCTTGTCCTCTGCCTTGCTGGAAAGAAAATTAGTTTGTCCTCTGAGAAAATGACTGCCCAAGGGCCAAAGTTGCCTCTCCAGGGATGAGGAAGATTAAACAAAAGAAGTCAGACTTCATGCCTAGACAGAGAAGCCTGAGTAAGCCAAGGGAGGTTTCAAAGAGAATGAAGTGCAGGTCTGGCCAAGAGAGTAACAGGAACTCAGCCTACTATGTGCCTAGTCCAGGCCTAAGGAGGTACTGGTGTGCCTTAGACATACACTACAGGGCCTGAGAGTGCTGTGAAAAGAATCCTGGAAGGCCACAGACCTTCAAATCGGTTAATACTTCGTAGTCTTTATCTTAGCCATTGTTCTATAGCTCTCTGAAGAAACATCATGACCGCCGGGCAGTGGTGGTGCACGCCTTTAATCCCAGCACTTGGGAGGCAGAGGCAGGCGGATTTCTGAGTTCGAGAGTTCAAGTCTAGCCTGGTCTACAGAGTGAGTTCCAGGACAGCCAGGGCTACACAGAGAAACCCTGTCTCGAAAAAACAAGCCAAAAAAAAAAAAAAGAAAGAAACATCATGACCAAGGCAACTCTAATGAAAGAAAGCATTTAACTGGGGATTTGCTTACAGTTTCAGAGGTTAGTCCAATATTATCACGGCAGGGAGCACAGTGGCACAATAAAATGGATGGCACTGGAGAAGTAGCTGAGAGGTTTACATCCTCTCAGCTGTGTGGCAGAGAGAGATACTGGGCCTGTCCTGGGCTTTTGAAACCTCAAAGCTTACCTCCAGTACGTTGCACTTCCTCCAACAAGGGCATACTCACACCTCAAGGCCACACCTCCTAATCCTTCTAATCCTTTTAAACAGTTCTAGTGACATGACCAAGCTTCAATATATGAGCCTATAGGAGCCATTCTTATTCAAACCATTACATTCCTTTTCTTTTCAACATGAAGAAATAAGTAGTTGGATACTGAGTCCTTCCCTTCCCACACTGGTTATATAATACTACAAAAACCAACAAGGTCAGAAACTCTAAGCAACTGGGAAGGAAGGCAAAAATACCTATCCAAGGGTGCTCCTACCCAACTGCAGATGCAAACCCCGCCTAAAATGAAGATTGCTATATCAGTTTATAAAATCACAAAACAAATCGAAAGAAAACTTCACTGCCTGGCACTATGAGAACCTAAGAAAAAGACCAGAAACAAGGTTCACTTACCACTAAAATCAGGGATGGGAGGGAAGAAAAGCTATTTCAATAACAGTATCCTGACAGAATCCCAACCATTCAGGAGTAGGAGAAGTCACTTCCTCTAAAAATAGTTTCTGACTATCGAGGTATAGTGAACATTAGCACTCAAATCAACTAAAAGTAGGCCACAGCTTAGGAAAACCACAATTGGTTTTTCTAAAAATACTAGAAGAAAGGTGTTTACTGGCTCAATTCACCTGGGTGGGTCTGCCAGAAAAAGCAAACAAGACTACAAAAAACACTAGCTGCCAACCTCAGTAGCATTCTTTTGTTACCTTTGAGAAGAGGAAAGAGGCAAAATAAACATTTTTAAGAAGTTAGATCCCAGACACTAAATATAGTATACTGATATTTTCCCTTGGAACAATGAGGTTATATTTAAAAAGAAATCCCAGGACAGAGTATATGGTGGTGACTTCAGCACAACAGAGCACAAGTCCTGAGAAATCTGTGGGAAAACATCACAAATTAAGGGATCAAAGAAAGTACCTTATAGAATTTCAATGAGAATGTCTGTCTGCATCTGTTTAACAAATACTGGGAGCATTTACATCTTTTATGGTATCATCTCTGGCTGTAAGACTCAAATATTGTAACAAAAAGTTTCACATTTAGCAAAGGATCAGAGACTGTTCCTTTGATCCCACAGTTCCAAATCTAAAAGCTTTTCTTAAAGATGTGTATATATGCCTGAACCAGTAGAATGGAGCCTATCTATAACCCTATCAATCCAAAGGCTGAAGTAGGAAAGTCAAAAGTTTGAGGCCAACTTGGACTGTACAGCAAGACCCCCATCTCCAAAAAAGAGAAGTAATACAGAGGGTACGTTATCTTCTTGTTATGGCTTTTAAGACCTATTTATTTTATGTGTATAAATGGTTTACCTTCAAGTGTGTATGTACACCATGTGCTTGTAGAAGCCAAAAGAGGATATCAGATCATCTGGAACTGGTAACAGATAATTGTGGCCACTTGAACAAACCCCAGTGCTCTTAACTGCTGAGCTCCTGGTTCATGGGGAGTGGAGAGTGTTGCTTTGGGTTTGGGTTGGTTTTAAGAGACTGGGTTTCTCTGTGTAGCCCTGGCTATCCTCAAACTCAGAAATTCACCTGCCTCTGCCTCCAGAGTGCTGGGATTAAAGGTATGCACCACCAGGCTCAGTTTTGTTTTATTTTTGAGACAGAGTCTCACCACATATCCTGGCTGGCCTTGAACTTACAGAGATCAGTCTCCCTCTGATGGCTGGGATTAATAAAGGCATGAAGCACCAGCCTGGTATGAAAAATATTTGTATAATACAAGCTAATTCATCTCATTATTTATAATATAAAATAACACCAGACTTCTCTTTTAAAACACAGTAACAGAAGACCAACCCAAAGAGCAATACATCCCGGGGCTAGAGAGGTGGCTCAGTGTTTAAGAGCACTGGCTGTTCTTCCAGAGGACCTGGGTTCAATTCCCAGCACTCACACGGTGGTTCACAACCATCTTTTAACACCACTTCTACACTTTCATCTAGCCCCTAAGAACACCAAGCATGAACACATGCTATAAAGGCATACATGCAGGAAAATACCCATATACATAAAATAGTAGGTTTTTTTTTAATTAAAAAAGGAATAACATATCCAAATAAGGGACTATTAAAAGCCTACTTAAATTGATAACAAAACTTTTTTTTAATCTGTTTGTCTTTTGAGACATGGTTTCTCTACATAGCTCTGGCTGTCCTGGAACTCACCACGTAGGCCAGGCTGCCTGCCTCCTGGGTCCTGGGATTAAAGGTGTGCACCATCACACTGGGCACCAATTTATAATTTTTGGTACTGAAAGATTTCAGCATTCAGTAAATAAACATGCTACAAACAGTATTTGCCTTTTGAAAAATAGATAATTATAGTATATATTTACATAAGTAAATGTCTGAAAGAAAATTTATCAAATCCCAACACAGATAAGGTGATCTCAAGAAGATCCACCCTAGCTGAGGAGTTACTTGTTACTGGTGGCTGCCTGATAAGGGGATGCACTGAGAGGTTGCCCATGCTCCAGTAGACTGTCCTACACATGCACACTAGGTCTGTTTAAAAGACGAATACATAAAAGCAAAGCAGGGTGAGAAAGATAGGGAAGAAATTAGGGAAGAGGGAAAGGAGGGTAGATTTGGTCAAAATACACATCTGTTCCTGGTAGGGCTGGTTCTAGCTAAGTGATAAAGTGCTTACCTAATGTGCACAAGGTCCCAAGCTCAGAATCCTACTCTGCAAATCATAGGCTGCTGTCAGCCTACACTTTCATTCCTCATTTTATACTTTTTCTAAAATAAGCATGGTTATTTTGTGAAAAAAAAAATGGAGATAATTGTGCTACAACTTAACTAAACATCCAATAATAGCACAGCTTTTCCAGATCTTTCCAAGCATCCTTTATCTGGAGATAGCTGGAACATAACAGATAATCCAACAATGCAACCAAAGTTATGGCACCAAAGAAACAGATGAAGATGGTACAGCCTGCTCTCTCTAAACTCTCTGTCTTGGGGAGCCAGACAATTAAAGAGGTAACTGCTGATAAGAGGACAAGTCCAAAGCCAAAGGGACGTACAGAGTGCCACAAGAACTCCATGAGAAGCGACATCCCCCGCTCGGGTAGACAATAAGGACACATATATTTACTTCTCATCTGGCATAAAAGATCACTGGTAGAAACTGTGTTTACCATGTAGGTAAAATAGAAAAGAAAACTCAAGTATCATCAACAAAGGGTAACACTGAGAATCCTTTTCAGAGACGACGGGGACCTGAAATAGGACAGTGGGTCCAACCAGTCAAAGATAGTTGTTAGGACGGATGCTCACAAGAGGAGTGGGTTTAGGCAAGGGAAAGGAAGAGGGTGGCAATGAGACTTCTGCAGGCTACTAAGTGCAAAGGTACAGCATGCATAGTACACTTAAGTATGCATCACTTCTCGACTTTCTGGCTAAAATCAAGTATGAATCTGGGGGAATATTCAAAGAATCTGATTTGAGAACTATCATTACATACACAAATGAAATTAATAAATAAAATAACCAGAACAGGTAAATTGATATAAAAAAGCAAAATAAAAAAAAAATGAAGTTGCCGGGCGGTGGTGGCACACACCTTTAATCCCAGCACTTGGGAGGCAGAGGCAGGCGGATTTCTAAGTTCGAGGCCAGCCTGGTCTACAGAGTGAGTTCCAGGATAGCCAGGGCTACAAAGAGAAACCCTGTCTCAAAAAAACAAAAAATAGCCGGGTGGTGGTGGCGCATGCCTTTAATTCCAGCGCTTGGGAGGACCAAAAAACAAACAAACAAAAAAACAACAACAACAAATATATATATATATGTCTAAAAACTATAAAAAGCAATGACAAGATCAAACATCACCAGAATGAAAAAGAGACTACTGAGTTCTTCAAGTAGGTCATACAAGTGAGAACAATTTCAGTTGTGATGACAGACTGGCAATGTTTATCAAGAAGACTAAAGAAATATGAAAAGAGGCAGGAGACAGGGAAGGAGGAAGGAGAGACAGGGGGATAAACTTATAGAAAATTTACTTAGGCTGGAAAGGGACTTACAGGTTCACTAAGAAAGACAAATTAAGAATATATCTAGCAACAAGCTTCTGAAATCAGGGAAGGAGGAGGCTGGCAGGGATTACAGATGAAATGACAGGTAAGGTGTAGGAAGTAAAAGCTGAATGGCTGGAAGGGAATTGACATGGTTGGGTGGAGTTGAGCTAAGGACTGTGAAACAAGTCTGGAATAGTTGCTGCAGGGAAAAGGAACTGCAATCAGCCTGCTGGAATTAAAAGATCTCAGGGCAGGAGTGGCAGCCAAATGGTGGCATTCAGGAATCTGTGAAGAAGTCAATCACTCAGAAGCTCAGCAGAGAAAAAGGCCCAACCCTGGAGAATAGGAAGGAGAGGGCAGAAGAAAGACCAGCGTGGCCTGTTCCAGGGCTGAAGAGGCTAGACCAGGGAGGTAGACACCATAAGCAAGATGGCAGACTGGACAATAGCAGAGGCCAGGTTTCTTGGGCAAAAAGGAAGAGAAGTGGAAGAAAGGAGAGTGTACCAAAGCTCTGGGATCAGGTCACCTAAAACCTATTCCCCAAAAAGAAGACTCAGACAAATACCAGGCTCACTTCCAACCTTTGCTCTGGTGGAAGCTGCTCCCAAGAAGAGACTGACACTAACTTGATGGAGAGGGAGTCTACCCTAAGCTTAACTCTGGGATGTGACCTGCACTGCATGCTATAATCCCAGGGTTCCATTCCTTTTTGCAGTGCTCGGCATCAAACCCAAGGCCTCTAGCATGCTATGCAAGCATCCCACCACTGAGCTGCACATCAGTCCTCCAGCTATATAGCAATAACTTGTTTGGCTTTGTTTTGAGACAGCGGCTCATTGTATGGTTGTGATTGGCCTGGAACTCATTAGACCAGGCTGGCCTCAGACTCACAGAGAACTGACTGTCTCTGGTTACCCAGTATTGTGCCACCACACCTGGCCCAGCAATAACTTTTAAAATAAGTTTTCTTTAGTTATGAGAAATTGTGGGTTCTTGTACTTATGTTGCTGCTGAAAATAAAAGCCTATGAACTACCTTAGTCCCATCCAACTCTCTCTGGGCCTTACACCCAACTAATGCAGGACAAGAGTCGCTGTCCATAGGGCCCTGGATCTATACCCATTGCTAAGGTACAACAGAAAGAACAACCCAAGCAGAGCAATTACACTCAACAGAGAAGCAGGAGTTAGAGCCAGGTAACAAGCTATGTGAGGACCAAGATCAAATTGAGAAAGCGAGCTTACTTCCTTTCACTGTGAGCTGAAAGTTGAGGGTATGTATACCTTATTTTTTGCCTAGCCTGGGCAAGAGGAAAGCCCTGGGTTTCATCCCCAGCACAAACAAAAATAAATTGCTTTTGATAGTTGAATCTAATTTTTTAATACTAATTCTTTTTTTTTTTTTTTTTTTGGTTTTTCAAGACAAGGTTTCTCTGAGTAGCCCTGGCTGTCCTGGAGCTCACTCTGTAGACCAGGCTGGCCTCGAACTCAGAAATCCGCCTGCCTCTGCCTCCCAAGTGCTGGGATTAAAGGCGTGTGCCACCACTGCCTGGCTTTAATACTAATTCTTGCTGAGTTTTCTAAAGCTTGCTTATACATTCATTAGTTCTTAACCTCTTACCTTATAAGGAAAGGAAAGCCTACAGAAATTATTTACTTATTCCTAAACATCCATGTTTCTAGCTAGCTTATTATTCCAGTCCTGTTCAAAAAGAACTTGAATCATCTCAGAGATGCTACAAATAAACCAGACATTGTCACCTAAAGGTACCTAAAGGTATTTCTGCCTCTGTAATAGCCAATTCACTACCTTCTAAACCTTGTTCTAAAAAGACAATGAGTGTGTGATTTCAAAAGGAAACGTCTAATATTAAAGTGTACTGACAAGACAAGAATTCAAGAGTTGGGTGGCCATCTAGATAAGCATCTGGAATTTGGCCCCCATCACCCTGGTCTGCCATTCCATTTAAACTGAGACAGGCCCTGATGTGTGCGGTGGAAAAAGAAACTCCTAGTGTTTGTTTAATGTAACTCTAGTTCAACCTTCACTTTGGCCACCGCCTTCCAATGCTCACAAACACTTAATTGTCCCTGAAAAGTAGGTCAGTGCCTCCTGGAACAAGCTGGAGGGAGAGCTAAGTCTCAGCCCATGATTTGAAGAGCCTGAAGAAGCCCAATCTGTGTCTAGGAAACCAATACCAACAGCACAGTATGCCAAGAACCCTCCGGGTGCTCCAGGTGGCAACCTGGCTACTGCCATTCCTAGCCATTCCTAGGTGGTGACTCAGCAGCCTGGGAGAGTAGAAGATGCCCAGAAAAAGCAGCTGGTGCTCATGTGAGTCTAAGAAATGCTTGTTCCACTCTGGAGCCTCACAAGGTCCCCCAATCATCTCGGAGTGAGAGGTGAACAATCAGAATGCAGGGCTCTTCCCCTCCTGCTCCTGCGGCTTCTGTAGAATACCAAGCATTGCTTAGCCATAAATGGAGCGACATGAACATCTCCCCATTCCTTCCCCCCAAATATTTTATTCAGGACACCCAAAAATAAACACTGCCTCTCACCCATGAGCTAGAGGTACATTCCTAGCACGTTAAGTGTCATTTGAGGATGAAAGGGTTAAAGCTGGGTACGGGATACATCGTTGCGTCCTAGGCTCAGGCATCCATCCATGGTCCCCCTAACCTCCTAACTGTCTAGCTCACTAAATATAGATCATTGTCCCAAAGTCAAAAACAGGGGGACCCGAGGAGATGAGGCAACAGAGAGCTGGCAGTCTGGGAAACAGCTACCAGAAGGTCAGCTGTCCAGCTGGCTCTGGAATCTGAAAACTTCCAAACCTAACAACTGCCTTTCTCAGCAAGAATCAGAAGTATGTGCAGCAGCTGTGAGGATAAAGGCTGCTGAGCCAGCTCTAGAAGTTATCAGCAAACCCTTTCCTTAGCCATTGTTCTCCAAAAGAAAACCAGATACCAGATCTAAGTCTGCTGAAATGAAGGAAAGGTTATCTCTGACAAACTGTGTGCAGGCACCTTGCTCTTTCCCTCCCTCCTTGGGATTTCTCTGATAGTGAAATCCAAACCACTGACAATCCCACCTTTCACAGCTCCAACACACCAGTGTCTCTGGCCCCACTCACCTCTCCCCCACCTGGTCCTCTCACTGCCTCTCTGGTACTCCAATACAGGCACACTTGACCTGTCAGAACTATATCATCTGACACCGGGATTCACATTTTTACTCCCTATTAGCATAAGAACTAGACCCTAAAGTTTATAAAACAAAGAACATATCTCATCGCCATTGTAGGAAAGGCTCCTACTTCAAGCACTTTACGCATACTATTTTATTAAATCTTAAGAATCCTACAGGCCGGGCAGTGGTGGTGCACGCCTTTAATCCCAGCACTCGGGAGGCAGAGGCAGGCGGATTTCTGAGTTCGAGGCCAGCCTGATCTACAGAGTGAGTTCTAGGAAAGCCCGGGCTCCACAGAGAAACCCTGTCTCGAAAAACCAAAAAAAAGAAAAGAATCCTACAATGTAGATACTATCAGCAAAACATTCTACAGATGAACACCCAAGTACAAGAATGCTCAAGTACTTGTCCAAGTGCAGTTAGTAAGCAACAAGGCCGAGGCTCCAACCTGGACAGGCTGACTCCTCATCCTAACTAACCTCAGTGCCCCTCTACAGCAGCGGTCCCCATCTTAACCTCAGTGCCCCTCTACAGCAG
>NW_021620689.1:3154743-3157013 GCF_004785775.1 Grammomys surdaster | reverse complement strand
GGTCCCCATCTTAACCTCAGTGCCCCTCTACAGCAGCGGTCCCCATCTTAACCTCAGTGCCCCTCTACAGCGGTCCCCAATTAGCAGCACCAGCAGCTCCTGGGAACTCAAAACAGACACAAATTCTCAAGCCCCACCCGTGATTTGGTGCACACCGAGCCAGAACCAGGGTGGGACCTAGTAATCTGTTTTAACAAGCCCTCCAGGTAGTTCTGATGCTGGTTCAAGGTGAAGAGCCATAGGACCGTAGTCACAAACTATGCTGCTTTGGCTTGTCTGTATTTGAGCCACACCCAATACTGAATAAGAGTCTAGGAAGAACTTACTAATGCAAAAGCCTCCCGGACAACGGAACACAGCACACTGGGTAAGAATCCATGTAAATGGTACACAGCCCTGCTGCCGATCAGCTGTGTACCTTTGGGCATGTCACTATGTATTTTTGATCTATTTCATCAAGGGTGAAATGGAGCTAAAAATGGAAACTAAAAGCAACACTATCATCGGCTGCCTAGTGGCCTGGCCTGTAATCAACTACTTAGGAGGCTGACACAGGAAGATTACAAAGTCAAGGCCTGCCTTGGCCACATAGCAAGTTCTAGGCCAGCCAGGAGTACATGATGAGACTCTGCCAAATAAATAAATAAATAAATAAATAGTTTAAGGAGGAAGGAGGAATATGGCTCAGTGACAGAGTACTTGCCCAACACTGTATGACCTTAGGTTCAATAATCACTAATAATGAAAAAAAAAAATCAAAGTCAGAACTGATGTATAGTAACAGACAGTTTGCCTAGATGCTAGGCACCAAAGGAAAAATAAGTAATATAAAGCATTTGATAAGCCATGCTTGAAACATAAATGGCACAGAAAGTCTAAGTACCACATGTAAGTGTGCCAGACACTGTACTAGGCACAGGCATTCACTATCTGACATCCAAATCTTTCACAAATGTTTACTGTCATATTATTGTGCTATGCAAATAACACAAGATTACGGCATTATACCCTTCTTTAAGGGCACTGAAAGGTAGTAGGTCAGGCATGGTACACAAGTAACCGCACACAGTAGCAAATGATAAGATTCCTAAAAGGGCCGGGAATGGTAGCAAACACCTTTAATTGCTGCACTGGGGAGGCAGAGGCAGAAAGATCTCCAAGTTTGAGGCCAGCCTGGTCTAAGAATAGAGTCCCAGGACAGCTGGGGGATACACAGATAGACTCTGTCCAAAAAAAGAAGAAAGTGTTTGACTCGAAAAAAAACGTGGCATTTTTTCTTGTTTTACTTGTTTTTGAAAGACGGTCTCAACAGATAGTGGTGGTGCACACCTTTAATCCCAGCACTCAAGAGGCAAAGAGTGGGTCTCTGAGTCCTAGGCCAGCCTGGTCTACAGAGTGAGTTCCAGGACAGCCACAGCTACACAGAGAAATCCTGTCTTAACAGGGAGGGAGGGGGGAAGGAAGGAGGAAGGGGTGTTGCCCAGTTTGGCCAGAAACTTGCTATCTTACCTAAATTGTCTTCAAATATTTAGTTTGGAGTATGAGATTTAGAAGCCATATTTTGCAAAAAGCTGTACAAATCTGGGTCTATAGCACAATGGTCCCATGGGTTCAATCTCCAGCACTAAAATGTGGGGGCACGGGCAGGGTGGGTAGGCCTGTAAGTGGTGGTACACACAGGAAGATCCTCACATGTTTAAGGCCAGACTAACTGAGTTACATAGTGAATTGTAGAGTGGTCAGGGCTGCATGAGACTGCTTACAATCACCTGTAACTTTCCTTCCAAGGATCTGACACTCTCACCTAGACTCCAAGGACACTTGCAATTACACCTGCACATACCCCCAACACACACACACACACACACACACACACAAATAGGAAAACAATCTGTTCCTTTTCCCCATAGTATCATAAATTCAAATCAGTAAAAACAACTGGTTAGAATTTGTCTTAGGACTGACCTGTGATTTGAAGTATCCAGCACATCATGAATTCCACTTTCATGAGTAGTGAAGAGCCAGTTATGTTATATGCATAGAACATAAAATAATTATAATTATGTCATTTGCGTATAGGATACCTTGAAAATTATTCTGTTATTCCTCATCAATGCTCTCACTGTGATGAAAAAGATAGCTCCTAATAACTGTTCTGACCTTTAGAACTTTTCAATATCATTATTCAAGATAGCCATAAATTTGTTATCTTACTTAAGCTGCCTGAAAACTTATAATCCTCCTATATTAGCTGAGTTCAACTCTCTCAG
>NW_021620689.1:3126267-3154643 GCF_004785775.1 Grammomys surdaster | reverse complement strand
GGTATTAATTTCTTGATTTTTTTAATTCATGTTTAATCACTTTTAGATTCACTGGCTTATTTTTTTTTCTTTTTTTGAACATGAAATGCTTGTTTTTCTCTCTCAGTTATTTCAAGCTTATGAGATTTCTACTCAACAAAATTCAATAAGAAGTACCCTCATTATTCAGTGTTTGAGACGAGATGTTTGCTGTGTCCTGCCTTGCCTTGCCTGTCTTCTTTCTTCCTTTCTTACTATGTAGCCTAGACTGGCCTGGAGCTCACTATGTAGATCAGGCTAGCCTTGATCACAGAGATTTGCCTGCTTCTGCCTCACAGCACTGGAAATAAAGGTGTGTGCCACCAGCCCTGGCAGTTTGCTTTCTTTCACTGTTTTGTACAGAAAAAAAGCTTCAACAAATCCTTGACATACAAACTAGAGAAATAAAAATTGCTGGTAGAGAAATTAAAATAGATTGAGCTGTAGCTAATCCTAATCGGCACAGCATTCACCTAGCATGTATAAGGCCCTGGGTTCATTTGCAGGCACACAAACAGGAAACTAAGTCTTCCTATAAACACTGTAGAAAAAAAAATTTGTTTTATACGTAGAAGCAGTTGAATGAAAAAATATACTCCCCACCACACCACACCCCCGGTCCTGGAACTGGGGTTTACACACAGAACCTCAAGCATGAGGCAAAAATTCTACCACTGAGCTATAACCCTAGAACAATATACATTTAACTAGTAATCTTTACTTTTAACTAGTAATCTTTACTTGCCAAAGAACATCGGAAAGGAAAAATATAAATTCAACATATTCTGAAGGAAGAACATTTCTACTTAAGAAAAACTAAGTAATCCAATCGGGTCAAATATTTTATATAACTTGCAATTTTGCATAAACTAAGTTACATAAACAAGAAAGTGCATTTATTTCCCAAAGACCAGTTGGAGTGAGAGGTCAACCGTGAAGCTGGAGACCCCTGCTCTTGTCTTCACTCCACTGTCATACAAGTGCCCCCTACTGTCGACCTATTTAATCTACGCTTCCCTAAAGTGAATCCCTCCTTCCCTCTCCCCACGTGCACCGTGCTCGTGCCTGTGCACATGGGATTAAAAGCATGAATAACCACACCCAGCTTTTTACATAAGTACTGAGGATCGGACTCAGGTCCTATGCTTTCGTGGCAAGCTAGGCCATCTCCCCAGCCCTCTTATTCAAAAGAGAAAAGAAAAAGGAGGCAAACCAAGATGGCTCAGAAGGAAAAACCTCTGCCAAGTCAGCCTGATAACACGAGCTCAGTCTTCAAAACAGGGAGAACTGACTACTGAAAGTTATCATCAGCCCTCTATGTGAGCCCACACCCACACATACACATACACTCTTCAAGATTCAATTTTAGATCCTCTCCTACAGTGGCAACACCTTTCTCTTCCCCATTGTGTAGCCCATGCTGCCTTTGAATTTATGATCCTTTTGCCTCAGCCTCTCCTTTCAAATGTTAGAATTACAGGCATGGACCACCACACTTGGCTAAAGCAGAAGCTAATAGTAAATGCCATCAGGTGTGATGTCACCTTTTTTGTTGTTAATTTTGTTGTTTGTTTGTTATTTTTGTTTGTTTGTTTGTTTTGTTTTGTTTCAGAGTCAAGGTTTCTCTGTGTAGCCCTAGCTATATCCTGAAACTCATCTGTAGACCAGGGTGACCTCAAATTCACAGAGATCTACCTGCCTCTGCCTCCAGAGTACTGAGATTAAAGCTGTGAGCCACCACTGTTGCCTGGTGACACCCACCTTTAATCTCAGCACTGGGGAGGCAGAGGCAGGCATATCTCTGTGAATTCATTGCTAGCCTGGCCTACAGAGCAAGTTGTAGACTGGCAAAGAATACAAATTGAGACCTCTGTCTCCAAAAAAAAAAAAAAAAAAAAAAGCCTTTATTAATTTACTATGTGACATGACTTTACTCCTCTAGATATAAGCCTACAATTTCTGAGAATCACACAAATAAAACTATAAACTTTTACAAGACCTTTTAAACACCTGTACAATCCTTGAGAACTCAGGCTTTATCTTACCATCTGCAATGCATTCACATCCAGTGCACCTTAGGGGCTACCTTATGATCCTATTTAAGTGCCTTGGCAGTATCGTCAGAAGCCACCAAAATCACTGCAGCTTAAAGCACTTGCCACCAAGCCTGACAACTCAAAATTGATCCCTGGAAGCCATATAAAGGAAAGAGAGAACCAGTCCTCACAAATTGTCCTCTGATCTCCACACATGCAATGTACTTACTTACATGGACAAAATGAATACAGTAAGTTCAGAAAAGTTTAAAAGCATATATATGACTATTATTATTATTATTATTAGTTTTTTTTGAGACAGGGTTTCTCTGTGTAGCCCTGGCTGTCCTGGAACTCACTCGGTAGACCAGGCTGGCCTCGAACTCAGAAATCCGCCTGCCTCTGCCTCCCAAGTGCTGGGATTAAAGGCGTGTGCCACCACCACAAGGCCTTTTTTTTTTTTTTAATATATATATGACTATTATAAAGACACAGACGACTTTGTCCTCGAGAATCATACTCAATCGTGTACTCTCCTTTTCTTGAGCCCTTTGGTCTGATCTGTATTAAAACTTCAAGTTTTAACTCCAACTCTGCTTCATGCTGGCTTGTTCTGAAATACTTCTGTGAAGTCAAAAACCCTGAATTATCCTGAGCATAGAGTATTTGTACAGGACTCAGAATGCTGCAGGCAAAGGACTGTCTCTGGCCCATGCCCCACTGCCACTGGCCTTCATCCTGGAACTCAGGATGGGAACACAACATATGAGTTCCAGCCATTGTGTTTGTGTCTGAGTGTGATATATGCTCACATGTGTGCAAAAGTGTATGCGTGTGTGTCAATCCAGAGTAGAGCATTCTCCTCTGTTGCTCTCTCATTATCTCTCCTTGAACCTGAAGCCTCAGCTTTCCAGCAGTCAGGAAGTAGCAGCAATCTTCCTGTCTCCACCCTCCTCAGTGCTAGGATTGTTGTCCTGTGTGGGACCACTCCTAGCTTGTTACCTGGGTACTAGGATCCAAACTCTGGTCCTGATGCTTGCAGACCAAGGGCTCCTAACTGCTGAGCTATCTCACTAGTCTGCCAGTTCTATTTTCTGTTTCTGTGAAGTGGAAAAGTCTGGTTGTTTTACATAAATAGAATCACACAGTATTTGTCCTTTTGTAACTGTTTTATTCTACTAAAAATAATGTGTCTTCAAGGTTCATCCATGTTATACATCAGAATTTCCTCTTCCTCTACAACGGCTCCTCTTCCCCCCCTTTTTTTTCAGAGACAGACTTTAAAAAAAAAAAAAAAAAATGTAGCCCAGACTGCCTCAAACTTATAGTCCTCTTGCCTCAGCTTCCCAGATGTTGGGATGATTGGCACAGTGTGTCTGCCTCCCACGGCCTTTGTGCTGAGTGAGAATCAAAGAGATTTTGTGCCTGCCGGACAAGTGCTCGGAGCTACCCTAAAACCTTACAAAGTGATTATTATCGCCAACTCTGAGATTTGGCAGAGTCCACGTACTTGGATGGTTTAAGTGGCATGTAGCTAACTGTCCAAGGCCATGGAACCAGTACCAGACCAGAATTCCAATTCACTGTAAGACACTGCTTTCCACCCAGAGGGGAAATTTATCTGATACTGCTACAGTCAGAAACAAGAAAACTCCTGGGGAGAGGGGGAAAGGCACCTGACAGCCAGGAAGAATTCTCTGCTAGTGTGAAGGTAAGACCCTGTCTCAAAAGGGAGGGGGAGGGGAATGAATTCCGTCCTTAATTCCGAGATAAAATTGTTCTCCTTCTAATGATATCTATGAACCTTTAAAACTAGCCAATAGCTAGCCAGGAAAGATCCCAACAAACTAGGAAAAGCTGTTTAATACCCACAAAATCTAAAAATAAATTTTTCCTAACCTCCCTGGTGATTTCTTTTCTTTTTTCTTTTTTTTGTATGTAAGAATTTACAAGGACTTCTCTATGGTTCAGAAGAAAATAAAATGAGTTAATTTAAAAACAAAATCTAAGTACATTTTTAAAATGAGCTAGTATGTTGCAAAATGAACCCCTGAGCCCCCCAAACAGGAAACAAAGTTCCATTTGAAACAAAGGGATCACACTTGGTGCCTTCTTCTCAGGTCTCTTTTCTAGGCCTCTGCTTTCCATCCAGATGGAGCAGGAACAGGCCAGACTGGATAGGTGGCTCTTGGTACGGAAAACAAAAGTGGCCCCGCAGGCCCACAGGTGGCGCTGCTCTTCAAGGAGCGGCTCACATCCCCTCAGGGACGGAAGCTGCAAGGTCAGCTGGTGAGGACAGGAAATCTGGACAACCAGATTCCAAAGGAGTTTGTGTCCCTCTGTCAAGGCAAGAGACATCCTGCCAGGGTCCATTCCAAAGGTGGTGTCACTTCCAACAAGGTTTACCCATTGCTTCCCAGTGGGTTGGAGTACAGAAAGGACTGCCCAGGGAAGGAGCCAAGCACGGAGCCTGTGGCATGTAGGCCGCCCCGCAAGGACCTGGGCTGTTATAGCCTAAGTCAGAGAATGAAGAGATCTAACACCACAGGTCAAGTAGGCACAGTACAGGAAAGGGATTTCAAATAATCCTCTTATGTTTGTAACTCTTCAAAGAAGACAAGGAAGCTCAGACTTACTCATTTTTTTTATTCCTCAAATGAAAACTTGTGCTGAAAACAAAAGCAGCCTCTTCCTTCCCACCCAACGCCCAACTGATTTACAGTCACCAAGTGTCTCCTGGAATATAACAAAATACGCTACCAAACAGGAAACGGAAAAAATCCATTTCTTTCCGAAGGAAGGGGAAGAATCACATCACATTACATCCCTATAGAGACAGGAAATCTGCTCATCAGGATTCAAACCAAGCTCAGAGAACTACTGTTCCTCTGGATTACACCCATCTGGAACAAAGGGACAAAAACCTGGCTGCTCTTGAATCAAGGCATCTTGTTATGGACAAAAGAAAGCACCCTGTGCTCTAATGCCATTCAGAACCACGTTCCACAAACATCCTAGTTTTTGCTGATCAACAGAAGGAAAATAACTCAAAAGTAATGCTTGCAAAATACATATAGAGACACAAAGAACATTTGCCAACAGCTACAGGTGACCCCAATACTTGTCTTGCTGTAACTGGGTGCGTGGTACAAGGCAGAGAGAGAAGCTGACTGAAAATGTCTTACCTGCCAAGAGCAATCATTGTAATGATAGCTGTCTTTCCCTAGTGCCTAGCTACCAAGGGCACAGTGCTGGCTTTCCCCCAACCTGACCTACTCCTGGTCCCTCCCTCTCCTGAAGGCTATTCTTTGTTGAGAGGAATTATGTTTTGTCCAAGCTACAAAGAAGGTCTCAGTCACAGGAAGCCTTATCCAAGGTTATCAGCTGCACTACAAAGAAAGCCACAGTCACTAGAAGTCTTATCCAAGCTACAGAGAGGGTTCATTCATCAACTACTGTTCTTCCACAAAAACAGAACTGCACAATAGATTCTCAAAAAACTCAACAAAAACTCATCCCATCTAATAAACAAACAAAATGCCTTCTCCCTCCAATGCCTGTATCTCCACTTTCTCCTAATACCTCTAAATTTGGTATAACCATGTACCTGTCTGCTATCCACACACTTAAAGCATCCCGCCACTATTCAACTTATTTGGTTATTCGATTGTTTGTTTGTTTTTTGAAACAAGGACTCACTGTATCTCAGACTGGCCTCAAACTTACTATATAACTGAGGATAACCTTGAACTCCCAATCTTTCTGCCTCTACCTCCAAAGTTCAGGATTACAGGCAGACCAGGAACTCGCTCTGTAGACCAGATCTCAAACTCAGAGACCAACCTGTCTCTGCCTCCCAGTGCTGGAATTAAAGGCATGCACCACCACCATCCAGCTCACTTGGGTTTTTTTTGTTTGTTTGTTTTTGTTTTTTGTTTTTTGTTTTTTAAAGACAAGTGGCCATATAACTCTGGCTGAATTGGAACTCAGAGATCCACCTGAGTCTACCACCCAAGTGTTGGAATTAAAAATGTGGGATAAAACACACAGCTTTTTGGCATACATTTATGAATCCTTACTAGAAATGGGCACTGTGCTAAATCATGAGCACAAAGATGAATGACATGCCATCCCAGCTCTCAACATGTACAGACTCTAGTGGAGGACAAAAAAGTAAATAACTGTTATTCAGTAAGATGGGTAGTATCAAAAATGAAGAATATGGGTTCTAGGGATACCGGTTTTACCCAGTGAAAGGAACCTTTCTATCAAGGATCTCTGAAAATATTCTACCTTCCTCATTCCCAACTTAACACATCCAAATGATGCTGCCCACAATTCCAAGGCTGTCAATTAGCACGGCATGTAAGAACAGGAACAGCTCCACAAGGGAAGAAAACTCTTGAGTCAGCCTTCAGAGGAAGTTCCACAAGCCCACACCCAGAAAGCCTGACTTGAACAATCCCTATTGTCCGCCCCTCCCAGGGCCAGAGACTGGACGTGTAGGAGGGTTTATTTGAAGAGAAAGGAACAGACATTAAAACCCACATTATTCCCAGGGACCAAACTTCTCTCTGTGACAGTCTCAGTAACTGTCATTTAGTTTTGTTCTTCCCATTAGGTTAAACAGCAGCTTAATCATGCAGGCAGGCATCTGACCTAAAACAACTTATTTTTTAAAACGTATTTTTAAAAACAAAACCCAGTCATTAGAAATGTTATAAGGTCTACAGAGTGAGTTCCAGGACAGCCAAGGCTACACAGAGAAACCCTGTCTCAAAAAACAAAAAACAAAAAAAAAAAAAACAAAAAAAAATGTTATAAGGGTCTTGATTATGTTTATACTTTTTGAAAAGCATCACTAAGTCTTATCTTCCAATAGTTGGATATCCACTAATGAGCAGTGGGGAATCAAACCTAACACACTGCTTTCTCTGGGTCAGCACCAGTAAAAGAATGAAAATCAGTGAGATCTCTCTAACAACAAGAGTAGAGTATCTTATTAGAAGGCCCAGTATAGGTGTTACAATCATCACAGGCTTACTTTCTCTACCTTCCTACCATTTGAGGAAGAGAAAGTGGAAAGGTGGAATAGACTCAATCTAATATATATTATATAGATATAGATAAACCCAGATGTTCACTGAATACCTGGTCCTCTGGGATAGAAGTATTGGCCCATTTAGTGTGCATGGTGGGAGGTACTGAGAAGACAGATGGGGCAAATGGAAATAGCATACTAAAACCAAGAACTGTCATTACCAAGTCATACTGCTAGATGCAAGAGGTCTTGGCTGCCCCCAAGGTCTAGGGCAGGTTAAGAAACATGAAAGGAGTATCACTATTCCCTGCACACATTGACTATGTTGCCTCTCTTATATTTCCTAATTCAAACTGAAGCTTTTCCTCTGGACTCACTCTAACGAGAAAGAAAGTAAATGGCTGGGTGGTACAGTTTTATTGCAAACAGTAATAATAAATGGCAATTAATAACTGGTTTACACCAGAGAAGCCAGTTTGTCAAATTAGCCTACTGGTTCTAAGAAGCTCTTCTCTGCATTACACCATCCCTTTATTTATGGTTTTAATAAGGCCAAATCCCCAGGTCTAACAATGTGGTACCCTCCCATCCATTCCCCTTCCAAGCCTCCTCCTACATCTACTGTCTTTCTCCCCTGACTCTAGCTTCAGTCCCTACAGCAGAGGAGGAAGCACAACCTGAAGCACGGGTATTTCCTCTGCCAACACCCATCTCGCACACACACCCAGTCCTGTCAGACAGCCAAGATGATGTCAGCCAGCTCAGTGCTCCTTTAGGCTTCCAGTTCTAGGCACCTTTCTTTAAAAGGGTGTGAAGTACTAACGAAATCTTATCACATCAACATTTGGATGAATACTTGCTGAATATAGGGCACTAGGCTAGGCAAAAGGAAATAGAACAAATCATAACCCATGAGTCCCAGCAGCACCATCTAACTGGACAAATATATAGAATCGTTACATAACAAAAGGACAAATAGCATATGGCTCCATTGGTACAGTATGCCTAGACTGCAGAAAGCTCTGGGTTCAATTCCCAATATCACCAAAATCAGACGAAATACAATATTCCTACAGTAATTCCAACACTCAAGGGAAATAGAGGCAAGAGAATCAGAAATTCGAGGTCACTCTCAAGTTCAAAAACAACCTAAAAAAAGGACTAATGGTGATGATGATACACACATTTCACAATTGGCAAATGGGTAGTAGACAATCAGAAACCCAGTGAGTGACTACTGTGAGTAGGTTAGAACTGTTTGCAAAGAATTAGAAGAGAAGGGAGGATTTGACCTGAGCTTCATATAGGCAGGATTAGACTAGCTCAGCAGAAAAAGGTGTTTGCCGAAGAGCTTGACTTCATGAGTTCAATCCTCACACTGTGAAGGAAATTCACTCTCCCAAGTTGTCTTCTGACCTCCAAACCTGCACTGTGGCATGTTCCTGAAAATATGAGCTATGGTGGTTTGAATATGAAAGGCCCCTATAGGTTCATGTCTGAATACCCAGTTGGTGGAACTGTTTGGGATGGATTGGAGGAGATATGTCACTGGGGGTGAACTTTGAGGTTTCAGAAACCTATGCCATTCCCTGTTAGCAGTCTCTGGGCCTTGTGTTTGTGGATGAGATCTAAGCTACCAGCTACTGTTCCAGTGCCATGCCTGCCTACCACTCTGCTCCCCACCATGATGCCCATGGACTCTAACCCTCTGAAACTATAATCCTGCTGTAACTTTCTACTATAACTTGCCTTGACCATAATGTCTTTCACAGAAATAGAAAAGTGAGACATAAGCATACACACACACACACACACACACACACACATACACAAAATTAACAAAAGATTTTTGAAGACATATTTTACATATCAAAAGGCTACTCAGAATAAGCCACATACACAGAGGGAGAAATCCATCTACTTAGGAAACCAAGGCAGGGCAGATTATGGTAGCTTATATTTGTAATTCTAACACTTACAAGGCTGAAGCAGGAGGATTACTATGAATATGGGACTAACCTCAGCTTCACATTGAGTTCTGGATCAATCCTGACTACAGGGTGAGACTATCTCCAAAAACCACGTAGACAGATCTATAGATACACAGGCAGGTGGGCAAGCCTCTTGAGCAAGAGAAGAATCAATAAGAGGAATATTGGCTGGAAAGACAGTCTAGTGGGCTAGGTGCCTGCTGTACAAGCTTAAAGATCATAATCCTAGACATATATAAGTTTTGTTTTTGAGATAGGGTTTCTTTCCTGGCTTTCCTGGAACTTGATCTGTAGACCAGACTAGTCTTGAACTCACAGAGATCCACCAGCCTCTGCCTCCAGAGTGCTGGGATTAAAGGTGTGTGCTACCACTGCCAAGCTGCAAGCAACCATATTTTTTAAAAGGGAAAAAAAAAGTATTAAATACTGGCTCTGTTCCAACATAAGCCTTGCAAGGAAGAAAGGGAGAGAGGGAGGGAGGGAGGGAGGGAGGGAGGGAGGGAGGGAGGGAGGGAGGGAAGAGAAAAAAAGAACAAGAGAAAGAAAAGAAAGGGCATTGGCAATCCTGGACAATCTTGGCGAGTGGACTAGGTGGAGAAAAGGAAAGTAAAAAATTAAAACTTGTGCAGGGCAGTGGTGGCACACGCCTTTAATCCCAGCACTTGGGAGGCAGAGGCAGGTGGATTTCTGAGTTCGAGGCCAGCCTGGTCTACAGAGTGAGTTCCAGGACAGCCAAGGGCTACACAGAGAAACCCTGTCTTGAAAAACCAAAAAAAAAAAAAAAAGAAAAAGAAATTAAAAATAAATAAATAAATAAAATTTGCATTTTTTTTACTTGTTCTATGTAAATGTATTACAGTAGTTTTTTTAAATAATAAAACCCTATACGCTTGTGGTTTTTCCTGTAATATTTTAAGGCATTCTCTTTTAAAGTATATCACAATCTCCCTCATACCTGAATAAGACTTGCTGGCAAAATTTAGACCATTAGGTAATAAAAAGTGCCGACTGAGGTCACACTCCTTTTCCTGCTTACACTCAATAAACACTCACAAATGTACACATAAACGTCATTGCCTGACCCTTTCAATAGACAAGATTCGAGAACTAGGAAGGGGTGCTTTGCTTTGCTTTGCTTTGCTTTGTTTTGTTTTTTAAAAAGAGACTCAGGCCAGACAGTTTTATCCTAGGGAGTGAAGCAAAAGTTTAATAAAATCCAACTGCCCACTCTACCATTAGCAAGATATAACCTTGACCAAGTTGTTGGCTGAGTCTCACTTTCTCTTCTGTATAATGGTGATAATAGAACCTATGGGGAGTGGGGACTGGAGGGATGGTTAAGAACCCATACTTCATCTATATAACTGTGGTTCAATTCCCAGCATCCACATCACTGGTAACTCCAACCCCAGGGGATCTGATACCTCTATAAGCCCTGCAACCTATGTGCACAGGTGTGTGTGTGTGTGTGTGTGTCTGTGTGTGTATGTGTGCACATACATGATACACAAACAATTTCTTTAATTTTATTTAATTTATTTAATTGCTTGGTATGGTGGCACCTTTAGCACCGGGAAGGCAGAGGCAAGTGGACCTCTGTGATTTCAAGGCCAACCTGGTCTACAAAGTTGGTTGCAGGACAGCCAGGGCTACACAGAGAAACTCTCTCTTGGAAAACAACAACAACAAAAATATTTAATTAATCTACAGGGTTGTTATGAAAAGTAAATAGGGCTGGAGAGATGGCTCAGAGGTTAAGAGCACTGACTGCTCTTCCAAAGGTCTTGAGTTCAATTCCCAGCAACCACATGGTGGCTCACAACCATCTGCAATGAGATCCGGCGTCCTCTTCTGGTGTGTCTGAAGACAGCTACAGTGTACTCACATACATAAAATAAATAAATCTTTAAAAAAAAAAAAGAAAAGTAAATAGGAAATCCATAAATTTCTCTTTTTTCCATAAATATCTTAAGTAAGTATCTGATACAAAGTAAAAACTCAATATAAACTATTAAAATTATTGATCTAATCATCCCAGAAAGTGGAAGCATCTCCCACCTAAGCTGCCAGTCAGCTCCAACTACCTCCTAACACAAGACAAGGCGCAAGCATAGGTGGTGCTGGGTCCACACCCCTACTCAATTCAAGCAAAACTGTTGAAGTCCAACCCCTACAACTATGAATGTGATTTGGGCTATTTCTGTGTGGTTTTGAGATGGGGAATATCCTAGCTATGTTATGTGTTAATAGTGGATATGTTAAAAATAGTTGCCAAGAGATGATGTGAAGGCATAAAATATATATCATCTATAGATGTCACGAAACACCTGTGGCTTCCCTAGAAACAAGGCACCAAGCAGATTCTTCCTGCCAACTCTCCCAATCACCACAGAACTAAAAAGACAGTGGAGTTAGGGGTATAGCTTGGTTGGTAGAGCCCTCACCTAGCAGCTTTGAGGCCTTAAATCCTAGGCCCAGGCTTTTTTTTGGGGGGGAGGGGGAAGGGGTCTTCAAACACAAACAAAACTGCTGGGCGATGAGTTGTGTGCTGTGTATTTGGATGCTGATTACTGTGCCCAGAGACGTGGTTGCAGTCCCCATGTTGGCATTGTCAAGCATCTCCTGTCTCAATGTTGTGTAACAATTATTTTCCATCACCTCTGACTGGTTAATAAAGAGCTGATCAGCCAATAGCTGAGCAGAAGAGGAGGTGGGACTTCCAATCCCAGTGAAAGGGACTCTGGTAGGGATCAGAGAGGGAGATTCACTCGGATTCACCACGAGCTGGTCACCAGGGGAGATGGAGCAGGAACAACCAGTGCAAGACTAGGTTGATGAGTAACGCAGCACATGACTGGGTAGTAGGCAACCATAGATGGGTTAGAATAGGATTAGAATAGATGAGTATCTGCCCAGCTTGGTGCTTTTAGCTTATATAATAAATGAAAGGTCTCCATGCCTTTATTTGGAAGCTAGAGAGGGCTTAGAAAAGCCAAAACTACTTTACACAAAACTAATGCCAGCATTCAGAAACAGAGGCAGGGGGATCTCTGAATTCAAGACCAGCCTGGTCGACAGAATGAGTTGCAAGACAGCCAAGGCTACACAGAGAAACCCTGTCTTGAAAAATAAAAATAAATTAAACACACACACAAAACATCAAATAAACATTGGCATTTGTCCTATTATAAAATGCATTTTGAAAATAAATTTTTTTAAAGATTTATTTATTTATTGTTTCTGAATACACTGTAGCTGTCTTCAGACACACCAGAAGAGGGTATCAGATCTCATTACAGATGGTTGTGAGCCACCATGTGGTTGCTGGGATTTGAACTCAGGACCTCTGGAAGTGCAGTCAGTGCTCTTAACCACTGAGTCATCTCTCCAGCCCTTGAAAATAAATTTTAATCTAAAATCAAAAGGTAAGTAATTTAAATAGCAGACAGATGCTACCTCATCTCCCAACAATGAGAACCTATGACATAAGGACTGTAGGATCTCTAGAGATTCAAAACTTTTTTGAGTTTCTACTATCTGTTTCTAATCTCTCCCATGGATGAATGGAAAGGCAGAAAAGAGAACCCAAATATATTGACTATCCACTGTGTGTCTCGTGTATGCTGGCTGGGTGATAGTAACACATTATTGAATTTAAATCTCACAGCATCCCTGCAAGGGATGAACTATTCTTCCCACTCCTAATGAGGAAATCAATGTTTAGAAAGGCTAAATAAGTTGCCCAAGGTTATGTACATAGGAAGTAGCTGAGCCAAGGTTCAAACACCTTGCTCTTAATTCTACCGACCTGCTTGAACAAGTAATTTTGAACCAACTCCCTAGATATAATTTTCTTCCAAACCTTTGACTGAAACCACTAGGTGTTAAATGACTCATCTAAGAGACCTAAGTAGTACCAACCTGCCTTCTACATTCTTTTATCTGTGCCCCAGATTGATGCAGCACTCAGTCCTAATCAGATATTTCTTTGTCCAGTGGATGATGATTCTTGAAAGTTCAGAGACTGTCAGTAGAGTGCTCAGGCACAAACGGGATATAACATAAATCCCTACCCTCAAAGCTCTGGAACCATCTCAGAAGAGGTAGGAAGACTGTAAGAGCCAGTGGACAGAGAGAACCAGAGAATACAGAGAACCAGAGAAACGTCGTTTACTGATACAACTTTTGTGCTCACAAACTTATAGCAGCTATGGTTTTCTGCACAAGGCCTGTACAAGATCAAGACAGTCAACATACTAGCATGTAAGTGGGGAGGGACTCAAGAGCCTCCACTCCTGACTTAGAGGCTATGGCCCATTGATGGCTTCTGAGAGAGAGAGAGTCAATTTTCTTTAAGGGTATGATCACTGATAGGTGGACCATGCTCCAGTGGATAGGCCCACATCCATGTGGACAACATAAATTGGATTCGGCAGACTATTTATTTAAAAAAAGGGTGGGAATCAAAGTTGGGAAACATAGGGAGATAGGGGTGGATCTTGGAGGTCAATATGATCAAAATACATTGTATAAAATTTTTGAAGAATTAATAAAAATACTATATTAAAATTTGAGCCAGCATTATAAGCTCACCTTTGATCCTAGTACTCAGGGAAGAAAAGGTAGGTGACTCTCTGTGTGTCTGAGACTAGTACGATCGACACAGTGAAGTTCAGGCCAGCCAGGGCTACATAGTGAGACCCTGTCTCAAAAACATTTCTAATTATTTTTCTTTTTAGACATAAAACATTTCTAATTATTTTTCTTTTTAGTTATATATCTGTCTGTATGTTACCTGTGTAACATTAAAAGTTTAAATATTAGATTTAAAAAGTTAAAAAGAGTCAGGCGGTGGTGGCGCACGCCTTTAATCCCAGCACTGGGGAGGCAGAGGCAGGTGGATTTCTGAGTTCGAGGCTAGCCTGGTCTACAGAATGAGTTCCAGGACAGCCAGGGCTACACAGAGAAACCCTGTCTCGAAAAAAAAACAAAACAAAAGTTAAAAAGACTTTATAAGATAAAGCAAGGCTGGGTGTAGTGACAAAAACCTTTAATCCCAGCACTCAATGGCAGAGGCAGGTGGATCTCTGAATTCCAGGATAACATGACTACATAATAAGACTGTCACAATAACAAAAGAAAGAAAAAGAGAAAAGATCTTATAAATCTCATATTACACAAGTTTTTCAATAACAAAACAATCACCAAGAAGAAAAGTTGGAACCAATATTTTCTGCTTTCTAGTATAGCACATAAATTTGAGAACACTCAAAATACATGAAAATAGAATAGAGATGAACAGTTTCCTTCTTGGCTCTCTCACTTCTTGGCTATGTGAGCATGTTCATTTAACCTCTTTGCTGTTTTCACTTGTGAAAACAGACACGATTCTTAGTTTACATGGTTCCTCCATGGACTGAATTAATAAATAGATAAAGTGCTGAACACATTAATAACTGCTGTGTGTTTTAACTGCAGCAACTGCAACAACCCGCATTAAAAAATACTAGGGAAGGGCTGAAGAGATGGCTCATAGGTTAGGAGCAATGATTGCTCTTCAGGAGGGCCAGGATTCAGTTCCCAGCACCAACCTACATGGCCGCTCACAGCCTTTTGAAACACTAGTTCCAGGGGATCTGATATCCTCTTCTAACCACCTCATGCACTGGACATTCATGAGGGCAAAACATCCATACACATAAAGTAAAAATAAATATTTAAAACTGGGCGGGGGTGGCACACGCCTTTAATCCCAGCACTCTGAGTTCCAGGACAGCCATGGCTGCACAGAGAAACCCTTTCTCAAAATAAATAAATAAAAATATTTTACTACCAATGCTGGGTGTGGCTACATTAGCACTGCTTTATAGTAGGAGAAGAGAGAGGAAGATGTTCTTCTGGTAAGCTTACCTAATTCTGTTATTAGCATTAGCATTTACTAAGTAGTTTACTCTATTAGCGCTAGATATTTCTATGTTACAAATTCCATTAAATCTAAGGCATATCAATTTCTAAATTTACCCATATTTCATTTGCTCTCTTCAATAGGCCTCAGAGTGGCACGGCACTTGCCTAGCATGCACAAAGCCCTGGATTCTATCCTTGTAATCAAAGGAACAAAGTTAGTAACTAGTAAAACCAAATCTCAATACTAGGTCTGCCAGATTCTCAAAACTCTTGCACTGAACCATTAATCATAAACTTGGTCTTTTTCCAACTTTAATGTGCACAGAATCGATCTCTAGAGAATCTTGACAAAATGAAGACAAATTCAACAATCTACATCGAGACCAAAGACTCTGGATCTTTAACAAGCTGCCAGGTGTCACAGTGCTGCTGGCCCCTGGCCCACTACTACCTGACCACCAGCAAGCCAAACTATTCTCTTTCTATGACCTCTCCTCCTCTTCCTGAATCTCTCCCCACACCCTGATCTCTGTGATCAGCTAATGAAAATCTCCACAAAGATAATGAAAATGACCTAACCCCACCCTAACTCTCAGCTCAGGTCTCTGAGCAACACAGGTAATTAGGATCTGCCTACTTACTAATGAAACTGCTAGTTTCAGCTGGGCTCAGTCCTTTCCCACTCTACCTGTTCCATGTCTCTGAGTGTTTTGTTAAGCTCTTGGTGATGAAGAGCACTACCACACACATTCAGAACTGCCTCTGTGCACAAGAATGTGATTTCTATAGCTCTTCTGGGTTCTGGTCTAAAAGAAAGTACACAGTTTTGAAGTTATGCATGCCATAACTGAGTGCAGGTGTGTACAGCAGAGTCCTGGAGTCTCCTCTCTACAGACCTACTGTTCGGTAGGATTCTCTTAAAGTGAACAATTTCTGCAGGTCTACTTCAGTAGTTTTCGGGTCAGACTATTTTCCAGTTATCTGACATGAAAATCTAAAAGCAACTCAGACCACAAATCCAAAATGTATTGCTGGAATTTACGGTAAAAGAGTCCACTGCCAAGTGGGGTTAATCAGATTGGATAGAAACCCAGTTCAATCACTAACTAGCTGTGAGACCCATGAGAGAGCTATTTAGGTTCTTGTTTCCTCAGCTGTAAAAACCTACTATGTCATTGGATTGTCACAGGATGTGGTTAGTGATGGTTAAATGATGGAATATCTGTCCTCAGTCAGAATTTAACACAAAATGGCTTCCTACCTTTTTCTTCATCCTTCCCTGCTCATAGGGATATATAGTCATAATACACATTAATACCAAGTCACAAAAGAAACTGTGATTAAACACAGCCTCATTTAAAAATAAAAACAATAAAACCACTAGCCAGGAATATGGGTCAGCAGGTAAAAGCATTAACTGCACAAGCCTGACACAAGTCCAGTATCCAGAACCCATGTAAAAAGCCAGATGTGGCGTCACGCAACTAGAATCACAGCACTGCTAAAGCCAGATGAGAGATAAAAACAAGATAATCATCCTGAAGCTAGCAGATCTGCTAGCCTGGAGTATGCAATCAACAGAAAACAAAGAAAGAGACCTTGCCTCAACAAAATGGACTGCAAAACAGTCCTGAAAGTTGTCCTCTGATCTCCACACACCAGCTACAGAATGTGCACACACACACACACACACACACACACCACGGAGGGGGGGGATAAGTAAATATTCTTTTTCTTTAAATTTCTTTCTAAAGTATTATTAATTTTATTTTATGTATAGGAGTACACTGTAGCTGCCTTCAGAAAAGGGCATCAAATCCCATTACAGATGGTTGTGAGCCACCATGTGGTTGCTGGGAACTCAGGACCTCTGAAAGAGCAGTCAGTGCTCTTAACTGCTGAGCCATCTCTCCAGTTCCCTTTTATTTGGTTTTTTTATTTTCGGTTTTTACAAACTTGTTTTTAAAGGTTTATTTAAATGTGTGTGAGTGTTTTGTCTGCAAGTACATAAATACATTGCATGCATGCCTGTTGCCCACAGAGGCCAGAAGAGGGTGCTGGATCCCCAGGAACTGAAGTTATTCATAGTTGTAAGGCAGTATGTAGGTGCTGAGAACCTGGGTTCTCTGTAATAGTTGCTAGTGCTCTTAACTACTGAGCCATCTCTCCAGCTCCCAAAGTGTGTAAATATTGTTTAAAAACAACACCAACTGAGTGTGACAGCACAGATCTGTGATCTCAGACTCTTAAAAAGGTTAGGCCTAGAGGACCATGAGTTTAAGACCAGGCTGGGCTACATAGGTAGACTCTGCCTTAACAGCAGTTACTCACATGGGGAAAAGAGCTGGTTTTAATACTAATGGCCACCTGACCTTGAACTAGTTACAATGCCCTAACCAGTCTCTTATCAGTAACAAGAGTGAGAATTTACACCTGTTATACCAGACAGGTACTCTTCTAAGAGCTAAGAGACAATTAGAGCTGATAAGCAAATATCTCTACTTTTCTTTTCTTTTTTTTTTTTTTTAAGGGAGAACGGTTAATTTTGGTTTTGATTTGCTTATTTTTTAACAAGAACACCCCACCCCACTGCCATCACCACATAGGGTTTCTCTGTGTAAACCTGGCTGTCCTAGGACAGTTACTCTGTAGACCCATCTGCCTCTGCCTCCCAAGTGCTGGAATTAGAAGCCTGTGCTACTACACCCGGCTGGAACATTTCTTTCTAAACTGCTCATCAGACATGAGAACTCAGACTGTGCTGCAAGAGTAACGAAACCATACTCCTGGACATCATCTAGGACAATACCCGGCTTCTGGCCTTCTATAAAGCTTTCTTGCTTCAATGTGGGCTTGTTGCTCAACTCTTAGTCTGACAAAACAATCCACATAAGGCATCCCAAAGAATCCTTTCCTGTTGTATCTTTTATTTAGGTTTCAAGGTAGAGGCCACAGCTTGAATTTGTGCCAGATGAGTCATTCAAAAAATGTCTCTTCTCCAAGCACCAGGTCTCACTTTGTCTTGACCAGTCTGAAGAAAGCGTAAGCACACCAAAGCTTGTGTGGCTCTTCATTACTTTTGTTCCTTACCTGCTAGTAGGTCCACGAAGCTCCAGACTTGACACTCCCCCCCTTCTCTCTCACACACACACCAAATCTTTGTCATCAAAAAAATTCTTCTAGTCCTTTCCTTGACAATATTGTATGAAGTAATTTACACTGAAGAAAAGATGTGCCATTTAATGTTTTCTTAATCAACAAACTAAAAGAACCAAACTAAAATTTCTTTAGTTCTTAACCAACATGAACAAGGGTCTTGGGATTTACTAGGAACCAGAGATGCCTCTACAAAGACTCACTAGCCTAGGCCATAGCTATGTTTCTTTCTCCCTTCCTTCCTTCCTTCCTTCCTTCCTTCCTTCCTTCCTTCCTTCCTTTCTTTCTTTCTTTCTTTTTTTTCTTTTGGTTTTTCGAGACAAGGTTTCTCTGTATAGCCCTGGCTGTCCTGGAACTCACTCTGTAGACCAGGCTGGCCTCGAACTCAGAAATCCGCCTGCCTCTGCCTCCCAAGCGCTGGGATTAAAGGCGTGTGCCACCACCACCCGGCCATAGCTGTGTTTCTAAAGCTAATTTTGTTTGTTATTCCCAAACTGAAATTCTTGTACTGTCTGTCCATCCGTCCATCTGTCCATCCGTCCATCCATCCATCCATCCATCCATTTATTGTGTTTTGATGCTAGGGCTTTCTGTAATCCTAAGTAGCCAGAAACTTCACAGCTTTAACCTATAGTAAACTATAGGTTTATTGAAAAGTAGACCAAGCTGGTTTCAAATCTGTGGCAATCTTCTCACCTCTGCCTCCAAAGTATTGGAATTACCAAGGATAGACCCTGAATTGAAACTCTTACAGTACAAAAATAATACACAATCCTCACAATCTCATGTCATTATCCATAGGCTAACAAAAAATTCTTCTATTATCTAAACACAGGTTGAACAGCTCTAATTAAAAACTGAAGTCCAAAATTAGGCCAAATCCAAAACTCTCTAAAAATCCACATGATATCATAAATGAAAATTCTACACTTGACCTCAGATGAGAAAGTACACAAACAGGGTTCACTAAAACTTCTTTAGAGATAAGAGTGTAGTTCAGAGGCAGAATACATGCTTTACATGCCTTCAGCCTGCCTTCAATCTCCACCATCGAAATAAAAGAAATCTTCAAACTCAAAAATTTCGAAACACAGAGGGGGTCTTGGCTGCTCTTCTAAAGGACCCAGGTTCAATTCCCAGCTCATGGCAGCTCACAACTGTCTGTAATTCCAGTTCCAGGAGATCCAGCACCCTCACACAGACATACATACAGGCAGAACACCAATGTACATAAAATAAAAGTAAATTATTTTTAAAAGTATATCAAAACACTTCTGGTTCCAAGCATTTAGAATAAGCACAGTTGTCAAGCTATAGTATATTCTCATTTAAACAGGATTTTACTTAGTGCTAAAATACTTGTGAGAAATCTGTGTACAGTGTTCATTTATCAACATGTCTGCTGTACCTATACATCCTAAAAATAATGCTAAGCATAGATAGGAAACAGAAAGCCTAGTGTAGAAAGGCAAGCATAAGTAATCAAATCATACACAACCTATAGTCAAGAGAAGAGAGAAACACTGACTGATTACTGGGCTGTTTTACTTCGGCTTTGGCAGTACTGGACATTGAACCGAGTCTCATGTATGCTACACAAGAGCCCTACCTATGAACTTTTAGATTCTTTATTTCAAAGCAGGTTTCATTAAGTTGCCTAGCTAGGTAGGCCTTGACCTAGTATTACTCCTAGCCCAGTTCTCCCCAGTGGCTGAGAATACAGCCTGGACTACCAAGGACTAGCTTGAATTGCGTTTAACAT
Organism: Grammomys surdaster; assembly: GCF_004785775.1. NCBI lineage: Eukaryota > Metazoa > Chordata > Mammalia > Rodentia > Muridae > Grammomys > Grammomys surdaster. The sequence continues at coordinate 3,134,732 of NW_021620689.1, read as the reverse complement.
CTTGCTGACAGCTTAACTGATACAAAGGAATTTCAAGAGAGAGAGAGAAAATATAAGCAAAGCAAACCACAGCGACACTCTCTACCCCTGCAAACTAGGGAAGCTGAACATGGCTTCACAGTGATAAAGAGAAAAAGGCAAGGGAAAGGCCGAGAGGCAGAGATTAGACTACCACAGCCGTTGTGGATTGAGTCATTATCATACAGGCAATGGGAGCTTGCTAAGGAAGCTTTTGCTTCTATTTTGTACTGGGCACTGAATCTTGAGCCTCACATATCTAGGTACGCACTCTCTGCTGTTAAATTATATCCAGCCTTTTATGTTTCTTCTCCTTTATAAATTTTGTGATAGATCTCACTAAAAGTTGCCCAGGCTAGACTCATTCTGAATCTTAGGCAGGCCTTAAATTTGAGGTCTTCCTGAATCAACCTCTTAAGTAACTAAGATTTAGACTATACCATCTCCCTGGGTCCACTATAGGACTTTTTAAGAAAAAAAAAATTCAACCTACCTAATTAATTTTTTATTGTTTGTTGTTGATGAAAATGGAATTCTTGAGCTGGACAGATGGCTCAGTGGTTAAGCACTGACTGTTCTTCCAGAGGTCCTGAGTTCAATTCCCAGCAACCACATGGTGACTCACAACCATCTGCAATGGGATCTGATGCCCTCTTCTGGTGTGTCTAAGAGAGCGACAGCATACAGTGTACTCATATACATAAACTAAATAAATAAATCAAGAAGAAGAAGAGGAGGAAGAAGAGGAGGAGGAGGAGGAGGAAGAAGAAGAGGAGGAAGAGGAGAAAATGGAAATCTCACTCTATATGTAAGGCTGGCCTCAAACTCGATACAATCCCTCTGCTTCAGTCCAAGGAAGAGGTAGCAGGCTTCGGCCTCCTGTGTAACAGTAGAGCTGAGGCGATGACAGGTTGAAAGAAGCATAGGAAATAGACCCAACAAAGTTGTTGAAGGACTGACCATCTGGGCAGCTGCAGACCAGGGCGGTGAAGCCTGGGTTTCAGCATGAACTGCTGGATGGCGAGCAAAGCCTTTCACTGAGGTGGAGAATACAGAAGCAGGGGCTCTGGGAGCAGAATGAGGGCAAGATTTAGACACATAGAGTTTAGGAGAACTTCTAGAGTTCTTATAGAGAGCATAGAGTCTGAAGAACAAACCACAGGAGAAATGTTGTAAACGTTGCTAAAAGTTGCCAGAAATACTAAGAAACATAAGGACCATCATAATTTACAGAGTGGTTCAGTTCATGAAGTATATCATTTAAAGGCCTTCAAAGCCATCACAATCAGGCTGGAAAGGTCAGACAAATACAGAGTTAAGTAACAAAAATACAAGAACTGGGGTAAGGTAGGCTAAGTTCCTGCTGCAAGAATGAATGGCAAGAAAAACAGTTACATATAAAGACCATAATCAAATCATTATTTACCTCCTAATCTCTGGAGCTTTTATTGAACTTCCTTAATCATCAGCAGCCCATTTGCTGAAGGTACTATACTATCTCACCTTGGTTTGTTTTGATTATATGTTTATGTATACATGGGTGTTTTGTCTGCATATATGTATGTGTACCAATTACCTGCAAAGGTCATCAGATTCCCCTGGGATTGATTGAGACCAGACAGATGATTGTGTGCTGCCACATGGGTGCTAGGAATCTCTGGAAGAGTAGTCAGGGCTCAACCACTGAACTAGCTCTCCATCCCCTGGTACCAAAAGAAAGCTTGAGAAATGTAGGGAAATTCCAGCCCCTGGGATTTCCCTATTCTTCCTAATAAAGGCAGTATTGCATGAATTTTATCATTACATAATAATAACAGTTCCAATAAAAAAATAGTAAATCATCTTCTGACACATACAGGGATCTCAAATTACCCCCAACTAACCTAGTCTAGTCCCTGTGTCCTTTCCTCTTAGTTTATATTTATTTATATGGAGGTAGAAGTCAGAGCACACATGTGAGAGGCAGAGTACAACTGGTAACAGTCAGCTTCCTCCTTCAACCATGGGGGTTCTTGGAGCAAGCTCAGGGTATCCGGCTTGGTGACAAGTGCCTTTACCACTGAGCCTTGTTTACTACTTATAAAAATAAAAAGGCTGAATCTGCGCCTCTCTTGCAGGGGTGGCGTGAGTCAGGTCGCCTTCTTCTGATCCAACACTGACAACCATACTCACCAGAAGGCAGCCTTCAGTGATCCTCAGCTAGGGGGTTTGTGAGCACACAAGTGTTTGAACTAGGTCTAGGATGATTGTCCTCATATTACAAACACAATTATACCAAAGAAGCCAAGCACTCCAGGTGTTCTCCCTGCTGGAAACTAGATCCTACCTCTTCAGCCACAGGTCACTGTAGAGTAAGAGCCTCACTGGGATCCTGCCCTAGCAATATAGAAAGAAATACAGTTAAACCTAAAAGGACATTAGAGAGGGCCATGGGCTGGATAGAAGATGCTCTTGTCTCTGTATGTCTCCCTGTTTAATTAATTCTGGGGTTTTGTTGTCTTAATTTTGTCTTTGTGTCTATGTGTACCTATTCATATATAAATGTGCATATGCATGTGAGTATGCATGTCCGTTTGCATACATGAAGAGATTGTCATCATGTGTCTTCTTCAATCACATTCTACCTTACTTTTTGAGACAAGGTCTCTTACTTAGCCAGGAGTTCACTGATTTAGCTAGACTAGCTAGCCAACAAGCACTAGGAGTCCTCTTTTCTCTCCTCCCAGTGTTAAATTATAGGAGTACCACCACAGAGCCTGGCTTTTTACATACACAGTGGAGAGTAAACTTAGTCCTTGTGTTTGTCTTTGAGATGCTGTGGGCTCACTCTTTACTGACTGGAACATCACCCTAAAGCCCTATTATCTGTTTTTAAGACATCTACTATAATAGATGAAGGGTGACCATCATATGTTTATCTCCTTACATGGTTACTGCTGTCACATGTAACATTGATTGTATACTATAAACCCCTTGAAGGCAGAGAAAAAGGGTTTATGAACCTTACTACTCAATGTCATATACTAAATTACATCTAAGAAGCTCTTAGTAGAGTTTTATTTGCTGATTATGATAACAAGAAATCTAGAGGGAATCTATTTACCTTAAGTAGTATCTCTGAGTGTAGACAACACATGAAACCAGAGACAAAAGACACATAGGTGCACACATAGCTCTTCTGGGGCAGAAAATCAACAGGATAAACCAAACCAGGGACTGAAACAAGATTAAAGATTCTCTAAATTAGTGGAGACACTACCTTCCACACCCAGGAGTGACTCACATCAACTCTATCTGATACAGAATCCAAATTTACAAAATAAGGTACAGAAAATAAGCAACACCATGGAGAACATGCCGATGAACAGCCAGAAAGGCACGAGATGTGCCAAAAGGGGTTGAAACCTAAATGAATTCTGAAGTAGGCCTAAAATAAAATACCAGGAAATACCCTCTATACCAGATTAAAGGTGAAAAAAATGCAAGTAGGGAACAGAGAACCTGATACTTCTTTTGGGTATAAAGGTCAGGTAGACTGAAGGACATCGTCAGCACCTGAAAGGCAGTGATTCTACTGACCTTGTTAAGGTACGGCAGAGAGCTCTGAATCACATTCACTGCCAAGCTGCCAAAACAAACAAGAAAGAAGCTGTATCTTCCACAATAGCCCTCTGTCCAGTCTTGCAAAGAACCCAGGTCTTCAAAAGCCTGGTACAAATAGAATGGGGTATACTAATCTTCCTAGAGTGCTCAGCAACACAGGTAGTGAGGTTAGCTAATGAGGTTTACGTAGACGCTAGGCCCTGAGGTTTTCAAACCTGGACTTTCTGTACTAGAAGTGAGAGGGATTAAAGATCGAAGGTGAGAAGAAGGGCTGTTCCTCTCTGTGCCAAGAGTAAGATGTCTTTGTCCAAGGCTGAGAATATAGTTCAGTGACATTGGTTCAGTGATAAGAGCTCATTCAGCACTTACACAGCCTGTGGGTTGAACCCCCAGCACCTCAAAAAGATAAGCAAAATTAATTCATACAGAAAAGAAATGGTTTCTTCCAGCACTCTGTTGGTATAAAATACAAATATTACATGTATAGCTTCTTTCCAGAAAGAACAAACCATTTTGCTTAAGGTGCAACTTACAAGCCAACCAGAAAGCTGGTGCTAAGGTATTATTTTTTTTAGACAAGATCTCTTTATTAATTATTCATGTGCCAAACATATACTAGACGGTAGAAGAGATGGTTCAGCAGTTAAGAGTATATACTCCTTAACTCCAGTTCTAAGAAATCTGATCTCTCCCTCTTCTGGATTTGGTGGGCACCTGCATTCCTGTGCACATACCTATACATAGTTTAAAAAAAAAAAAAAAAACTATGCTAGAAATCTCTCTGATCCTAGATCAGTCTACTTGTCTCCCTCGGTACCTTGAACTCTTGGACAGGTTACTGAATGCTTCTGCAAGTGGAGAAAAGGTGTGAGGGGGGCTGGGGGGGGAAGGACAGAGAGAGAAAAAGAGAGAAGGGGGGGAGAGAGGGAATATGTATATTCTCCCAATACCCCTCTCTCTTCCTGATTCTTGGTATAGATGGCTTCAAATCCCTCTTCTCGGAAAGCAGTAGAATTTCCCTAAAGTTTTACCCCTCTTTCCAACCAGTTCAATCATTCTTACTTCCATTTGATTTTCTAAAAGTGTGTGTATGTGTGTGTGCGCACACACACATCAGGTTTGTTTTGTTCACTAGATCCTATGCTCCAAACATATCTCCTTTCTTTCAGTTGTATGTCTTTCTCTTTAACACATGGACATTCTCAAGGCTCACTGACAAAGACAACATTACAACAGAGAAAGCAAGGTAAAGCTGGACATGTTGGCAAAATCCTTTAATCTCAGCACCTGGGAGGCAAAAGCAAGTGGATCTCTTAAGTTAGAGGCCAGCCTGATCTACAGAGTGAGTTCCAGAACAGCTAGGGCTACAGAGAAACCCTGCTTCTTGGGGTGGGGGTTGGGTGGATGATTGTGGCTCATGTTTGTAATCCCAGTATTCTGAAGCAAGGGAACCACAAGATCAAGGCCAGCCTGGGCTACAGAAACCATTATTAGAAAGTAAATAAACAGGTTGGAGGGATGGCTCAGCGGTTAAGAGCACTGACTGCTCTTCCAGGGGTCCTGAGTTCAATCCCAGCAACCACATGGTGGCTCACAACCATCTGTAAGGGATCTGATACCCTCTTCTGGTGTGTCTGAAGACAGCTACAGTGTACTCACATATAAAATAAAATAAATACATCTTTAAAAAAAAGAAAGTAAATAAACAAATAGATTTCTACCTTACATCCACCTCTTTTAAAGGCCACTTTCCTTTAGTTCCTTCAAATCCCAGTTTTCAAAATGCCTGAGTAAGAGTGACCTGAATATTACACACCTACAATTCACTTCTGGCTTTAATCTCTACATAATCTGACACTGAGACACGCCCTCCATACCACATCCTCCTAGAAACTTCTCTTCGGTTACTCCTAATTCTCTGGCCTCTCCCTTTATGAAGACAATTTCTTCCCAAGAATCATCTACCTCTGCTCCAGAAAACATCGTCCTTATAGAGGGTGTTTTCGTGTCCAGCTCTTCCACTGTACTCCTTAGGTAACCTCCCTCACTATGCCAGTAGCTTTGATTAAGCTGATTCAGTACCTCCCGCATCTACAGTTCAATAGTCCACATTCTAGACCACCGCTTGCCTACTGGCGGCATCTAGGCCACTGTCCCTCACAGGCCTTGAACTCAGCACCTTCTGCACCTTTACAGCCACCATTTAACCACAACTAACCCCTCCCCTTATACTCCCTATTTTAGTTTGTGACAACACCCACCCAGATATCCAAGTCAGAAACCCCCAAGTCAGCTTAGGTTCTTCTCTTTCTCCATTATATACCACATCCGGTTAGTCATCAAACAAACGGGCCTGACCCTGAGCACTCCTGACTTGTCTCTGCTACATTAGTATCTGCATGGCCCACTCCCTGCCTCCAATGACAGACTCCCAACTGGCTTATCCCTGTTACTGCCCTGCTCCGATCTACCATCACACTGCTGCCAGAAGAAAGGGTTCCTAAAACGTGGACCTAATCATAATCCTTGCCTAAAATCCTCAATGCTCCCACGGGCCTTTACAAAAAACAGTCCAAACTACAGGCTAGCACACAAGGCCGGACATTGTAGGCCTACCCACGTTTCCTGCTCATCTCACTCTTCCCCCACATCCTACACTCCAATCCCAACCATATTCTCTTCTCCCACTAAGCTCTTGCATCCCCCTTGCTATGCATGCTGCCCAAAATGTCTTTCCCCAGCCTTTTTACCTGAAGAGACAATACCCAGCTTACAGACCCTCAGATGTCTTCTCAGCCTTCTTACCTTGGCTACACTGGGTACCACAATACCATGCATCAGCATGTATTTACATGACAATACAACAGGTGCTGTCATCTTACCAATGCTCCCCCACCCCCATTTAGCTATAAGATCACAGAGGTGAAAGGACACCGACCTGTGTTTCCTCAGCACTTCACCTACTCCCTGCTTCAGAATACAAGGTCAACAGATGTAACTAAGTCCTTCAAATTAGGGTAGAACTGAAAGCTGCCATGGTAACTCATGCACTCGGACAGCTGAAGCAAGAAAATAGCCACAAGTTCCAGGCCAATCTAAAAGCATAGTGAATGACAGGCCAGTATGAGCCACACAGCTACAGTGTGAGACCCTATCTCAAATCAAACAAAAAAGGCAAAATAGAAGGTTTCACTGGAAATTTAGTAGATTCTTACATAACTCTTGCCAGTTATTTATTGTTAAAATCATTTTTTAAAAGGTTGTTCAGAGAATAGGTAGACTAGAATCCTAGTTTTTTATTGCTATGATTAAAAAAAAAATCAGCCAGGCAGTGGTGGCACATGGCTTTAATCCCAGCACTTGGGAAGCAGAGGCAGGTGGATTTCTGAGTTCCAGGACAGCCTGGTCTACAGAGTGAGTTCCAGGACAGCCAGGGCTATACAGAGAAACCCTGTCTCAAAAAACCAAAAAAAAAAACAAAAACAAAAACAAAAAACAAAAAAAATCATGACCAAAAGCAACTTTCAGGAGGAAAGGTTTATTTGGCTGACAGGTTCCAATCAAATAAATATAGTCTATCAATACACAAATACTGTCCATCATCAAGGGGAGCCAAGGCAGAGACCTGGAGCGGAACCTGAAGCAGAGGCCAAGGAAGAACTCTGCTTATTGGCTTGCTCAGCTTGCTTTCCTATACAATACTGGACCATCAGCTCAGGTGGCACCGCCTTCAATGGACTGAGCCCTCCCATATCAATCAATAATAAAGAAATAGCCCACAAGCATGCCTATAGGCCAATTTGATGGAGGTATTTCCTCACCCGGGTTTTCTTCTTCCCAGGAGGCTCTACCTTCAGCCAAGCAGAAAGAAAGAAGGGAAGAAAGAAAGAAAGAAAGAAAGAAAGAAAGAAAGAAAGAAAGAAAGAAAGAGAGAGAGAGAGAGAGAGAGAGAGAGAAAGAAAGAGAGAAAAAGAGAGAGAGAGAAAGAGGGAGGGAGGGAAGAAGGAAGGAGGAGGAGAGAAGGAAGAAGAAAGAAAAAGAAAAAAAGGAAAAGAACCAAAACAACTAGGAATCATTGGACACAAGCATTTGATAATTTAAATGAAAAGAAGAGGTTAAATATGACTTTGAGTGGCAGGTTCAAATCCACAGGCCTGTCTTACAAATTCAGGAGTCAAATCCTTTTAAAGCATGATGTTTAAAGAGAAATGAGAGGTTCTTCCTAAAGAAGTTCTAGGGTGAGGATTAATTCTTATTTCATTTCTTTCTTCCTTCCTTCCTTTTTTCTTTTTTTTTTAAAGGTTTGTTTGGGTATTTTGCCTGCATGTGTATGTTTGTCTGTGACACTTGTGTCCAGAAGAGTGTCAGATCCCCTGGAACTGGAGTTACAGATTTGTGAACTGGGTATAGAACATGGGTCTTAACATAGTGCTCTTAATTTAAAAAACAAACAAACAAACAAACAAACAAACAAAAAAACCATAGTGCTCTTAATGCTAAACCATCTCTCCAGCACCTAATTCTTAGTTTTGAAGGCAAAACCTTATAGGAAGCCATTAGCAACATTAGTATATAAATTTAAAGTCAGGGATGGAGACATGGCGCAGTGGCTAAGAGTGCCTGCTGCGCTTGCACAGGACCAGAATTCAGTTCCCAGCATCTATGTCAGATGGCTCACAAATCCCTGTAAGTCCAGCTCCAAGTGATACAAAGTTCTGATCTCCATAAGAACCCGAATGTATACACAGCCACAGCATAGACACATACACATAATTAAAAATAAAATTTAGCCGGACAGTGGTGGTGCACGCCTTTAATCCCAGCACTTGGGAGGCAGAGGCAGG
>NW_021620689.1:3094936-3126167 GCF_004785775.1 Grammomys surdaster | reverse complement strand
TCTCGTTGCTTTTCTTCGGTGTCTCCTCACCGTCCTGAACATGCAAACTGGGCTTAAATTAAGTTCTGGCCAGGCAGTGGTGGTGCTTGCCTTCAATCCCAGCACTTTGTAGGCAGAGACAGGCGAATATCTGAGTTCAAGGCCAGCCTGGTCTACAGAGTGAGTTCCAGGACAGCCGGGGCTACACAGAGAAACCCTGTCTCGAAAAACCAAAAAATAAATAAATAAATAAATAAATAAATAAATAAATAAATAAAATTTAAATGTTTCTAAATCCTTAAAAGTAGTCAGTATACTGATATGTCTGTTTCTCTTTCTCTCTCTCTCTCTCTCTCTCTCTCTCTCTCTCTCTCTCTCTCTCTCTCGGAAGACTTGTGTGAGATACTTTCTCTTTGTAGCCTTAGCTGGCCTAGAACTCACTATGCAGACCAGGCTGGCCTTGAATTCATAGGGAACTCAGAAATCCACCTGTCTTTGGCTCTCTAAAACTGGGGTTCAAGGCATGGTCTAGTTCCACACCCTCTCTCTTTCTCTCAAGATTCATTTTTATTTTATGTGAATGTGTGAGTGTATGTATACCACACGCAGGCCTGGTGCCTTTGTTTCAGGTCTCATAGAACTGGAATTACAGCTGGTTGTGAACAATCTCCCCATCTCCCCAGGCTCTCTATCACCTCTTAATCTAGTTTCATGACTCAACTGCAGTGCCAGCCTCTAGACTGGAGGATCTAGAGTGCCTGCCTCCTAGAGTGGTGTCTCATCCTGTCACTCCTGCCCAGCATAGGAAACACAGGCATCCGCATTCACATTTAAAGTTTTCCCTTTTTCTTTTTCCCATCTCTCTGCATGCTTCTGTGTGCATGAGCACAGACACACAAATGCTATGCATTCATGTTTATGTATTCAAAATGTATATGTACATGTGTACATACACACATGTGCTTGAGGAAGCCTGACGGCCGGTATCTTCTTCAATTACTCTCCACCTTACTCACTGAGACGGGGTCTTTCGCTGAGCCACCAGTCAGGCTGGTCTACTCACCAGTGATACCATCTCTGAATGACAGGAAACCATATACATTCCTGTGCTATGGAGATTTGAAGCTCATCAAGAACTTTATCCACAGAGACTTTTGTTTTTACTTCTCTGTCTAGTTGTTTGATGGTTACATTTGTTTGTTTGTATGTTTGTTGTTTGTTTGGGGTTTTTTATTTGGTTGGTTCCATATTGATTTAGTCTGGTCTGATTTGGTTTGAGGACAGGGTACCATGTACCCAAGGCTGGCCCAGAACTCACTATGTAGTTAAGGATGGCTTAAATTTCTGATCCTCTTCTTACAACTCCTGAGTGCTGAAATTACAGACACTCAACACATCACTCAGTACATGAAGGACGAGGGAGCAACCCCAGGGCTTCCTGAGTGCTAGGAAGTACAACTGAGCCCTGTCTTATCTTGTTATGTTGACACAGACTCTTTTCATCTGACCTAGGATGATCAGCTATGCAGTTCAGTTTGTCCTCAAACTAGTGACTCCAGCCTCAGCCTTCTAATGCTGATTTCATAAACTTGAACTATCACACCAAAATTTCTTTTCCTTTCTTTCTTTTTCTTTCCCTTCTTCTTTTCCTCCTCCTCCTCCTCTTCTTCCTTCTCCTCCTTTAGACAGAGTCTTAGGGGCTGGAGAGATGGCTCAGCAGTTAAGAACACTGGCTGCCCTGCCAGAGGACCTGGGTTTAATTCCCAGCACCCACATAGCAGCTCACAACTATATGTAAGTTCTGTTCCTGGGGATTCAACATCCTCACACAGACATATATGCAGTCAAAACATCAATGTACATTAAAAATACAAAGTCTTACAAAGCAGCCCAAGCTAGCCTCCAAGCCCTCCCTTCTAACCCACCACCAGGCCCCAGTTACTCCTAATCTTAATCTCATTCTTTCCAGGCCTCTAAGTGTTCCACCATCCCCCCAATACCACTTGTTCCAACACAGTCTCTCTTGTAGGCACTCATAAAGCATCACGTACAGTGGGCTTATTCATTGCTGTTGATTGACTAAAAAGTACAGCCAAAGAAAATTACTTCCTATGTCTCAATCAACCTTCTCTTTTGGATTGAAAACTGTCTGAACTCCAAAAGGCAATTCAAACAAGCTTATTCTTTGCATCAACACAAAGCAACAGTATTTATCTTTCTGAGCAAAAATTACTACAGAAAAGTATTATAGCAAGACAGAACCCAGCAGTACAGCTGGCAAAGCCCTGTCCAAAAGATGATGACTGACCAATTAATTAACTTGTCTTAGGTTACTTGCCAAATTATCCCTGATAATTGGAACATCCCTGATGATTGACACACGGTCATACAAAACAAAGCAATTTTTCAAAAGAGAAAGAAATATGCATGCTTATATGCAGAGAGATTTACACTGTAACAAAATGTTATACAGCCAGAACAAGTGGAAGGGACTGACCACAGAACTTTGTCCTTGAGCTCTCTCTGTCTATCTGTTGGTACACACACACACACACACACACACACACGTGCAAAAACCCTCTATAGATACATGTTTCCATATGTTATAATTTTCTTCATTAAAATATTAGATATACTGTTTCTGTAGGATGAGCTTTTTTCATATGTATATATATGTGGTGTGCATGGAAGTGTGTATGTGTGTTCACACACATGTGAACAAATCTGTGTATGTGGCATGTAGAGAACTGAGGCTGACACTGGGAGTCCTCTTTAATCACTCTCCAGGGTACTCACTGAGGCAGGGTCTCTCAGTTGAACCCAGAGCTCACCGATAAGGCTAATCTGGCTAGCCAGCTTGCTCCAGGAATCTCCTGTCTCTACCTCTGGCTGAGGCAGAAAGATAGAGCACTAAAGGCCAGGCTGAGACTATACCGCAAATAAATAAATAAATAAATAAATAAATAAATAAATAAATAAATAAATAAAATGTTAAAAGGCTAGAGATATAACTCACGAGTACAAGACTTGCTTGAGGTTCAATCCCTGGACATTTCTGTTCCCTGGTGCACACTCTTTCCCCCCCCCCCAAAGGGGAGGGGGTTTATTCAGGGCAGAGGGCAAAGGTAGGGAGAGAAATGGGAGAAGATGGTAGAGAAAGAGGAGAGAGAGAGGAGAAAAGAGGAGGCCGGCCATGACCACGTGGAGAGAGGGGGAAGGGAAGGGAGGAAGGGCGAGGAGAAGCTAGAGGCAAGAGAGTAAGAGAGTAAGAGGCACACTCTTTTTCTATTTTCTATTTTTTTAGGTTTTTCGAGACAGGGTTTCTCCGTGTAGTCCTGGCTGTCCTGGAACTCACTCTGTAGACCAGGCTGGCCTCAAACTCAGGAATCCACCTGCCTCTGCCTCCCAGGTGCTGGGATTAAAGGCATGTGCCACCACTGCCTGGCTCGCTGGTGCACACTCTTAATTAAGTGTTCTTTCCACCAAAACCTCTAAGACCTGAAACAGGCACTGAAAACTTTCAAGGTAACAGACCATGGCTAGTGGATCTCCCTGGCCTGTGTTACATCACTTGTCAAGCTAGCTCCAGACCAAGGCACTAGTTCCTATGAGCACTGCTAGCACACACACACACACACACATTTTAGTATTTCAACAGCACAGTGTGGCTGAAGCTTGTGATTTCCCAGCAGACAGACTTGATTCACTTTCTGAACTAACAGTGTTCAGAAGCAGCAATTCCTCTGTTGTTCTGTCTAGAAGTGATCCACTCCAACCTCAGGACTTTTGTTCTAAAAGGGAACTTAAGAACTGGGTCTACTTTTTGTTTGTGTGTTTGTTTGTTTGTTTGTTTGTTTGTTTGTTTTGAGACAGGGTTTTCTTGTATGTAGCCCAGCCCTGGTTTTTCGAGACAGGGTTTCTCTGTGTAGCCCTGGATGTCCTGGAGCTCACTCTGTAGACCAAGCTGTTCTAGACTAGCTTTGTAGACCAGGCTGGCCTTGAACTCAGAGATCCACCTGCTTCTGTCTCCCAAGAGCTAGAACTAAACTCCCGTGCCACCACGCCAGGCCGAACTGAGTTTACTTTTAACCAAGGAGCATTACTTGAGTAAGAAATTCCAAATCCTTTACACCATGTTAGCCAAGTCATATATTTTCCAATACATTGTTTTGTATACAATTCTCAGAGACTTACATACCACAAATTTCCCCATAACTGAGGGTTGGGGGGGGCATCTTTAATCCCAGCATTTGGGAGGCAAAGGTAGGTAGATTTTTGTAACTCTAAGCCCAGCCTGGTCTATATAATGAGTTCTAAGCCAGAGAGAGCTACATAGCAAAATCTGTCTCAATCGAGCAGAAAAAAAAGAAATTTTCCACAATTCAGAACTATCGAGTTGTAAGGCACTAGTGTGTGTCTTTCGTTCAGAAGCTAAAAGCCAGCAATGACACTAACGGCTCCATTTTACTAACATTTTCACAATCATCTCCACTAACCCAAGTCAATGCTCTGATTGTGAGGCTTCCTCTGTGCAGATGTAAAACCCTCATCCATGACTCTGAAACCTGTGCTTGCCCCGCATCTAAATGTCCCGGTCTTAGTAAGACTGAATGTAAAGCGGCTGTTATAAAGCTCAGATAAGATGAATGTGAAAATGGAAGTTATGTCCATGAAAACTGTTAAGGAGAGTGATAGCGTCAAGCTGGCAGCTCATCTGTATTCTCATGAATACCAATAAATCTGATTGATTTTAACAGATAAAAACCTAAAGATAAAAGGGAGTCAGCAATGTTTCTAGGGAGTATAGCAGAAGTGGAGCCCAAATCTGGAATCAAAGATTTGTTACTACTATCAAACTGTCTTGTCAGGAGCATGTGTTTGTGTGTGTGCGTGTGCGCACATGTGTGCTGTGTACATGTGTGTACGTATGTTTAGTGTGTATATATATCTCTTAGGTGTAACTCTCTGTGCAGTTACTTTCTGTGGTATGCTGAACATCAATCCTAACTAGATGCAGTCACCTCCTGCACCTGGTGAATACATCTAACAAGAACTCCAAGTCAACCTTGAAGTCTGTAAATACCACACAGTTGACGTGTAAAATCATGTTGAAGTGTGAATGTTCTTTTATTCCTAGCCCAGATTGGCACATAAGGACTTTAATCTCCAAATTTTTATGAAAAGACAAAATCTAATTCTGAATTGGCATTAGTACTAGCCTGTAATCCTAGTGCTTGAAAACAGACAGGAGATTTGGGAGTTGAAAGCCAGCTTCGGCTACATCCCCAACCTAGGCGGAGAATCTGTCTTAAAATTAAAAGCTTGTATGGTGGTACCAGGGTTATACAGTAAGACCCCGAACAAACATAAGGACAAAGCCTGAACCTCCCAGTGAGCTCACAGAGACTGTCTTTGTCCTTGTGCTTCCATGGCACTCAAGTCCCGTAATTGTTTGTTTGTGTATATCTTCGCTTGCTAGATGTGAATAACCAGGGCAGGAACCAGACCTCATTCGTAAGCCCAACACTATCACCAGCAATGCAATTTAATAGTCATTTGTTGAGGGATAGAGAGGGGTTCTCCTGGTTGCTGCCCACTCTGAAATGTTAACATCTGATGATCTAATGCTTCTTGTTTATCCGACAGCTATCTGAAACAGTCTTTGGGATACTTGGGAAATGAAGGGGAGCATTGATGTCCATGCTGAATCTTCTAGCCCTGCCAAAACCATGCTCACTGTCAACACACAGGGTAATCCTGACAACCATTCCTAATAAAGATGCTTTATACACAGCTCTGCTCACTTCATACTGCAATGCATTATCTGTCATTTTAGTCTCTTCTAGGAGTAATTTATATAGCTGAGAACTTCAGTCCTCCCTCGACATGGAAATTCCACTTGATTTTACATAATTCTTCAAATTATTACAGCAAGGATACAACTAACTCAGAGGCCTGCCAATGAAGCCAACAGTAATGTAAATTTCCCCCATATCTCTCCAAAACAATGTGTGTGTGTGTGTGTGTGTGTGTGTGTGTGTGTGTGTACATGGGTTTTTTTAAGACAGGGTTTCTCTGTGTAGCCCTGGCTGTTCTAAAACTCGATTTGTGGATCCCCCTATCTCTGCCTCCCAAGTACTGGGATTTAAGGCATTCACCACCACCTGGTCACTTGTTTTCATTTTGAGACATGGTGTCACTACATAGGCCTTGGCTAGCCTCCAACTCAAAGATCTATCTGCCTCACAGGTGCTGGAATTAAAGGCAGGTATGCATGCTAAATGTTTTCTTTTTTTTTTCTTTCTTTCTTTTTTTTTTTGGTTTTTCGAGACAGGGTTTCTCTGTGTAGCCCTGGCTGTCCTGGAGCTCACTCTGTAGACCAAGCTAGCCTTGAACTCTCGAACTCAGAAATCCGCCTGCCTCTGCCTCCCAAGTGATGGGATTATAGGCGTGCACCACCACCACCCGGCGCTAAATGTTTTCAAGATGATTTGTTTAAGTGTATATGTGTGCCTCCATGGAACATGTGTACCATTATTTGTTCCTGGTACACAAGGACACCCAAAGAGGTTTGTCAGATCCCCTGGAACTGAAGTTACAAGAGATTATTGAAGTTACAAGAGATTGTAAGCTGCCACATTGCTGCTTGGAACTGAATCCTGGTCCTCTGCAAGAGAAGCACAAGCTCTTATCTGCTGAACCATCTCTCCAACCCCAGAGGTTTTGTTTTTGTTTTGTTTAAAAAAAAAAAAAAAAGACTGATAGGATAGGGTCTGGAGAGATTCCTCAGCAATTAAGGAGAGCACCTGTTGCTCTTGCAAAGGTCCTAGGTTCGTTTCCCAGCAACCATATGGAAACTCCCAACTATCCAGAACTGCAGTTCCAATAGGGGATCCAATACCTCCTCCAGCACCAGGTACACATGTGGTACACACCCATACATGCACGCAAAAACCTATATACAAAAATAAATTAATTAAATTAAAAATAAATAAAAATAAAGTGCCTTTAAGAAAGAAATAGGCTTGTGTCTGAGAAGAATCAAATTCCTACAAACTAGAACAAAGTCCATCAGAGCAAAGCCAAACGAGTGAGATGTCTGAGAAGTCTGAACTCCGGTGGTAACCCATCCAGGAACAAGCCCTACTTCCTCTTTGCCATAAGAGGGGAGCCCAACTTCCTTTCAGCTAGAAGCCATCAGCAACTTGACCCTGGGAGGTACTGAGATTTCTTCCTATTTGTGTTTTAATTCTGCTGGTTGAAAGCAGTCAAAGCCAGTGACAGCCCCAGCGTATCCTCCCTCTGAGGAGTGCAAAGCAAAAGCCTGCAAAGGAAACTTAATGAAACCATTCAGCGAGCAGCAGTTTTTCAATGAAGTTCAGCCGCACAACCTAACATCTTTGTGCTCTGCAATAATCCTCATTTCTTAAGGGGGGGGGGAAGGCTGACAGAAAACTCCCTGCAGGCAGGAAAACTGGACAATTTACAGGAGCTGATACAGCAAAAACAAATAGAAGCCCTAGTGGGTCTTTTCCCATTTCATCTGATCTCTCTCTTGGGTGTGTACTTGCACACCCAAGTACAGCTCTAATGTCCGGGGGTTTCAGGAGGTGGGGGCTTGGGGGTGGGGGGCTTACATCTTTGTCTTTAGTTTCCCTTCACTGGTTAGGTGTGTAAACAAGTATGCTGGCCTCAGTCATAAGGGTTGAAGATTTCTGTCCTTCACAAGGAAAGAAAGGCAAGACTAGTCACAAGAGACCAGCTTTTAAAGAGGGGGGAGGGGGCTGCCTGCCTGTGAAGTTTCAGGGAAAATCAACATCTCCAAAGAAAGTGCAATCCAGAGCACACTGAAGATAAATCAAAGCTGGGGCTCCAGGGCCACGCACCCCTGCCTTCCACTCGGGGCGGTTAGGGAAAGGCAGACCGCAGCCCTACTGGCCTGTCAAAACTTTCTCTGCGTGCACTCGGTGGAGATTAGGCATTAACTCGCTGAACTGCTTCGCAAGACAGCCTCCAGGGGCTGAAATCCGAGCTCCGAGACCAATCTTTATTTCTGAGAGGAAGAAAAAATAATAACTAGACCCCTGCCTCAACCAGGCAGGCCCAGACATTAAGGGGGGTGGCGTGGGGGTGGGGAGGCCTCGCCAAGGAAATCTGCACACTCACCGGCCACGCCGCCCCACGACCCCCACGACCCCCTGGGTGCTCGGCATCCTAGGCTCCCGCGCGACTCCTCCGAGAGTCAGGGAGACAAAAGCGGGCGGGCGACCCCCGGAGAGCCACCGCAGGGAAGCTCGCCCCGGGAAACCGAATGAGAGCGTCTCCCTCGAGCCCAACTCCTCCTCCACCAGAGTCCCATAGCAGGCGGTCTCCTGAGCCAGCTCCACGTCTCTCCTTCGGATCCGGCCAGATAATAGAGCAAACAGTGAGCCTGGAGATAGGAGAGCGCCCAGCGCCGGCCGGGGAGCCGGGTTCCCGAGGCTTATCTCAACTCTACAGAAGCCGGCCCCGAGCGGCGGCCGCAGCTCCCGGCCCAACCCCGCGCGGGTGGGCGCGCCCCCCGCCCGCCTCCCCACCTGCAGCCGGCAGAGCCGCGGGCCTCCGGCTCCGGCCAGCGCCGGCCCGGCCGCAGCCTCACCTTTGTAGCGCTCCAGCACATCCTCGTACGCCTGCACGAACTCCTTCTCCTGGCTGCGGTTGGCCGGCTGCTGACCCGGCACGTAGCCGGCCATGGCTGCCCGCGCCGCGCTCTGCCCGGGCCCCGGGGGGCGCCGGCTCCAGGCCCGCGCGCTGAGGCGGCGGCGGCGGCGGCCCCAGTCTCGGCCTTTGTGCGGTTCGGCGGTGGCGGCGCCTTCGCTCTCTCGCTCTCGGCTCTGTGTCCGTCTCGTCTGGCCCGGCAGTGGCGCTCGGCTCCCTCAGCCCGCTCTCAGTCGGCCCGCTCGCGCTCCGCCGGTCCCGGCTCGCGTTTCCGCCTCCCCACCCCTCGGCTCCGCTCCTCCCTCAGCCCGCCCCGGCGCGACGGCGGCGGCGCCTCCTGTCAGGAGCGCCAGGCCGGGCCGGTTCCCCGCCCCTCAGCCCGCCGCCTCCGCCGCCGGGCGCGTCCTCAGCCCCGCGGCTGCAGCCTGCTGGGCCGGGCGGGCCGCCGACCACCGCCCGGGCGGGCCGCGGGGCCCTAGCTGGGGCACCGAAGAGGCCGGCGGACGCCTGAGGCCCGCCGCCAGGAGGCCCCCCTGCACGTCAGAACTGGAGGCCGGGCTGGCGGGCGGGTGGCAGCGGCCCGGAGACCCCCAGGCCGACCCAGGCAGGGCCGCAGCCCCACTCAGCGCTGCCCTACACCGGCAGCCGGGACAAAGGAGGGAGCCACGGGCTGGGCCTGTGCGGCTACCGGAGAAAGTCCTAGAGGAAACCTTGAAGGCAGGCGGAGAGCGAAAGACCAAGATGCCTCACATCCAAGGCCGCACAGCTCCAGAACCAAGACAAGGGCAAGACCCAGCCAGGACTGATATGCGAGGCCGAGGGGAACAGTACGACCACAAAGAAGCTCGGGAACAAAGGGTTGTCCAGAAACAGACAAAACTGAAGTGGAAGCGAGGGGGACAGAGCCATCACCATAAAGTAAACCAGGCCAAGGAGCAGAGCCTGAGAAATGACAACTGAGAGAGCGATGAAAACAGGATTCTGACTGCACATGGGGGGAGGGCATAAATCCAGTGGGGAGAGACCCAATAGGATTACTAAACTGTGACAGCCCTCTCAACGGAGCGACTTAGATCAAAAGGGAGAAATGTGGGAACCTGAGGCTGCACCAGGACTGTCAGGGAACAAAGAAAGGATTCTGGAGCAAAACTGGTTAGGGCAACGCGAGGGAAGCCAGTAGCCAATTATTCTCAGTCCTAGAGAAAGAAAGGAAACGTAAATATGAGCAGGGGTTTTATTTAGGACCATTTTGTAAAGGGGTTCCCAGCATCATCAGGTTCTCTATTCAGTCATATACCATTCAATCCCAACAGTCATGGATTGACTGGAACCAAAACCAACGAATGAGGAATTCCAAGATGACAGCTCACACCTGTAATCCTAGCTCTCAGGAGGCTGAGGCAGGAGAATTGCTACAAGTTCTGGGTCTGTCTGGGCCTCACAGTAAGACTGTTTCAAACAAACAAAATGATACTTTTAGCCCACTTTTGGCCCATTCAACGGTCGCTGACTTGTTTTTCAGGGAAGAGCCTGTGGTAGTAACTTACACTTGTAAATATCACAGCAAAGGCACATGAGCAGGTAGAAAAGATTTCATGTGACATTGAGCAACCAAAATTCCATTTCAGTTCTCATTCTTAAGAGTTTGAAGTAGGAGCCTCATACCCTGGAGCAAGAATTGTAGCTCTGTACCATTTGAGTAACGTCAAGTATTTGGTCAGTCATTGCTCAGCACATTAATTACATGAAATGATGCTTTTCACTAATGGGTGCAATCATAGCTTTCCACATCACAAAGCAGGTGAGCAAATAATTCATCATATCTCTTCCCATCAATTTCTGCTGAGCTTCCCAAGCTCTGTACAGAGAAGGCCTGAAAGAGGACACGGAAAATCCTTGGGGGCAAATGCTCATTGCTTTCCAGTTTTACTGTGTGTGTGTGTGTGTGTACACATATCATAGTTCACTGATTGAGGTCAGATGCTAATGAGCTCAGCCAATAAACACAAAGAGAAAAAGTCTTAGCAGTATTTTTTTAAAGAGTTTTTAGCTCTTAGCTTAAAGGCATTTAGCAGAGAAGAAGGAGTTGGTATGGTACTTGATAGCAAGCACTTTTATTTTCTTTTTCAAAACACCAGATAATAATAGAGAATTGCTAATTCTGGAGCTCTTGACAGTATAAGTGCTGAGTCACTGCATTTCCTATACGATTTTATACCAGTAGGGCTAAGCAGGCCCAGATGCAAATACACATCCACAGGCCTCCACCATTACCCCTTTACAAACACCTCCCTCCTCCCTCCGTTCATTGCAGCAAATAGAAAAGTGCCCCCATCCCCTCCCAGGCTGCATGCACCAGTCTGTGAGCAGGTTCCTCAAGAACTATGACTGATACTTGCCAGAGCTTGGGAAATAACAGAGGGCACAGTCTACTGTGCTAAACAGGTTCTGTGGAAAACTGGGAAGCTAGGGAAGATAAAGCAAAAGGTTAAGATTCCTATTAAGAAACAGTAAAACCAAAGCATGGTGGTGCATGCCTTTGCTCCTCACACTAAGGAGGCAAAGGTGGGAGCATCACAGTGAGTTAGAGGCTAACCTGGTCTACACTGGGACAAGGCTATAAAATAAGACTCTGTCCTCCCACCCCCCACCACCCTTGGCAAAGAGAAAGAAGAACACAGGAAAGCCACGAGCGAGCAAACCGTAACCAGGCATTCGGAAAGCTGAGGCAAGAGAATTGTAAATTTGAGGGCAGCCTAAACTATATTTATATATGGTGACACCCAGCCTCAAAAGGAAGAAAAGAAAAGAAACCTGGTAATTAGGAAGAGGCTTGGTTTGCAAGGAGGCTAGAGTGCCTCTCTCCAACCCAAGTTGCTTTCTTGATGAAATTTGCATTTAAATACTCTCCTGAGAGTTTGAAGTGAAGCATTCTTCTATTGAATGGAAAGGGGGAAGTCCACATGTTTGGCTGATGTTCCTGTTTTATACAGAGAAATTTTTACTAGGCTAGAGGGGACAAAGCTTCTTGGCGGGAGGGAAGAAAGCCTTCCAAAGTACAATTTTTGTTTTTGTTTTACTTTTTTTTTTTCAAGCAAGAATTTAAGTTTATTGCCAAACCATACAATCCAGAAGCTCAGAGGCTTTCCTGGGCCTGCTGTTGAATTTCTAAAGAGGTTGCCTTGGAAGAATCAGACAGCAGGACAGGCTTAGGAGGACATCTAGTGGCAGAGGTGAGTAATCCAAGGAAATAATCCAGAATCCTCCCCTTCTCGCAAAGTGCCCCTCCCCCAAAAGCCTCAACATATTTTTCAGTCCTCAAATACACTCTCTTATCTTAGAGCCTTCCCACCTGGTTTTCTCCAAAACTATGCCCTCTGTTGTTTCTCTCCTTAAGTATGACTCACTTCTACTCTTGGAAATTTTAAAGCCTTCCTCCATTCCCTGTGTTCAGCAGTAAGCACTCTATAGCTGAACAATATCTTCAGCCCTCTTTTATATATTTTTAAGGGTGTGTGTGTGTGTGTGTGTGTGTGTGATCAGTGTGGATGCCTGCAGAGGCCACAAGAGGGTGCCAGATTCCCTGGAGATAGAATTACAGGCAGTTGCCAGGATCAACCTCTTGTGAGCTAGAAGCCTTTCTCCTGTCCTTTGTTTTTGTTGTTGTTTTGGTTTTTTTTGTTTTTAAGATTTATTTATGGCCTTACAGTGGTGGTGAAGGCCTTTAATCCTGGCATTTGGGAGGCAGAGACAGGCGGATTTCTGAGTTCGAGGCCAGCCCGGTCTACAGAGTGAGTTCCAGGACAGCCAGAATTACACAGAGAAACCCTGTCTCAAAAAAACAAAACAAAAGATTTATTTATTTTATGTATATGAGTGCACTGTAGCTGTCTTCAGACACACCAGAAGAGGACATTGAATCCCATTACAGATGGTTGTGAGCCACCATGTGGTTGCTAGGAGTTGAACTCAGAATCTCTGGAAGAGTAGCCAGTGCTCTTAACTGCTGAGCCATTTCTGTATCCCCTCCTTTTACATTTGTTTTAATGTACTTGTTTTGTTTGTTTTGCAGCACTGGCTGTCCTGGAACTCTCAATGTAGACCAGGCTGACCTGGAACTAACAGAAATCACCTGCCTCTGACTCCTAGGTTCTGATATAAAAGGCATTTGATACTACACCCAGCCTCCTTTTATTGTTGGACAATATCTCTCTAAATTGCCCAGGAAAGCTTTGAACTTGAAATTCTCCTATGTTAGCCTCTCTGTTTACTTTTATATTAAGGACAATTCATTTAAAGCCTCCTGAGTAGCTGAGACTATAAGCCTGTGCCATCACACTGCCCCCTTTTCTTTATTTCTTTCTTATTACATTTTAATTTCTTTTTCATGCATGGGGATGTGTGCATGCCAAGGCATAGGCATGGCGGTCAGATGACAAGGTGTGAGCATTGGTTCTCTTCCTCAGCCCTATTACTGTTTTTTTGAGGCAAGATCTTTCTCACTTCTTCCTTTGAAAGTTCCCGCAAGGCTGCCCTTGACCCCGCGATCCTTTTGCTTCAGCCTCAGTTACAGGCTTGCACTGCCAACTTACCTTTTTGTTTTTAAGTGGTTTTTCATTTTAATTTTATGCAGGAATGTTTTGCCTTCATGTATGTATATGTACAAAACAGTGGGTTCAGAAATCTGAAGAGAACTTTGAATCCCCTGAAACTGGCAATGCAGATGATTGTGGGCCACCATGTGCATGCTGGAAATTGAATACAGGTCCTTTGCAAGAGCAGCTGGTACTCAGCCACTGACCCATCTCTCTAGCCCTGGCCAACTTGTCTTTCAGCCTTCCTATAGCATTAGCTCTGTAAGGCCTGGGGCTTTTGTGTGTGCGGATGCCTGACATCAACATATGGCAAACAACATTGTATAGTTAGGATACTCTTTTTTTTTTTTTTTTTTTGGTTTTTCAAGACAGGGTTTCTCTGTATAGCCCTGGCTGTCCTGGAACTCAGTCTGTAGACCAGGCTAGCCTTCAACTCTCGAACTCAGAAATCCGCCTGCCTCTGCCTCCCAAGTGCTGGGATCAAAGGTGTGCGCCACCACCGCCCGGCTAGGACACTCTTGAATGTTTAAAATTTTGATCAACTACAAAATAAATGAGTGAATGAGATGATCTCAAACTACTGAGCTGTCTGTGGCTTCTGACTAGGCTATAGTATTTAAGAACTTTGGGCTGGGATTGTAGCTCAGTGGTAGAGTACATCCTTAGCATGCAGAGACCTTAGCTCAGTCCCAGCTCAAGCAAACACACACATCACACACACATATCACACAAACAGTATGTTTATTTCTCATGGTCTCATACTTTGTGGGCAGCATTTTCCCCAGAACCAAACTGTAACCCTCTGCCTAAAAAATCCACTCCCTTCATCTCCGACTACTGAAATCCTATGGAGGCTCACTGTCAACACATAAAGCTATTTTTAATTGGCACAGGCAGTTCTTCTTCATAAGCCCTGAGTGAGTGGTAGAAGAGCAGGCCTTTAATCCCAACACTTCAGAGGCAGGTGGATCTTTGTGAGTTTGAGACCAGCCTGGTCAACAAATCAAGATCCAGGACAGCCAAGACTGATACACAGAGAACCTTGTCTCTAAAAACAAGCAAGCAAACAAAATTAATTCAGGAGCTGGGTGTCATGGTGCATGCCTTTAATACCACCACTCCAGAGGCACTCTCTGTGAGTTTGCAATCAACCTGGTCTACACAGTTCCGGGACAGCCAGGGCTACATAGTTAGATGATATAGCAGAAAACAAAACAAACAAACAAACAGTATTTACTCAGTGGAAAGAACTGAAGCCACTTCATATTCGGACTGGAAAGAGGGAGGTGAGAGATCCTGCTTCCTTCCCTCCCCAGCCTCTAGGAGACTCACTTGCAACACTTCTTCAGCTTGCTTAAGCAGCTCTATTTTTTTATGTGTGAATTGATGCTCTATAAATACATTTGCTAGTAAGGTGTGAGTGTGTGTGTGTGTGTGTGTATTTTATTCCTCTTTATGGCACTATCTGCTGTGTCTTTTTTTTTTTTTTTTCGGTTTTGGTTTTTCGAGACAGGGTTTCTCTGTATAGCCCTGACTGTCCTGGAACTCACTCTGTAGACCAGGCTGGCCTCGAACTCAGAAATCCGCCTGCCTCTGCCTCCCAAGCTGGGATTAAAGGCGTGCGGCGGCACCACCACCCGGCATCTGCTGTGTCTTTTACATGATGTGTCTTTTACATTTCCCTGTAGAAATTGGTAGCAGGCACGGCCGGGGCTGCTCAGATTGCTCATTTGGTTGGAAGCAAATGGCCAGGTTCTAGTCTCAGTCTTAGGAGTCCTGCCTCTAGGTCTGGCCCCTCTTCCTTTGGCCAGTCCCAGACAAAGTTGCTTTCTGCCTTGGAAACCTTGTTTTGCCCTAAGTCCCTTAGTCCACTGGGACAGCTAGACTTTCCCTGCACTTGTGCTGTCCTCTTCTGCTATAGAAGTGCAGCATCCCTCATCTCAAAAGCCTGGATGGTGCCAGCCACCCAGGAAGAAAGTTCTCTGCCACCCAGCAGTCCATCACCATAGCAACCCTCAAAATGGTTACCCAGATGGCTGGGTAACCATAGCAACTGGCTAAGTCTCACCACCTTAGCCTCTCCCTAGGCCTTCTTCTCTGACTTCTGAGAGCCACTGCCAAAGACTCTCCCATCCTTACTCCAGAGAATGAGCAGAAGAACCCTGACCAAGAAGCTGTCCCAAAGTGTGGAATGCCTCACCTGCCCGGGCCTGTCATGACACAGTGCATAGAAAGGATGTGAAGACACTCATGAACCATGAAGTGCTACACAGATGTTTCTGGTCATTATCTTACTAAGCACTGTAAAGGCATTGGTTGCCTTAGGCAGAGCTAGAGTCCTTCCCAATTTGGCCCCTTACTGGTTGAGAGACCTCAGGCAAGGTACTGAACTCTCCAGGTGTCTGTCTCTTTACTATAGAACATCTGCGTCTTAAAATCAGTTTAGCCACTGTGGTCCAGATCAGCATGTAATATACAATGGACATTAACCTAGCATCCAGAACGGATTAGTAGTAGTTACAGAGGGCCCTGGCCCCTCCACCATCTCCCAACTGTGTGAATAAAACTGTACTCTTTTTCCTCTTGAAGGAATCAAACCTCACGGCCGGGCGGTGGTGGCGCACGCCTTTGATCCCAGCACTTGGGAGGCAGAGGCAGGCGGATTTCTGAGTTCGAGAGTTCGAGGCTAGCCTGGTCTACAGAGTGAGTTCCAGGACAGCCAGGGCTACACAGAGAAACCCTGTCTCGAACCAAACCAAATAAAAAAAAAAGAAAAAGAAAAGAAAAAAAAAAAGAAAAGAAACAAACAAACAACAGAGATTCAAGCCTCATTCACACCATATCTCCCTTCCACAGGAGGGGGTCTCATCCTCATGGGCACCTGGGATTCTTACGAGGCAACTGGGAGGTTTCTGAAATGGAAAGACACAGCAACTTATCTGTGAAGTTTCCCTCCACCTGAAACTTCGCCTTCCCACCCTGCTCCACGATAGGAGCCTGTGAAAAGGATAAAACCTACCATTAATCCCCAGGGCCTCAACAGGTGGCCTCTGTTTTTAGGTGAGAACAGCAGTGTGGAATACTTCCCCAAGCATCTGACCAAGCCTTAGATACAGGCTCTTCTAACAAGGCAGATTCCTTCCCTCTGGGACCTTAAAAGTCTTTCACAGATGAAAGACTAAGATTCAGTCTCAACTTATTTTATTTTGTTTCATTTTTTGAGAGGAGGTTTCTTTACACAGTCCTGACTGTCCTGTGCCTTCCAGGAGCCTGGGTTACAGGACTGGATCATCACTCCTGGGCTTACTGTGTTTCTTTTCTTGGTTTGTTTTGGTTTTGTTTTTTTGTTTGGTTTTCGTTTTGTTGGTAAGAGCAGGGGATAGTCTCACTATGTATAGCTCTCTACCTAGCCTAGAACTTGCTCTGTAAACCAAGTTGGCCTTGAATTCACAGAGATCCACTACCTGCCTCTGCCTCCTGAGTTCTGGGATTAAAGTCGTGTGCCAACACACCCGACTCGACTTCTAACTTTTTGAATGTTCAAAAATCCATCTTTTTGCCCCTCCATTACCTTGGCAAAATTCGGATTAGAGCCAGGGTTCATGGGTTTGAAGTGTTTCAGGTACAACAGATGCCACTGCCAAACCCAGCCTGACTCTGGACGTTCTTGGAGAAGAACATGAATCTTGTCTGGAAGGATCAGAAACCCCAAGCAGGAGACACAGTGTCGGGGACTCGGTACCTCTGGAGACCTCTGGGCAGGGGCACTAGCTCTCTTCCTCAGAAGTGGACTCTGGAGTAGATAAACATTCAAACCTAGAGAAGGGTGGTGGTGCAGTGTGACGGTTGAACAGTGAGGCAGAGACTGGCTTGCAGTTCAGCTCAGAGATTGCTTCCCTGGCATGCATAAAGTCCTGCGTTCAAATTCTAGCACTACCTAAACTCAGTGTGGCACACGGGAGGTGAGGAAGAGAGGAAGAGGGATCTCTGGGTTCAAAGCCAGCCTGTATACATAGTGAGTCTGGGACAGCCAGAGCTCCATAATGAGACCCTGTCTCAAAAAAAGCCCCCCAAAATAAAAAAATATAAACAAACAAACAAACAAACATAAAATCTCAGGACTCAAGACAAAGACAAGAGTTAGAAATCAAGGTCATCTTCAGCTAGATAGCCATCAAGACCAGCCTGGGCCACATGAGACTGGCTCAAAACAAGCCAGTGAGATAGGCACAGGGATGGTGGTAATCTGTAATCCTAGCACTCAGGAGGCTGTGGCAGAAGAATCTCATGTACCAGGTCAACCTGAGCTACATAGCAAGACCTTGTCTCACAAAACAGTGACAGAGGGGCCAAGAGGTGGCTTGAAATCATGAGTGCTTGCTGTTCTTGAGAAGGACCTGGGTTCCGTTCCCAGCATTCACATGGTGGCTCACAGCCATGTGTGACTCCAGCTGCAGTGAATTCAATGTCCTCTTCTGGTCACCTCAGGCACCAGACATGCTGGCAAAGCACTCAGACACATAAAAGTGAATGTTAAAGGTACTTTTTTTTTTTTTTTAAAGACTTTTTTTAAATTTTTATTTATTTATTATATGTAAGTACACTGTAGCTGTCTTCAGACACACCAGAAGAAGGCATCAGATCTCATTACAGATGGTTGTGAGCCACCATGTGGTTGCTGGGATTTGAACTCAGGACCTCTGGAAAAGCAGTCAGTGCTCTTAACCACTGAGCCATCTCTCCAGCCCTTAAAGGTACTTTTTAAAGGCAAAATTTTCTAACACATAAGAGGCCCTGTGTTTGATTTCTAGCACTACAAGAATATA
Organism: Grammomys surdaster; assembly: GCF_004785775.1. Classification (NCBI taxonomy): domain Eukaryota; kingdom Metazoa; phylum Chordata; class Mammalia; order Rodentia; family Muridae; genus Grammomys; species Grammomys surdaster. The sequence goes on along the minus strand of NW_021620689.1, from coordinate 3,108,070 downwards.
AGAATTTAAAAATCTATGAAGCCAGGAGGTGGTGGCGCACGCCTTTGATCCCAGCACTTGGGAGGCAGAGGCAGGCGGATTTCTGAATTTGAGAGTTCGAGGCTAGCCTGGTCTACAGAGTGAGCTCCAGGACAGCCAGGGCTACACAGAGAAACCCTGTCTCGAAAAAAAAAAAAAAAAAAAACAAAAACAAACAAAAAAAAATCTATGAAACCAGGCACAGTGGTACATGCTTTAAATCCCAACACTCAGCAAAGGCAGGCAGATATCTTGGAAGTTCAAGGTCAGGTTGGTCTACATTGAGAGTTCGAGGGCAGCCAGAACTACATAGAGAGACTATGCCTCTAATAGTTGTGATAAAAATGATATAGGCCAGGTAGTGGTGGTGCACGCCTTTAATCTCAGCACTTGGAAGTCAGAGGCAGGCAAATCTCTGAGGTCAGTCTGCTCTACAGAGTGAGTTCCACGACAGTCAGGCCTACACAGAGAAACTCTGTCTCAAAAAACAGAAATAATAAACAAATAAATAATATTTTAATATATAATATTTTCAATATATTAGATAATATTTTAATGTATTATATATAATATATTTTATATTAATATATTATATATAGTATATGGAGAGAGAGAGATCTTTCGTTGCAAAACATGGTAGGTAGTACATGCCTATAATTTAGCACTCAGGAGACAAAGGAAGGAGGATTGTTACAAGTTCAAGCCAAAAAAAATATTTTTTAAAATCCATTATAGGGGGTGGGATGTCACACCTTTCATCTCAGTGGGAAGAGATGCAGAGATGCAAATCACTGAATTCACGGCCAGCCTGGGTCAGGACAGCCAAGGCTACACAGAGAAACCCTGTCTTGACAAACCAAAAAAAAAAAAAAAAGTCATTATTTTATACAACAGATATTAGCTAATAAAAGTGAGTAACACTGGGGGGCTGGGGGGGAAGTAGGAAAAAGTACAGCACTGCACAAAGTTTCCTTTTGGTATTGGGAACTAAGCCTAAGGCCCTCTGCAGGCTAGGCAAGCAGTCTACCCCTGAGCTATGCCCCAGCTACCTTCTACACATTTACTCTGAGACAGAGTCTCACTAAACTTCCTCAAGTTGAACCATCAATCCTCCTGCCTCAGCCTGTCGAGTAGCCTATAGTACCAAGCCCACCTCTTTTACATAATTGTGGAGCCAGGAGTGGAATGAATAAGATGATTGATTGATTGATTGATTGATTGATCGATTAAGTTAGTAGTTAGTTAGTTATGAGACAGCGTCTCACTATATAGCTCTGGCTGGCCTAGGACTCATTCAAATAAGATTGTTTGTCTGTTTGTTGTTTGTTTGTTTGTTTGTTTGTTTGTGAAGCAGTGTCTCACCATGCAGCTCTGGTTGCCCTAGAACTCACTGTAGACCAGGTTGGCTTGAATTCACAGACACCTGCATCTGTCTCATGAGCACTGCAAATTAAAAGTGTGTGCCACAAGCCCAGTTATGATTGGAAATTCTTGTTTCTAGGTGATAGGTATTCAGAATACCATCCTTTCTACTCTTGCATTTGTCTCAAACTTTCTGGAAAGAGAGGGCTTTGGCATCAGTTAAACCTGAAGCACAGTACTGAATAACTCCAAGGGAACATGGTGCCTGTGGGGCTTCAGGAGACACCATGCATACTGATAATGCTGAACTCTGGCTTCCCACTAGCTTCCTGGACAACTCCAGACAAGCTGCTTAGCTTTACTATTGCAAATAGCCGTGATTTCCCAGGGTCCTGTGGTGGTGAAATATCATGAGTAAAGTCCTGGTACACATCCAGGAGCTCAGCAGCAGAACTACCAGCGGTGACATGAGCTCTCAGGAGCTCCCAAGCCGGGTCCAGAATGGCCCACCCTCTGTGTTCTTTAATTCCTAACTCCCACTCAGCCGTTCTCTTTCATTTTCTTCCCTTCCTACTGAGGGCAAAGAAAGAAGAGAAAGAATAAAAACACATAATAAGTGTGCCCTCTCTCTCCTCTGTGCTCTAGCAAGCGCCTAGTTTTTTTCCAAGTCCCAGATCAAAGGCTTCCATTGCTCCAGGTCCCAGATGGACAGATGCAAGAGGAGGCCCTCTCCCCTAAGAACTTTCACAGGATTTTCCTCAGCTTCAGTTCAGCACAGCTTGAGCAGCATCCCCACTGCTTTCGTGGACAGGAGCTGGACCATGAAGCCTTGAACAAAGTAGCTAAAAGAATGTTTATGGAGTCAGCAAATACATGGCCAACGAAAGAGCAAGGGAGTAAGTCAGTACATTCATAGACCAATGAGAAACTGTGTGCATGAATCAAAGATGCTCAGGGGAATAGCCACTGTAGAGGAAGGGTTACCTGTAGAGCAGACACAGGGCCAGGCAGCTTACTCCCATGACCTTAGTTAGCCCACTTTGTAACACTCTGAAGCAGCTCTCTTGCTCCCCGATTTTAAGAATGAAAATATGGGACCCAAGCAGGTAAGTAACTTTTCAGGGTTCACAACTGAGATATGTAAAGCCATTCCCTTGCATGAATGAATGGAAGAGAAAATAACTGTGGAAATGAGCAAGTGAAGGTCTGAGGTCAGCATCCCCCAAGACCACTCACTCACTCACAGAGGCTCCAAGCAGAATCCTCTCGTGAGTTTCCACCAAGTGAAAACTTTTGGGGTAAGAGCAGGGCACCACCCATTCATCATTCTGCAGATTACAGGGGTTTCACATCTCTTTAGCAGTAACCTTAGTCCAAAGAGAGATCCCAGCTCGGAAGCCCCTTTCTGTTCCTACAGAAGAGTGCAGGCAGAGCCAGGAATCTGCCTTGCTTCTGCCCTGACTGCTACAGGAAGTCTATAAAGCCAGATCACAGCAGGTCTCAGCTACAGCCACTATGAAAAAAGATGCCAGACAGCCTCAGGTTGACACTTGGAGATGGCAGATAATTAATTCTCACACCCAGGTGTGGTCAGGGCCTTTCTGAGGTGGAGTGCTGCTAGAGTAGAGGCTTAGTGCAGTCCAGGATTTTAACACACTCAGTTCTACATTTCTTCTAGTGACATCTCATCTCTAAGAAATGACAGCCTTCCACAGTCCCCGAAGCATCCAGTCCTTCCTCTGCATGCCTGACTTCAGAACATAGTCACATGCCAGACTGCCATTGCTCTGGATTACCTGGAACTCACTCAAAAAGCATGACGGAAAACCAATGGTAAAGACATTGAGATGCAGCAACCACTTCCCTGACCAGCTGGGGGTCCCGAAGGGACCCTGAGCCTCAGAGAAAAGACCGCTTGGCTATCTTTTTTGTCACTTGCACAGAATTCTGCCCACGTGGTCATTTTCTATCCCTCCAGCGAATGTGACCCAGATTTGCTTTCAAAGCACTGCAGCTGAGCTGGTGGTGTGTAACTACCGTTCATTCTGCCCCACTTTCCCAGGCCTCTCCTGCTATTGAAACCAAGCTCCAGGACAGAGCCAGGCACTCACAACACACAGTCAGAAGGAACGAGAGAAGCTGAGAAGAGAAGGAGCCTCCTTGGGTACAAAGCTGCAAAATGCTCAGGATGACAAAGAGTGCTTGTCCAGGAATATGGGTTCCCAGGAGACTTATTCCTTAGGGTCCCATTTCCTACCCCATACAGCCCTCTATTCCATCTGTAGCTTGGACAGAACAAATCACTTCCATCTGCTCTCTGACAAGGCCTTGGAATGAACAAAAGAGAACAACAGAAATGGCAAACTCAGGCCCATTCCTTGCAGGCCTAGGAAACCACTGGCCTCCTGCAGCCTTCCTTGCCTCTTTTGGTCGGTATCCAAGTAATTGGAAGGACAGCACTAAGTGCAGTCACAGGTATGAAAACCCCATTCAATGGTCCCTGGAAGCAGGTATCAATGGCCACCCTTTTACAGATGAAGCTGAAGCACTACAGGGTAAAGTTATTTGGCTAGATGTCCTTACTCGGTATAAAACTGTCATTGTGGCTCCTGGTGCATAGCTGGAACTCAGTCTTTTTATGGTGGGTGAGTGGATGGATGGATGGATCTGCTGTCCTGGAAGAGAATTGCATGAAGGAAAAGGGGGAGCAGGTTCCCTTCTATGAAGAGCATGATAGAATTCTCAGAACTGTGCACCCAAGGTCCATGTCTGGTGTGGACAACAAACCTCGGAACAAAGAGCTTGACCGTAGGATGCAGAAGAGTTAGGAAGAGATACACTGTCTGATAGGAGAGATTACAGGCAGCTTCCTGGAGGAGGTTCTAATGGAGTAGATGTTGAGAATGGGGTAAATGAACGAATCCGTGACGATGCTGCCCAACTGGTTAACCAGGCTCTGTGCATTCTTAGCCTGAGTTCTTGTGTGCCCAGCTTTCACAATGCTGCCATCCTCTCAGCTAGACCGAATTCCATGAAGAAAGGACCGTATCTTTGGCTATCTTTTAATATCAATGACAAAAACAAAAAAGGAGGGCAGCATGGGAAGTAGCTGCAAAAAGATTGAGAGTCTGACGTCATGGGGGTGGGGGTGGGAAGAAGGCATCTTAAAATCAGAACCATGGCCAGTCTCCTGCAGGGCCACAGATGTGCAGCTTTGCCTTCCTAAGTCAGCTCACTTTGCTAATTAATCAGAAAAGGTAGCTTGCTTTCCTTCTTTCTCTCTGCCATTGAGGGATGCTTTCCCTGACACCTGGGGCTTCCTTGCTCTTTCTCTAAACCTCCTCTGCATGTGGCTCCCTGCCTCCCATGGCTGACCGACCCCTAGGACTTAATTCAAACAGCGTAGTGCTTTCCCACTCTTCTCCTTCCTCCTCCTCCAGGAAGCTGCTGAGATTTACAGTTTGCTTGCCCTGGGAATTTTCTTGTAGATTCTAATAAAAATGTCATCAACCTTCAAAAAACAAAATGAAACAAAACAAACAAAAAAAAATGTAGGCTTGGTGACACACATCTCAAATCCATCACTTGGTAGGTAGAGGCAGAAACATCATAATTCAAATCAGCCTCTGCTCAAGGTCAGCCTGGGTTGTATGAGACCCTGAACAAAACAAATGCCAAGAAGGGCCTACCTACTACATACCCGATGTTGGATGGGTGGATGAATACTTCATTGATGGATTGAATGTGAGTACCTTTGAACTAGCCCTGCCCTAGTCAAAACAAGACACTTGACCCATATCTACAAAAAACTAGTCATAACCACTATACACATCCATAATGCAACAGATGAGAATGGCGCCCCCTAGAGCCGTGTGGTTGTGAAAACACACAGTACCTGTCTGACCATTTCTTCACCTGTTCTCCACAGATCTCAAAGAAAACAGCATTTTGGGGCTGGAGAGATGGATTAGAGATTAAGAGGTCCTGAGTTCAGTTCCAGGGATCCATATGTGGCTCACAACTATCAGTAATGGGATCTGATTCCCTCTTCTGGTGTGTGTGAAGACAGAACATATATATATATGGATATTATTTGTTAAAAAAAGACCTGCTCAAGACACCAGAAGGATGTTTGCTTTGGCAGCACATATATTACAATATTACAATTTGAACAACATAGGGAAGATTAGCATGGCTCTTGTCCAAGGATGACATGCAAATTCATGAAGTGTTCCATATTTTTGCATGGTATGTACTCACTGATAAGTGGATATTAGCCAAAAAGTACAAAATACCCATGACACATCCCATAGACCCAAAGAAGATAAACAAGGCCAGTCCAAGTGAGGGTGCTTAAACTCCACTTAGATGGGGGAACTAAAAAAAAAAGTTATGGGAAGTAGAGGGAGGGAGCGGCTTGGGTGGGAGAGGGCATGGGGAGGGGATAGGGGGCAGGATCAGATATGGGAAGAGACAGGAGAGAGGCCCAGAGGGCCAGGAGAATGATGGAAATATGCAGCTGCCGGGGTGGAGGTGGGGGTGGGGAGGGAATCTCTAAGAAGTTCCAGAGACTTAAGATGGCAGAGGCTCCCAGGACTCAATGTGGGTGACCTTAGCTGAAATGCCCAACAGTTGGGATATGGAACCTGAAGAGAGACTACCTCCAGTAGCCAGACAGGATGCCCAGTGGAGAAATGGGGACACAACCCCACCTACAAAATTGTCAACCCAAAATTGTTCCTGTCTAAAAGAAGCAGAGAGACAAGACTGAAGCGGAGCAGAGACTGAGGAGTGGCTGACCAGTGGTGGGCCCAACTTGGGATCCATCTCCTGGGCGAGCACCAATCCCTGACACTGTTACTGATGCTACCTTGTGCTTGTAGATAGGAGCCTAGCATGGCTGTCCTCTGAGAGGCTCTACCTAGCAGTGACTGAGACAAATGTAGATACAGTCAAGCTTGGGAAGGAGGTCAGGGACCCCCATAGAAGAGTTAGGGCAAGGACTGAAGAAACAAACTGAAAGGGGCTGGCAACCGCACAAGAAGGTCAACAATGTCAACTAACCCAGACCCCTGTGAGCTCTCAGAGATTGAGCCACCAACCAAAGAGCATTACACAGGCTTGTCGGAGGCACACGTGTAGCAGAGGGCTGCCTTGTCTGGCCTCAATGGGAGAGGATGCACCTAATTTGCAGAGACTTTACGTCCCAAGGTGGGGGGACACCCACACTCTCAGAGGGGAAGGAGAGGTGGGACCAGGAGGGGGGCAGCATTAGGGATGTAAACAAATAAAATAATAATAACAATATAATAATGACGACGGGAAAAATAGACACCGGAAGGGGCTAGGGACTGTAAAGTCTCTACATTTGATGAGACTGATTCTGACACCTCCCACTTTGCTTCATAACCCAAAACCTGAGGGAGGAGAAAATTACACAGGACACAGCTGCTTCCAGCGTGAGCCTGACTTCACTTCCTCCCAGAAGGCAAGCTCTGCCTCAGGGAGCTTCAGAGCATTCAGGGTCTCTCAGCACCCCTGCACCTACATGTGGGAGTCTCCCCAGAGGCAAGGCTGCCTGCTTCTTTACTCTGGTGGAGCCCCAGGAGCCCCCACAACATTCTAAAACCGTATGGAGACTTCAGCCAGACGCTAAAGTAGCAGTCTCACCCGTCTCTGCTGCCTCTCCTCTCTCCTCCTAAAGAAACACACTCGACTGCATTGGAGCTATTTTTAAACAGGCAGTTTCCCCATCTCCAGCCTCATTGGTCCAGCCCCCTCCCCAAGATAGTCATTGGTGGTATCAGCATGCAAAGACCAGCATGGTGCCAGAAACAAAGCCCAGCAGCCCAGCCCAGCACCTACCCTTTGCTCTGCGGACTAGGCAGGGTCCTGAGAGCCTTTGCCTGAGGATTAAGCTCCCTTGAGTCCCTTTGACTTATTGCCTAGACCAGAATCTTAAACACCAGGGCCTTCTCTGAGAACACTTTGGAGAAATTGTCGCAAAGCCACCTAGAACTACGTGTGGGTGATGGAGAATGAATTCGAATATAAGGAAGGGAAAATGAGGCATCCCCTCTGCCTTCAGGAGAACGCGAGGTCTGTGACTCAGAGCCCCCCTGAGTTTATGCTCCTCCCAGGCTAGCAGCAAGTACACCCCTCCCTACATCCTAGGGCCTGCTCCAAACTTTGTTACTAGATGATGTGTCAGGGGCAAAACACCTGAGGAAGACTTCCTCCAAGGGCTCTCTTTGGCCCACCAGCAGTTCAAACTGCAGCCTACCTGCCAAGACTCTTCGCTATCTGCTCTTCCAGAGCTCCCTCCTGCATCTTTCTTGACCCACAAGTGTACATAACCCTCTCAATTCTAATTTCCCGTTACAGCCCACGGCCTGTTCCTCTTCACAGTCGCCCACATATTAGCTTCTAAATCCTTCATGCATTCATTTGGTCACCACTCCTTATTTTATGACCTCTAGCATGCCCAAGGCCCTGGGTAAGTCACTGAAGGTCAACACAGAAAATAAGCTCACAGACGTGAGGGGGTGATGGGCTCCCTGTGGGTTAACTGCTCTGCTGTGCAAGGGAACAGGAGAAGCATAAATGTAAGAGTGGAGGAGGAGGCTTTGGGTACCACTGGAGGCCTTAGGGCTAGAAGAGCTGATTCTTAAGGAGGAGGAGGAGGAACTGCCAACATCTTGCAGAGAAGAAAATTAAAGCTTAGAGGTTGGATCCCATACGCTGCATACCTTGAAGGGCAAGCAAGCTATTGGACAGTGCTGCAGGGGTGAAGGTGTCGGCCAGCCAGTGACACAGAAGAGATAGGATGGGGCCTGGTTTGGGGTGGATCTTTATGTTGAAGCCTTTATTTCACAGACAATGAGGAGCCAAAGATGGTTTCTAAGCAATTGGGTAATGGGAGCAGGTTTGTCCTTTAGAATAAAATGCTCAGACAGTCACGTGGAAGGAAGGAAAACTGAGGGAACTGGAACCATTAGGCTGATCAGAGGGTCTGGTAACATAAAGTGAAGGTATGTTATCTGTCTGACACAAAGCAGACAGCGGGACAGACCTTGACGATGGACTGAGACCTGGAGACTTCACTGCACAAGCTGTGGCACTTCTCTATCTCTCTACCTGCATGGTGACACCAACATCTGCTGTGATCCTGAGCACACTCGGGGAGACAGCTGTGGATGCCCTCAGTAAGGCAGCTTGTCCATTAAGACAAAAAACATGCTGAGGACTAGAGAAATGCGTGGCGGTTAAGAGCCTCAACTACTCTTCCAGAGGACCCAGATTCATCTGCAAGCACCCATACTGATGGCTCATCACCCCCTGTGACTCCTTGTCTCTTCTGAGACCAAAGCCTACACTCCTAAGCGCAGCTGCTTGGAAAGGGCAGACAGGCACCTCCTGACAAGGGGAGGCAGCCTCAAGCCCTCACACCGAGTTACTGGAGAATCTTCACACAACCTTTGAAAGGCAATATGATTAAAATCAGCTTCTCCAAAGACTTCCTTATAAGGAAATAACACAACAGAAATAAAAAGTTTTTATTCCTAGACATGATCATTATAGAATTGTCAACTACAGCAGAACATTGGGGGAAAGGATAGGAGTTTTAAAAACCTTGAGATACACACAGCCTTTAAAATAAGGATAAAGTCTGAGCCAGGTGTGGTGACACATACCTCCTATCCCAGCACCCAGGAGGCAGAGGCAGGTGGATCTCTGTCATTTCGAGGCTAGCCTGGTCTACAAAGTAAGTTTCAGGACAGCCAGGGTTACACAGTGAGACCATATCTGAAAAAATACAAAAATAAAATTTAAAATAACCCATAAAGTCTGAGATGTAAATCTGAAGATCTGTTGAAGAGTAAATGAAGAAACAGATCCACACTGGGACACAGACCACCAAGGTAACTATTATGTATATAAACTATAGCTAGGTGGGAAAAACACAGGGGAGAGGTGCAGATATGAGAATAGACCTCATTCAGCATGGGGTAGCAGGTTTTCCTTTTCTTTATCTCTTTCTTTTCTTTCTTTTTCTTTTTTTTGAGGATTCTCTTGAATGTTCTTTCATCATCTTTGCAGCAATAATAACAACATAACAACAAGTCAGATTCCAGCTGACTTGGCTCTGAGGACCTCTCAGCTCTGCACCGTGCCAGTGCAGACACTGGCCCAAACTCTCCCTCAACCCCACAGCATCCAGGTAGCAAACGCTGGAGATCATTCTTACCAGCGACTCTGACCACGGCGCGTTCTGCAGGGTCCAGCACAGAATCCTGGCTTTTCCGCTTCTTCTGCTCGTGCAGTGGCAGGTTCCAGGGCAAGGTGTCCCCGGGGGGACAGGGAGACAGGCTCCCTGACCGCTCACTCCGGTAAGATCTCTCACTACGACATGACCTCTCACTCCGACAGGATCGCTCACTGAGCGTTTCTTCATCAGAGGAAGACATGGTCCAAGCAGGAGTGGCTACAGGAAGGACCTAGATGTCCTGGGAGAAGGGATCTGGAAGAGAGAGGAAGAATGTGAACAGAATGAAGGGTCACACAAGGAACATTGACACTTGGCTCCTGAAGACTCCTGGCTCTGCTACTGACTTGACTTGACATCTTTACCTACCTCAACCTCAGGTTTTTTCATTTACAAATTGCCAAGACTAATCTATGGGGCTTAGGGGAAAGTTATATTAGTTATAACATCCACATATCCACATGTACACGCACATATATGGAGCGGGGTCAAAGAGGTGGTTAAGAGAGTATATTGTTCCCGTAGGGTACCTGACTTTGGTCCCAACACCCACTTCAGGCAGATCACAACTGCCTGAGCTAACTCCAGGGAGCTGAGGCCCTCCTCTAGTCTCTTCAGGTTCCAGTGCTCATGTGCACCTATCCATACACAAACAACACATATATGCACAGAGTTAACAACAAAATAAGTTTTTAGCTAGGCATGGTAGAGCAAGCCTGTAATCCCAGCACTCAGGAAGCAGAGGCAGGGGGCTGGAGAGATGGCTCAGCTGTTAAGAGCACTGACGGCTCTTCCAGAGGTCCTGAGTTCAATTCCCAGCACTCACATGGTGGCTCACAGATTGGATCTGATGCCCTCTGTCTGAAGACAGCTACAGACTACTTGTATAAATAAAATAAATATTCAAAAACATTCTTCCTGATAGGAAACAGAGGAAGGCAGATCTCTGTAAGTTCCAGGCCAGCCTGGTCTACATGGCAAGTTCCAGGCTAGCCATGGCTACATAGCAAAATTCTGTCTAAAACCAAACAAAAATACAGTGTGAATGTTAGCTTCCTGATAGCCAGGCAGAAAAATAGGAGCTTAAATTCTACTCCATTATCCATTGGCTATATGTCCCCAGAGAAGCCATTTAATCGTGTTACCCTCGAGATTCTCACCTATAAAATGGAGGTGATGCTAGCTTAGCATCCAGCCTCACAGGGTTGTTTGCAAGAATTAAATCAGCTCCTGCCATTGGATGCCAGGTACCTAGTAAGCACTCAATACAGAATCTATTATTACTCTCCCTTCCTCTTACCTCCCAGGAATGCTATAAGAATAAAATGGGACAACAGATGGGAAGGATTTTCAAAAGCTAATGCGGGATCTCATCGGCAGGAATAGGAAGAAGCTAGAATAGGTGGAAATTCCCAATTTCTCCAGCACACAGATTAGACACTGCACTGAACCTGAAGCAAGATAGACCTGGTGCAGTCACTTACAGTTGGTGAGATCAGGGTCAAGTCACTCACCTCTCGGGGACTCAGTTTCATCATCTGCACGGCGGGGGAGGGACAATACTTCTCCTTAGAGGATATTTTAAGGACACCGTGAAATGTGCATGTAAACTTAGCTGGTGCCATGTATGTCACCCAGCAGGCATTAGATAAAACATTCATTGGCTCATTCCAAGGGCTGTGGGGGAATAGATCACACAGCATGGGGGCGGGGTGATGGTAAGGACCCGCAGTTTTTCTGGTCAGTTTAGCTAGTGGAGGGAGAAAAGTGGAAACACAATCCAAGCCAGCTGGGCTCCACCGGCCAGACTGGGCAGCCTTCCCTCAGCCAGGCCCAGCTCACTGCCCAGAACCATCTGCTACTCATGGCCCACCACCCCAAGGGCTCTCAGAGCCAAGCTGGTGCATGCCTTCAGCTGTAAGCCTTCCTACAAGGCCCCAGATCTAGTTCAGGTACACAGTTCTGTTGGAGCTTTAGAGTCCAGGGAAGGCAAGAGCTGTCTGTCAACTTTTCATTACAGGGGAATATCTGCACACGGCTGTGCAGAGCAGGAAAGTAGCCTAAATGGCTAGATCTTTGACATGGCTCCTCCTGGATTCTGGGAATCTCAGCTTATAAGCAGCAAGAGGAAGAGACTGCCTCCTGGGTCACTGACATCTCCCCCAGAAGCACAGAACTCAGACAAAAGATCCTACGGTGCAGGGAGGCTCTATGAAACCCGGGGCAGACAGACCAGCTCTGGGCAGACAGACCAGCTCTGCCGTGTGTGGCTCTTCTCATGGAACGCCAAGACCCTGTCTTACCACCGAAAGAGTCGAAATGATCCAAGGACTGGCACAGCTTTGCCCTTTATCTCTGCAGTTGTCCCCGGTCTCACCATTCCCATCTAACACCTACCTCGCACCTTTTTTGTCCGTTCAGGTGCTGAAGTGACAGCCCCAACCTCCTGGAAACTCAGGCTGTGCACCCGTCCTACCCTCAGCGCTGGGCAGGAAACTGCCCCTCCTCTCAGACCACCTGCTTCATTCTAGAGCCGTCCATTCCCCTCCTAGACGCCCATTTTTACTACAAAGACCCCCGCAAAAGCAAGGCCTCTTCCGTGAGAGGCCCGGCCCTCCTCCGCTCTACCCGGCTCGCTGACAGTCCCCGACCGTTCACGCACACTCACACCTGTGTGACCTCCGGGCTTCCGCCCTACTCCTCAATCACTGGGGTCACTCCATCCAGCCCCGGTTGGAAGGAACGCGCGCCCACACCCCCAATGCATCGCGACGGTCCCCAGGTCACCTGGGTCCGCTACAAGCATCTGACCCGGTACTGACAGGCTGCGGCCCTCCCCACCTGGCCTCCTCCCCCACGGTGGGGGAGGGGCGCTCCCGGGAGCCGGTGGCGGCGCGGGTGGGTCCGCGTGCCCGCCGCGCGTGGCTGACAAAGAGCGGGGACGCGTGACCGAGGATCGGCAGGACGTCGGTGCCACCGGCCGATCTCTGGGAAGCCGGAGGCCACTTTCCCTGCCCAGCCCTGCCTGCTCCTGCAGGTCCCTCTCGTCTGCCCCATTTTTTTCCCCAGGAAACACGCCTCCCTTTGGCCGGGGCAGCGGCCGCCCGAGGGAACCCCGGCTCCGCGCGCCCTGCGTTCCCCGCACTCCCCGCGCTGCAGGTGCGAGGCCCGCACGGCCGCGGTGCCGGTTGCCTGTCAACCCGCCCGCCAGCAGCCCCGGGGCTGGGGCGCGGCCGCCCCGCTCCAAGGCTCGCCGCGCAGCCGGCGGAGGAGCCGGGACCCCCCAGCCCGCCCCACGCCTTACCGTGTGAGCGCGAGGAGGAGGCCGGCAGGCGGCTGCGGTGCGGCGGAGGGGAGCGGCTCCCACAATGGCCGAGCTCGCGGCGCCGAGCCCCCCGCCCCCCGCGCCCTAGCGGCGGCGGCTGAAGCGGAGCCCGCGCAGCCGCCCAACCCGCTCCCCACCCCCGGCGCCGGCGCCGCCCCCCGCC